>NC_041387.1:584875099-584918411 GCF_002162155.2 Triticum dicoccoides
AATCGGCTGACCCAAAAGTCGATTCAGTCGATTGAAGTATAGCTAAATCGGCACAGAGCAGCAGCACAAGCAAGGGGGAGAGCAGCAGCAGCAGCGCGAGTGAGCGAGCGAGAGCCAGAGCAGCAGCAGCTGGGTGAGCAAACGAGCGAGTGAGAGTCGGAGCACCAGCAGCAGCACGAGCGAGAGCCGGAGCAAGAAGCTGGGCGAGCGAGTGAGTGAGAGCCGGAGCAGCAGCAGTAGCGCGAGCGAGCGAGCGAGAGCCGGAGCAGCAGTAGCAAGTCCGACTGGTATGGATGCCACCGCTGAAGGGGCCTCGCACTGGGGAAGAGCCTCCATGGATATGTCACCCGTGACACCGGCTTCAAGGTAGTCGCTCCATGGGGGTGTAGGATGAAGCACCGTCGGCGCCGGGAGGTCGAGTTAAGGAGAAGGTGCGATGTAATAAGTGTACAACCTGTTTGGTGGCGTCGAGTAGGCCTTGGCTTCTTCCGAGGAGTCGGTGAGGATGTTGCGGTTCCGGTAGAGCAGGTTAAGATGAGGCGATCGTCGGAGCAGCTCCTTGGAGGTGGAGGACGGGGTGGCTGAACTGGCGGGATGACGAGATGGATGAGGGATCCTCATCCGGGGAGGTGGACGAGGGACGTCGAGCTGTTGTGGTGTACGACATCGTCAGGGAAGAGGCTCCGGCTGGGCAGCGGTGAGGTGGCGGACGGAGGAGGGTGGGGTTTTGCGGCTGGAGCGGAGAGGTTGTGGTGGCCTGGGATTTTGAATGGCGAAAAGGAGCCGATGGGAGGGGGTGAACCATGACTTAGGGACACACTTGTACAAAATGTAGGGTGTGTTACAAAAGTACCCCCACCGATTTGAACTAGTGGCCCTTTCGGCTCAGGGTTAGAAGGGGGATTTCGCATGTCGGGATTTAGCAGCTGGAGGGAGTTTTCACGCGCATTGTAATTTCGGGATAGGAAGGCGCGGGTTGTGAAGGCGCCAGTTTTGGGAGCAGGATATCTGAATTTTCGGGATATAACAAGGCGCGTGTTGAATTTTAGGGACAATCCTAACGTGTAATATTGGACTTGTACGTACCAAATCAATTCACACTTCCCTCAACCATAAAGAAAACAAAAAAAGTAAAACTATTCACACCACACAAAGAGAGAGTCTTGCCCCGTTTTACTATACAAATGCTATTCAAAGCTACTCCCTCCTTCCATCTATATAGGGCCTAATGCATTTTTTGATGCTAACTTTGACAAAATATTAGAGCAATAATATATGACATGCAACTTATGCAAAGCACACAGTTAAATTCGTGTGTGAAAGGAGCTTTCAATGATATAATTGTCACATTGTGCATGTCAGTACTATTAATCTTGTCAATAGTCAAAGGCGGTCTTAAAAACGCATTACGCCCTATATAGATGGAAGGAGGGAGTATGAATCCATGTTATGCCCAATTAAATTTTTTCGCTGGCTGTATAATGCATGTAACCTACTGATAACCCACAAGCATAGGGGATCGCAATAGTTTTCGAAGGTAGAGTATTCAACCCAAATTTATTGATTCGACACAAGGGGAGCCAAAGAATATTCTCAAGTATTAGCAGCTGAGTTGTCAATTCAACCACACCTAGAAACTTAGTATCTGCAGCAAAGTGTTTAGTAGCAAAGTAATATGATAGTGGTGGTAACAGTAACAAAAGTAAAGACAGCAAAAGTAATGTTTTTGGTATTTTTGTAGTGATTGTAACAGTAACAACGGAAAAGTAAATAAGCGAGAACCAGTATATGGAAAACTCGTAGGCACCGGATCAATGATGGATAATTATGCCGGATGTGGTTCATCATGTAACAGTCATAACATAGGGTGACACAGAACTAGCTCCAGTTCATCAATGTAATGTAGGCATGTATTCCGAATATAGTCATACGTGCTTATGGAAAAGAACTTGCATGACATCTTTTGTCCTACCCTCCCGTGGCAGCGGGGTCCTATTGGAAACTAAGGGATATTAAGGCCTCCTTTTAATAGAGAACCGGAACAAAGCATTAGCACATAGAGAATACATGAACTCCTCAAACTATGGTCATCACCGGGAGTGGTTCCGATTATTGTCACTTCGGGGTTGCCGGATCATAACACATAGTAGGTGACTATAGACTTGCAAGATAGGATCAAGAACTCACATATATTCATGAAAACATAATAGGTTCAGATCTGAATCATGGCACTCGGGCCCTAGTGACAAGCATTAAGCATAGCAAAGTCATAGCAACATCAATCTCAGAACATAGTGGATACTAGGGATCAAACCCTAACAAAACTAACTCGATTACATGATAAATCTCATCCAACCCATCACCGTCCAGCAAGCCTACGATGGAATTACTCACGCACGGCGGTGAGCATCATGAAATTGGTGATGGAGGATGGTTGATGATGACGACGGCGACGAATCCCCCTCTCCGGAGCCCAGAACGGACTCCAGATCAGTCCTCCCGAGAGAGATTAGGGCTTGGCGGCGGCTCCGTATCGTAAAACACGATGATTTCTTCTCTCTGGTTTTTTTCTCCCCGAAGGCCAATATATGGAGTTGGAGTTGGCGTCGGAGGGCCACCAGGGGGCCCACGAGGTAGGGGGGCTCCCAGGGGGGCGGGGGCGCCCCCACCCTCGTGGACAGGGTGTGGGCCCCCTGGTCTTCATCTTTGGTGAGGAGTTTTTATTAAGTATCCTAAAATTCCGTGGAGTTTCAGGTCGTTCCGAGAACTTCTATTTTCTGCACATAAAATAACACCATGGCAATTCTGCTGAAAACAGTGTCAGTCCGGGTTAGTTCCATTCAAATCATACAAGTTAGAGTCCAAAACAAGCGCAAAAGTGTTTGGAAAAGTAGATACGACGGAGACGTATCAACTCCCCAAGCTAAAACCCTTGCTTTTCCTCAAGCAATTCAGTTGACAAACTGAAAGAGAAAAAGAAAAACTTTTACAAACTCGGTTTGCTCTTGTTGTTGTAAACATGAAAAGCTAGCATTCAAGTTTCAGCAAATATTATGGACTAACCATACTAACAATAACACAAAGGTCTCAAAATTACTCATATCAATAGCATAATCAGCTAGCGAGCTATAATAACAAAACTCGGATGACAACACTTTCTCAAAATAATCATAAAATGATATAACAAAATGGTATCTCGCTAGCCCTTTCTGAGACCGCAAAACATAAATGCAGAGCACCTTCAAAGATCAAGGACTGACTAAACATTGTAATTCATGGTAAAAGAGATACAGTCAAGTCATACCCAATATAAACCAATAATAATGAATGCAAACGGCAGTGTGCTCTCCAACGGGTGCTTTTTAATAAGAAGGGTGATGACTCAACATATAAGTAAATAGATAGGCCCTTCATAGAGGGAAGCAGGGATTTGTAGAGGTGCCAGAGCTCATTTTTAAAATAGAGATTGAATAACATTTTGAGCGGCATACTTTTGCTGTCAACGCAACAACTATGAGATGAAGACATCTTCCATGCTAAACAAATTATAGGCGGTTCCCAAACAGAATGGTAAAGTTTATACTCCCCCTCCTCTACAAGCATCAACCCATGGCTTGCTCGAAACAACGAGTGCCTCCAACATTCAACGGGTCCCAGGGGGAGTTTTGCTTGCAGTTATTTTGATTTAGTTTGCATAAAGCATGGGACTGGGCATCCCGGTGACCAGCCATTTTCTCGTGAATGAGGAGCGGAGTCCACCCCTCTTGAGAATAACTGCCTAACATGGAAGATAAGGGCAGCCCTAGTTGGAACATGAGTTGCTCTAGTATACAAAACAGAATTTCATTTGAAGGTTTGGAGTTTGGCACATGCAAATTTACTTGGAACGGCAGGTAAATACCGCATATAGGAAGGTATAGTGAAGGCTAGCAAAAGACTGGGAAGCGACCAACTGGGAGAGCGACAACAGTCGTAAACATGCATCAAAATTAATTTACACCGAATACAAGCATGAGTAGGATATAATCCACCATGAACATAAATATCATGAAGGCTATGTTGATTTGATTCAACTACATGCGTGAACATGTGCCAAGTCTAGTCACTTAATTCATTTAAAGGAGGATCATACCACATCATGATCGTTCTAATAGCATGTTGGCACGCAAGGTAAACCATTATAACTCATAGCTAATCAAGCATGACACAAGTAATTATAATCTCTAAATGTCATTGCAAATATGCTTACTTCATAATAGCTAACTCAGGAAGGATGAATCATCATATTTACAAAAAAAAGAGGTCGAGTTCATACCAGCTTTTCTCATCCCAATAAGTCCATCATATATCATCGTTATTGCCTTTCACTTGCACGACCGAACGATGTGTATAATAATAGGAGTGCACGTGCATTGGACTAAGCTGGAATCTGCAAGCATTCAACTCAAGAGAGAAGACAAGTAATATGGGCTCTAAGTTAAATAAACAATAATGCATATAAGAACCACTAAGCATTTTCAATATGATCTTCTCGACCCCCAAAGAAAGGAGAAGAAAAACTATTTACACGGGAAAGCTCCCAACAAGCAAAAGAAGAATGGGAAATATTTTTGGGTTTTCCTTTTTAATTACTACAGCAAAGAAATAAACTACCACTAATTTTTTTTTGTTTTCTTCAGGTTTATTAAACACACAAGAAGAAAGCAGGAAAAAGAAAATAATCTAGCATGGATATTACAGTGAAAGAGTATGAACACCGACATCTAGCAATGAGTGTGTGTGAACATAAATGTAATGTCGGTGGGAAATACGTACTCCCTCAAGCTTAGGCTTTTGGCCTAAGTTGGTTTATTTCCAAGGGTGGCCTGGAACCCGTAAGTAAAGTTGGGGTCATATTGTGACACAGCGGCTATCACCTCCTGAGCTGCAGCATAGCATCTAGCTGCCTCCGCTCTCCTCTCGTATTCATCTGCCTCCTCTCTGGTAATAATATATCTTCCTTTTGTCTGAAAATCAAAGAAGGCAGGAGCAGGAAGAGCAATATGGACTACATGACGTTTGTTAAAGATTAGTCGATACTGGAGAGGTGGCTCTATCCTCTCAACAAACTGGTGAGAAACCATAGAATCAAAATCTAAATAAGAAGGGGGCAACTCCATATCACCCTCACGAATGTCTATCTCAAGAAAATTAGCTAAGCGGGTTGCATAAAGTCCTCCAAAGAAATCTCCGTTATGTCTATTCTGATGCAACCTATGAGCTACGATGGCTCCCATATGATAAGATTGGTCTCCTAACACAGCACTTCTGAGAATGCTGAGATCAGGGGCACACAAGTCACATACTTCATCCTTAGCATTAATGCATCTACCTATAAAGAGAGCAAAATAATGTATAGCAGGAAAGTGAATGCTCCCTAAAGTGGCTTGTGTTATATCTCTAGATTCCCCCACAGTTATTCTAGCAAGAAAGTCTCTATATTCAGACTTAGGGGGATCCCTGACACTACCCCATGATGGAAGTTTGCAAGCAGAAGTAAAATCCTCTAAGTCCATGGTATAAGATTTGTCATACAGGTCAAACATGACTGAAGGAGAATTACTCGAAGATGAAAACTCAAACCTCCTCACAAATGAACTTGTGAGATCATGACACTGGGGGCATTTGTCAGCTTCAAAGTCCTCAAGACCAGCGTTGCGCAAATATGCGCTAAATTCTTCTTTGATTCCTACTTGATTCATAAAATTTTCCGAAGGCCATTCACAGGGCCTCACAGGAGCATCTCTTGGTGGTTCCTCGTCCGCATCACGTATTGCAAGCCTGGGACCTTGCTTCCTTGAAGGGCCACCTTGGAACATCCTCCTAAACATATTGCTTCCTCTGAGAAATTTCTAAAAAAAATTAGTAACTTCAAATAAAAGTGAACCAACTTCAATAAAATTGATAGCAACAACTCCTACAAGTGCCTAGAGCCTATATAAAGCATTGGAACTACTTGGAACCATATAAATTTGACATGCAAGCTCAAGAACATGGTCACCTATGCAACACAAATTTGCAATGAATAAAGCACTAGAACAAAAACTAATTGGACCAATGGAGGAGTCACATACCAAGGAACAATCTCCCCAAGCAGTTTTGTGAGAGGTGCTTTGAGCAAGGAGATCGAAAATCACAGCAACGGGGGTTGGAACTCGTGCTTGAGTTGGTTTTTCGTGTTTGTGTGAGATAGAGGAAGAAGATGGGTGCAGGAATAAGTGGAGGAGGGCCACCGTGGGCCCATGAGGCAGGGGGCGCGCCCAGGGGGGTAGGGCGCGCCCTCCACCCTCGTGACCAGGTGGCAGCTCACCGGGCGATGATTTTTGCACAGTAAAATCTTAAAAATTCCCGAAAAATCATATTAAATTGGCATGGCATTCTGAGGACTTTTATTTTCGGGATATTTTTATATTGCATGGATAAGTCAGGAGACAGACAGAAAAATATTATTTTACTTTATTTCTACTAAATAACAGAAAATATAAAGAGGGTACAGAAGGTTGTGCTTCTAGTTTCTTCCATCTCGTGATTATCAAAATGAATCCACTAACAAGGTTGATCAAGTCTTGTTAACGAGCTCATTCCGATTAACACGGAACCGGAGAAATTTCGAATAGCACTAAGTTACCTCAATGGGGATATGAAAATCCCCAACAATAAGAATATCATACTTTTTCTTGACAGTAGGGACAGGAAATTCAAAACCTCCAAATATAATCGATGGAATTTTTCCAATAGAGTTGATACTATAAACTTGAGGTTGTTTCCTTGGAAAGTGTACCGTGTGCTCATTGCCATTAACATGAGAAGTGACATTGCCTTTGTTGCAATCAATAACAGCCCCTGCAGTATTAAGGAAAGGTCTTCCAAGAATAATTGTAACACCCCAAAAATTTAACCAGGTTTTAGTTATTAAAATTTTGCCAAGAGTTTAAATTTTTTGCATGCAAGTATATCTCTGTTGATTTCAAAACTTTTCTTTTAATATGAAGAAATTTTTCCCAAGTGGATCCTTCCAAAATATATTGGACTTATTTCCCCTCTCATTTAAAAAAAACATCTCAATCAGGAGATTTATTTATAAAATTATTTCACCCTGAGCTTTATTCATTAAATGACTTGTTTTTAAAATTTAGAGCTCTTTTTGAACTACAACCATTTGATATATTTAACTAAAAATTTCACCAAGGTTTGGAGATATCATGTGATGTCTCTAAATCACTTTTGTGCAATAATATATTTATTCATTGGATATTTTGAGTTCTACACCAAGTTTTCAAATCTGGTCCAGTGGGCAATTTTGCACTACAACCTATTTAAATATTTATTTAAAACTTCTACCAAAATTAGGGGAGGTCAGTAGGAGCATATTATTCCACTTTGTGCAAAAACCTATTTATGTTCTTTGAAAAAATTGAGTGAATCATCCTCTTTTTCATTCTGGTCCAGCCTTGTGATTTCTACTGCAACCCTATTTAATTTTGCTCCAAAGATCTTGTGTTTTCTCCTACTTGTAGACAGCCCTACCAAACCCCTAAATCCAGGAGCATGCACCCATTGGATTAATTTTGGTTCATGAAATAATGTCATTTATTTCCTGTCCAGAATTGTAGTTTTGCAAAACTTGCACAAACAAGTTTCTCCTTTTGCCAAACTAACCCTACCACTCTCTCTTGCATCTAAGGAGACACTGATCTGGAGTTTTTGACCACTCCAAGACTTGCCTAAGTGCCCTTGTCATTTTGTCAAACACCTTATGGGCATGATCTGTTTTGGCATGAATTTTTGGTTTGCACTGTGAACCTGATCCCCTGACCAAACCAGCTTGTCCACTGATCCCCTTGCAAGCCCAAACCTAGACCTGCTAACCCCCAGCTCCAACCGAGCCACCTAGCATGCCATGGCATTTCGCCGAGCATCTGGTGGGCGTACGCTGGGCGTGCCCAGAGCGCGCAAATTGCAGCCGCGCACACGAGCCGCCGCGTCGCGCCCCTATCTTGGCCCACACGGCAGAACCTCGCCACGCACTCCCCGCCTCGCCACAACACGACAGCCCGCCCTGGCGCCCTACAGCGCCACCGCCAGAGCACTTTTGGCGGCACGCCGGCGTCGGCAGTGCGCCTCTGCCACGGGCAGCGCCGCCCAAGCCCCTCCCGCTCGCCACCTGGCCCCTGGAGCAGCGCGAGCTCATCCGCAGCCATGTCCACGATGCCCTGCAGCTACAGAAAGACGGTTGCCGACGAGCTCATCCGCGGCCGCCGCTGAACCGCCTCGACTCGCCTATATAAGGAGCCCCGAGCTCATCTCCGCACGCAGGCAGTCCCAACCCACCTCCCGAGGACCCCCTTTGGCAGCCAATCGACCCGGGGAGGCCTCCTTCCTCATCTCCGGCGACTGCAGCCGCCGCCACTGCCCAGGCCCTGCCGGTGCCTCTAGAGCCTCCCCCTCTCCGTTCTCTTCGCCAGAAACCTCCTCATCCTCCCCTGAACCCTTCCCCCTACTCGATTTTGATCGGGAACCACCGCCGCCTCAAAACCACTTTACCACCGAAGCTTCCCTCCGCCGCGGAGCTCGCCGCCGGCGATTTCCTCCACCTATGACGACCCTACGACTACCGGAGTGACCACCTCGGCCCCCTGAATCCGCTGGTGGCCTCAGCTTTCCGAACGGAGCCACCGTTCGCCGGCGATGATCGCCGGAGCCCCGCTCCACTCGGGCAGAGGAGGGAGACGACGCGGGCGACTGGTCAAACCTGACCAGTGGGCCAGGCGGGCCCACCGTCAGAGACCCAGCGCCGGTCCACGTGGTTAAGTGGAGGCGTAAAGGGCGCAAATACGTTTTCTCTGCACCGAAAGCGTAATCTCGTTTGAAACGTTTTCCTTTTCCTGATTTTATTAAAAACAGATTTTGACCACAGCTTTGACTGTCTATAACTTTTTAAATATAACTCCAAATGAATTGATTCTTTTTCCTACCTCTCTCAAATTTCACCTAGTTTATTTTAAGATTTATTTGAAAAAAATTCAGAACAACTTTTGGTGCTGTTTTTATCTTGTGTGTTAATTCTTTTATATTGCTAAAATAGGATTTTTGAAGAGAGGAGAAATGTTTCAAGTTTTGGAGTGCACCCTGCCTTTCCACACATTGAAGGCAAGCATTCTGAACCCCGGCATAATATTTTTGTGTGTTCGATGACACGTTCATAACATCACCTCACTTTGGAGAAACTTGTTATTTCATGTGATATGATCATATGCATGGGTGCATGTTATTGATTTCCATGCTGTTGGAAATGGACACACTTGTGATGATAATCACCCTCATGTGCCTTGCATGCATACCGGCTGGAACCCGGGAAAACCTCTGCCTTGGGTAGGCATGAGTTTGTCGCCGGTCTCCGTCGGGACGGTTATGTCTGGTATGGCATGGCAAGGTGATATGAGCGGTGACTCTGTTGGTTAAAATATATTCGTCATGCTAATCATGCAGGGAATACTTAAACCTCCTGAGTCGACCGTAGATCGAGTCTTGTGCCAGTAACCCCCATACTTGTTTCGTACTACCACTCGTCTCTACAGCAAGTAGAGTACGGTTCGGTAAGTTGTCAACCTCTTTCTAGCACACACCGTACAGAGAGGCCATGGTGGAAGATACCGGTTGTAGCTGGTAGGCAGGCCACCTGGTCCGCGGGCATGGGTGTTTCCGGTTGGGACCGAGACGGGAGGCCACCCCTTAGAGCGCGCGATATAAATTTGATCCCATGCTACGCGAGGTTGTAGCCTCCCCACTTAGAGTTTGCTTGATAGGTGTCGTGGGTGATTCCAGACACGTGTGAGATAAGCTGGTGTGTGCAAGATTAGGTGTGTTTTCAACAAAAAGACCGTAGACGGAATTAGTCCTAATGGACTAAAGAAATCCGTTACTCGTGGGTAAAGAGTACACCCTCTGCAGAGATTAAACCTATTCAAATAGCCGTGTCCATGGTTAAGGATTACAGTCTGGGATGGGTCAAGTGTCGGTCTTAGTGTCGGTCTTCGGAGGTGAAACTGTTAACCAGAACTGGAACTACTACCTGTGACTTGTGATAATTATGATTATTATTATTGTTGGCTAACCCGTGATATTATTGTTATTATAGAGTATCTCTGGGATGGTTCTACCTCCGGGATATTCACTATGATTGTTTATTTTAAAGCCCTTTGTGTGGTGTCGCTCAGACGCCCGACTGTGGCATTTCTTTTAAAGACCTTTATGTGGTGTCGCTCAGACGCCCGCCTGTGGCATTTCTTTTAAAGCCCTTTATGTGGTGTCGCTCAAACGCCCGACTGTAGCATTTCTTTTAAAGCCCTTTATGTGGTGTCGCTCAGACGCCCGACTGTGGCATTTCTTTTAAAGCCCTTTATGTGGTGTCGCTAAGACGCCCGACTGTAGCATTTCTTTTAAAGCCCTTTATGTGGTGTCGCTCAGACGCCCGACTGTGGCATTTCTTTTAAAGCCCTTTATGTGGTGTCGCTAAGACGCCCGACTGTGGCATTTCTTTTAAAGCCCTTTATGTGGTGTCGCTCAGACGCCCGACTGTGGCATTTCTTTTAAAGCCCTTTATGTGGTGTCGCTAAGACGCCCGACTGTGGCATTTCTTTTAAAGCCCTTTATGTGGTGTCGCTCAGACGCCCGACTGTGGCATTTCTTTTAAAACCCTTTATGTGGTGTCGCTAAGACGCCCGACTGTGGCTTTGCTTGTTATTTATTTCATAAATTTTAATACTACTATGTTATTGCAATTTTATAAATAACTTGCTTGCACGCATCAGAGATTTATTTATCTTTTGTGACTGACGTCATGAGCATAAAATATTTTCAGCACATCATTGTTATATTATACCTGTGTTCATAATGTTTGCGAGTACATTCAAAGTACTCACTGGCTTGTCCCTGGCTATTGCCTTGGCCAGATTATCTTGCACGAAGAGGAGCGACGCGATGACAGCCCCGGAACCTAAGCAATGGAGATAGCAGCCTCGCGAAGATAGGAGTTAACCTGGTCAGCTGTTCCCGTGGGAAATGGAGTCCCATAGACACCGATGTTTCACAACCCGCTTCCGCCATCAACCACTAGAAACCCTTTGTTGTACTCACAGGCCAGAACGGTCTTGTACTACATATTTTGTATTTGCTTGGAATTTCTGTATCAAGTTGGAGCCTCATCAGCTAACAGTAATCCTGGGGCTGATGAGCACGACGGTCTTTTCTGGAAATTTATTACCCGGAAAACCGGTCGTGACAATAATAGACATACTATCATCCTCAGGAATATCAAGAATAACAAAGTCCGTTAAAATAGTAACGTTTGCAACCACAACACGCACATCCTCACAAATACCAACATGTATAGCAGTTGATTTATCAGCCATTTGCGAAGATATTTCAGTAGGTGTCAACTTATTCAAGTCAAGTCTACGATATAAAGAGAGAGGCATAACACTAACACCGGCTCCAAGATCACATAAAGCAGTTTTAACATAATTTCTCTTAATGGAGCATGGTATAGTAGGTACTCCGGGATCTCCAAGTTTCTTTGATATTCCACCCTTAAAAGTATAATTAGCAAGCATGGTGGGAATTTCAGCTTCAGGTATCTTTCTTTTATTAGTAATAATATCCTTCATATACTTAGAATAAGGATTTGTTTTGAGAACATCTGTTAATCGCATACGCAAAAAGATAGGTCTAATCATTTCAGCAAAGCGTTCAAAATCCTCATCATCCTTTTTCTTGGATGGTTTCGGAGGAAAAGGCATGGGTTTCTGAACCCATGGTTCCCTTTCTTTACCATCTTTCCTAGCAACGAAGTCTCTTTTATCATAATGTTGATTCCTTGATTGTGGGTTATCAAGATCAACAACAGGTTCATCTTCTACATCATTATCCTTACTAGGTTGAGCATTATCATTAACATTATCACTAGGTTCATGTTCATCACCTGATTGTGTTTCAGCATCAGAAATAGAAATATCATTTGGATTCTCAGGTGGCTCAGCAATAGGTTCACTAGAAGTTTGCAAAGTCCTATCATTTTTCTTTTTCTTCCTTTTAGAAGAACTAGGTACATCAATATCATTTCTCTGAGAATATTGCTCGATTCTCTTAGGGTGGCCTTCAGGATACAAAGGTTCCTGAGCCATTCTACCAGTTCTAGTAGCCACTCTAACAGCATAATCATTTTTCTTACTATTCATTTCATCAATCGCTTCATTTTGAGCTTTAAGTACTTGTTCTACTTGAGTGGTAACCATAGAAGCATGTTTGCTAAAAAGTTTAAGTTCACCTCTAATATCAACCATATAATCACCCAAGCGTTTAATCATATAAGCGTCTTGTTTAAATTGTCTACCAAAATAAGCATTAAAGTCATCTTGCTTAAACAGAAAGTTATCAAACTCATCCAAGCACTGACTAGTAATTTTAGTAGGAGGGACTTCAGCTTTATCATATCTATAGAGAGAATTTACCTTTACTACCTGTGTCGGGATATCGGGAGGTTCTTCAGTAAATAAGTAATTAAGATCATATACTTCTTCAATAGGCGGTAAATTAAGACCGTGTATTTCTTCAATAGGAGGTAAATTCTTAATATCTTCAGCTTTAATACCTTTTTCTTTCATAGATTTCTTCGCCTCTTGCATATCTTCAGGACTGAGAAATAGAACACCTCTCTTCTTCGGAGTTGGTTTAGGAATAGGCTCAATAATTGGCTCAGAAATTGGCTCAGGAGCTGGATCGGGAGGTGCCCAATTATTTTCATTTGTCAACATATTGTTCAATAGAATTTCAACTTCATCCGGTGTTCTTTCCCTGAAAAGAGAACCAGCACAACTATCCAGGTAATCTCTAGAAGCATCGGTTAGTCCATTATAAAAGATATCAAGTATTTCAGGTTTCTTAAGAGGATGATCATGCAAAGCATTAAGTAACTTGAGAAGCCTCCCCCAAGCTTGTGGGAGACTCTCTTCTTCAATTTGCACAAAGTTATATATTTCCCTGAAGGCTGCTTGTTTCTTATGAGCAGGGAAATATTTAGCAGAGAAGTAATAAATCATATCCTGGGGACTTTGCACACAACCAGGGTCAAGAGAACTAAACCATATCTTAGCATCACCCTTTAATGAGAATGGAAATATTTTGAGTAAATAAAGATAGCGCTATCTCTCATTATTAGTAAACAGGGCAGCTATATCATTCAACTTAGTAAGATGTGCCACAACAGTTTCAGATTCATAGCCATAGAAAGGATCAGATTCAACCAAAGTAATTATATCTGGATCAACAGAAAAATCATAATAATCCTTATCGGGAACACAAATAGGTGAAGTAGCAAAAGCAGGGTCGGGTCTCATTCTATCTCTAAGAGATTCTTTACTCCATTTAACTAGTAACCACTTAAGTTCATATCTATCCTGGCAAGAAAAAATAGCGGCAGAAGATTCTGCATCAAAAAGATAACCTTCAGGAATAGGAGGCATATTTTCATCATCACTCTCATCATTGTATTCAGGTGTAATAATTTCTCTTTCTCTAGACCTAGCAATTTTCTCATCAAGAAATTCACCAAGGGGCACAGTAGTATCAAGCATAGAAGTGGTTTCATCACAAGTATCATGCATAGCAGAAGTGGCATCATCAATAACATGCGACATATCAGAGTTCATAGCAGTAGCAGGTTTAGGTGTCGCAAGCTTACTTGTAATAGAAGGAAAATCTAGTGCAAGGCTAGATGGCAGTTCCTTACCTCCCCTCGTAGTCGAGGGTAAAATCTTGGTCTTAGCGTCTTTCAAGTTCTTCATAGTGTCCAGCAGATATAAATCCCAAGTGACTCAAAGAATAGAGCTATCCTCCCCGGCAACAGCGCAAGAAAAAGGTCTTGATAGCCCACAAGTATAGGGGATCACAACAGTTTTCGAGGGTAGAGTATTCAACCCAAATTTATTGATTCGACACAAGGGGAGCCAAAGAATATTCTCAAGTATTAGCAGCTGAGTTGTCAATTCAACTACACTTGGAAGCTTAGTATCTGCAGCAAAGTGTTTAGTAGCAAAGTAATATGATAGTGGTGGTAACAGTAACAAAAGTAAAGACAACAAAAGTAATGTTTTTTGGTATTTTTGTAGTGATTGTAACAGTAACAACGGAAAAGTAAATAAGCGAGAACCAGTATATGGAAAACTCGTAGGCACCGGATCAATGATGGATAATTACGCCGGATGTGGTTCATCATGTAACAGTCATAACATAGGGTGACACAGAACTAGCTCCAGTTCATCAATGTAATGTAGGCATGTACTCCGAATATAGTCATACGTGCTTATGGAAAAGAACTTGCATGACATCTTTTGTCCTACCCTCCCGTGGCAGCGGGGTCCTAAAACTAAGGGATATTAAGGCCTCCTTTTAATAGAGAACTGGAACAAAGCATTAGCACATAGTGAATACATGAACTCCTCAAACTATGGTCATTACCGGGAGTGGTTCCGATTATTGTCACTTCGGGGTTGCCGGATCATAACACATAGTAGGTGACTATAGACTTGCAAGATGGGATCAAGAACTCACATATATTCATGAAACATAATAGGTTCAGATCTGAAATCATGGCACTCGGGCCCTAGTGACAAGCATTAAGCATAGCAAAGTCATAGCAACATCAATCTCAGAACATAGTGGATACTAGGGATCAAACCCTAACAAAACTAACTCGATTACATGATAAATCTCATCCAACCCATCACCGTCCAGCAAGCCTGCGATGGAATTACTCACGCACGGCGGTGAGCATCATGAAATTGGTGATGGAGGATGGTTGATGATGACGATGGCGACGAATCCCCCTCTCCGGAGCCCCGAACGGACTCCAGATCAACCCTCCCGAGAGAGATAAGGGCTTGGCGGCGGCTCCATATCGTAAAACGCGATGATTTCTTCTCTCTGGTTTTTTTCCCCGAAGGCCAATATATGGAGTTGGAGTTGGCGTCGGAGGGCCACCAGGGGGCCCACGAGGTAGGGGGGCGCGCCCAGGGGGGCACGCCCCCCACCCTCGTGGACAGGGTGTGGGCCCCCTGGTCTTCATCTTTGGCGAGGATTTTTTATTAATTATCCTAAGATATTCCGTGGAGTTTCAGGTCGTTCTGAGAACTTTTATTTTCTGCACATAAAACAACACCATGGCAATTCTGCTGAAAACAGCGTCAGTCCGGGTTAGTTCCATTCAAATCATACAAGTTAGAGTCCAAAACAAGGGCAAAAGTGTTTGGAAAAGTAGATACGACGGAGACGTATCACCTACTCATACCTACATTTTAGTGCATTCCAAATATCTATACTACCGCTGCAATTCGAACTGAATTTGAATTCGTTTCTCTATTTCAATAAGAATCTACAATCATGATTGTTGCCAACTTCAACCATCATTCGTGTATTACCTTAATAACACACCACATGATTACTATAGAGATAGATATGAACTATGTGTACTATATGAACTCGGATTCTATTTTTTCGATACACTTGATGTTGATTCCATATAATAGTACATTTGATGTACTAACTATATATTCATAATCTAAACCATGTTTCATACGTACACCGTGTTTATCACATAAAGTATACTACCCCGCCCCTAGATTATGACAAGTTTTTAGCCCTGAGCTGCAAAAGCCACAGATTAGCCCAAATTATAATCATTGTTCTATATATTATACGTAGTACTAGCAAGATGCCCATGCGTTCCACAGAACATCAACATGATCAAGGGGAGGCCTAATTTGCAAATATGGAGAGGGGTGTGGGTATCTTTTTTCAAAATTGCCATAGTTTTCTTCCTATCCATCAGATATAAATCGGACGGCCTATATTGCAGGATGGCAGGCACACCATCATCAAGAACTCTTTTTTTATAAGAGTAGAGATAAAATATATTATATGTAGTATAACATGTTCATAACTACACCATGTGTATCACCATTATATATATTAACACATGCGTCGGTTTAGAACACTATGATAAATTCTTCAAATATCTGATTCACTTTTTATAATGAAGCATTATCTCTATTCGTCTTTTACACCCACACAATCCTCTTATCTTTGTAGCTAGCGCTAACTATCTCTCGTGCATGCACATGGCCGCATCCCTCTCACCCTCCGTCAGCATTCTCTAGCTCTATCGCGCAAATTCGTCTTTTCACTTTAGGTCGTTCACCCATGGTGTGTGTAGGCCCCCCAGCTCCTTCTTTACAAAACACATCGATCGATATGCCTCTCTAGCCAGGTGTGCCTAGCACAAACACGAGCTTCCCCTCTTCTCTTATCACCGTCCATGCCTCACTCCCACCACTCTTTTCATCGATCTCGTACTCGCACACTCCTTCCCCCTTGATATAGTATGCCTCTTGCACCACCTCCTAGATGCATCCCTCTCTCTCTATCCTTCTCCCCGTGCCTTATTTCCTTCTAACACACACATGCATGCATGTATTCCAATCGATCTCCCAACATATACCTAGGTCGACTTACCTCACAAGTTATGTCTCTCCTTTCTATGACAAAGGACGATTGATCTTCCTATGTAGTTATGTCTGCTTACCACAACCATATCATCCCCCTCATCATTCGTGCATGCCTCCTGACCCATCTCTCACACGGACGTGCACAGACATGCAGCCATCCCCTCTCTTATTGATATGGCAGGCGTGCCCTCCGTTTGTCCAGCAAGCCTCTCCCACCATTTGTTAGAAGCAACTCCACTACCACCCCCTCCAACACTCTAGCTCCGTCTCTCTCCCAACCTTATTCCTCTCCTACGCATATGCATGGAAGCTGATCGATCTCCCTTAATACATGAGGTAGATCGATCTCCCTTAGTACATGAGGTAGGTGTCGGTGTCAAAACCGGCGGATCTCGGGTAGGGGGTCCCGATCTGTGCGTCTTAGGCTGATGGTAACAGGAAGCAAGGGACACAATGTTTACCCAGGTTCGGACCCTCTCGATGGAGGTAAAACCCTACTTCCTGCTTGATTAATATTGAAGATATGTGTAGTACAAGAGTAGATCTAACACGAGATCATAGAGGCTAAACCCTAAGAGCTAGCCTATGATGGTATGATTGTAATTGTGATCGGCCTTCTAAGGACCATCCTCTCCGGTTTATATAGACACGGAGAGTTAGGGTTTACATGGAGTCGGTTACAAGGAAGGAAACATAATATCCGAATCGCCAAGCTTGTCTTCCACGCAAAGGAGAGTCCCACCCGGACACGGGCCGAAGTCTTGAGTCTTGTATCTTCACGCTTCGATAGTCCGAGCAATGTATATAGTCCGGCAGTCCAGATACCCCCTTATCCAGGACTCCCTCAGTAGCCCCTGAACCAGGCTTCAATGACGATGAGTCTGACGCGCAGTCTTGTCTTCGGCATTGCAAGGCGGGTTCCTCCTTCCGAATACTCCAAGGTTATTATCGAACACGTAGACCGTGTCCGGGTCTGCAAAATGATCTTCACATACCACCATAGAGAGAATGATGCTTCAGCTGAAAATTTTTAGACGACGTGACATGCCATTACAGCCAGGTCTTTATTCGAACCGTTTTTTCACAACCAGCCACAATGCGCATTGCGAGGCTCACCTCCTGGGAATAGAAGGGCCTGTTGTGGGGCGAATCCACAGAGTTGGCTGGACTCATGAACTACATCAAGGGCATGAAGGGCAAGAAAATCAAGCTCGTCAACGTGATCCAGGTCATGCTCATTCGCCTAATTCTGCCATGCCAAAGGCGGGCATTTAATATGTGGGAGTTCGATCCAGCCGAACACCAGACGCTCCAGAGGCTCTACGGCATGAAGCACAAAAACGCGTTGAAGGCGTTGTTCAAAGCCTCCGAAGTACCTCCTCTCATATCCGAGGACCGTGGGTTCCACGCCACGCGGTCTCCTAGTCAGGTGAGTTTTCGGGCTGCCACCGGATTCGGTTCTTCCCTATACATCTGTGGGGAAACCTTTAGGTAATCATGCATATTTGTTCAGGACTGGGTGGAGACAACGGAGCAGATTAATTGTCTGGCTCCATTGCCGGAGAGCCCAGCTGATGCTCTCCTGACGGAGATGCTAGTCTCGGCGCCCTACAAGGGACCGAAGAAGAAGGCCAATAAGAAGGCCCTAAGGACCCGAAAGGGTTCCCGGCGTAAGGCTGCGCAAGCCTCGTCCGAAGATGACGAGGCGCACTCCTCCCCCGAAGAGGAAGAAGAAGAAGAAGAAGAGGAGGTCGTCCCATCCGGAAAGGATGGGGGCCTGAGACGGCGGACCAGGGGACCAGGAGAGGCCCTCGGCGCAAGGCCGTCATACCCTTGTCGTCTGACGACGACGAGGCGGATTCTTCCCGTGGAAGCGGGGAGGAACAAGAAGAAGCTCCAACTCCCCATACTGGGAAAAAAAAAGAGGAAGGCCACCCTGGAAGGGGAGGCTGGGCGTCCAAGAAGGGAAAGCGTCCCTTCCGGATTACTCTACCACCGCCGCCGATAGCGAGGAAGGGTGGCTGCCCAGGAAGAAGCCCCTGGTGCGATCATAAGTATCCGCACTCAACCGTAATTTCACTTCATAGTTTTGGTATAATGCCGAACTTGCATGCAGTCCGGCCTGGGCCCATCCCGAGGCATCGTCTTCGGACGGGTCCTTGAGTGAGTTAGCAATGAACTCACTTCCAACAGCCACCACTCCTCGGCCTGCGGATGACACGAAGGTGTTATCCCAAAGGCTCCCCAAGCAGGGGTAGGTGGATCTGGAGGCGCCCCAAGGCGGCGTTCCAGACGTCGGACTCGCGGGGTTTAAGATCCCCACGGATCGTGTTGGTGAGAGCCACAGTAAGCCGGACTCTCAGCCGAACACTATCCCGAAGACTTCAATGGTTCCGGATGCAGGCGGGCAGCCCCTCGCTATGGAGGGAGGGCCATCTGTATCAAGGACATCCGTTGCGCTCGAGGCGCCGGACTGTCTGCTGGAAGCGCTTCGTGGCGCTTCCATAGATGAAGAGCACCGTAATCTCATGAGTGCGGTGATTCAGAAGGTTTCGTCCGCCAAAAGTGGACTAACCGAAGCCTGCACCAGCCTCCTAACAGGCTTTGAGGTAAGCAGTAAAAATATGTGAAGTTACCACCCAATAGGTAGTATCCCCTGATACTCTATTTGGTGTTCGGAAAGAAAAACCAAACAGAGGGTCAATTATAATCCGCAGGAGTTTAACAGTAAATTTGAATTTTAATAAGCAGGTTGTGCTGCTGGCTGCTGCTGCTCGTACGACCGAAATCGCCGGCCTAAAGCAGGACTTGGAGCGGGCGCAGGGAAAGCTCGGCCTCACGAGGAGGCAGCTCAAGGAGAGCAAAGGTGAACGATTCCCCTCTCTCATATAGTAAAGTATAAATAAAATTTGATCATGCTAACGATGAAGCGTCGTGATTTGGTAGCAGGGCCACCACCAAAGTGGCGTCCCTCAAGAAGGTGTTCTCCGAGGCCGAACAGAAAGCGGCCTTGGAACACAAGGAGCGCCAAAAGCAAGAAGCCCGAGTGGGCGAAGTACAAGAAGAGCTCCAGGAGCTTGGCAAGAAGCTCGAGTCCGCGGAGCATGAGCTTAAAGCAGAAGAGGCCGAGCTTGCGAAGGCCCTTACAAATATAAAAGATGCCAAGGCCGAAGCCGAGAGGGCACAACAGGAGATCCAGGAGGCCAAAAAGATAGCGGCGGGTAAGAAATTTTTTATGCAAAGCAAACATGTGGAGGAGGCGTTTCTTTTACTTAGTCAAATCCGGAGCTCTCTAGGGGCATTCGCAGATCTGCCACGCAGTGTATCAGATGTCGCGGAGTTCTACCGTGCCCAGGAGGGGAGCTCAACGGAGAAGCTTTTCTGGTCCCAGTATGCTGGGGCCGAACATTCAACGCCTCTGAGTGACCAACTGAAGCAGTTGGTCGAACTCCACAAGGCGGCCGAAGTGGCTATGAAGGATGCCATAGTCCGGATGTGGCCTGGTGAGACCCTGCCCACCAGTTACTTCAGCCTGATCAAGCAGATGGTGAATAACTCCTCCCCATGTAGTTCCCAATGTTTGGCACTTTCCATACTTCATGGGTGCAACATCAACAAATTCGCTCAGGATCAAGTTACAACCTAAGATCTATGACTATATTATGTTAACTGTTCGTACCATCTGGAATCACTATCTTCCGTGGATGTTCTCGTTCTCCTTCTCTCATTTCTGTGATCATATAAGCTAGATAGGCTTCTGTAGTTTCCGGGTTGCTGGGTTCCATTTTTCTTTGCTTGCTGCATATCTCACTCAATCCCTTGCTTTCGAGAATAGCCTTTCCCTAGTGCTAGTTGTGGGTCAGAGTTGACAGATCAGAAGTAGAATACTTGACTTCTCTAAGATGCCAAGCTTCCGACCAATCCACTTCACTTCGGAGGACATAACAGCTTAAGAAGAAATCGAGATCAGGCCCGTGGAAAGCACACACACACGCCTAGGGAATGAATCCACTTTTGCATTCTCAATACTAGGGGGGGCTTCTCCGATCTATTGCTTTAACTGTTATTCCCCAGATTGGCGAAATGACCTTTCGTCTTGCTTCTGTAAAATAATAAAATGTGCTTTCGCCAGAAGAAGAAAAAAGAAGATAGCTCAGTAAATTTGCCTGTCCGCGCCTTGAAGTCATCAAGCGATCCGTTTGCATTGAGGGTGCCTACCGGGCCCTTGCCCGTGCAAAGGTGCATTGGGGCAAGCTGGATGCGGAGAAGCTGGTGAAGGACGGGCCGCCAGAGGGCAAGCCGCATCTTGTCCCCGAGAAGTATTATGATGGCATTATGAAGGGTGCTTGCCTCGTGGCCGATGAATGTACCAAAGACATAATTTTTGAATTAAATCACCTCTGTCATGTTTGTAATTTAAAGACGAAGTTACTTGTGCTATGTAGCACTTTTGTTATTTAAAATATTACCTTCTGTGCGGCTGTTTATCAAATTCTGAAAGTAGGCCAGTCGTCGTCTTCCGCCCCCGTGTAACTAGTACTGGGGTGTTCGTGGAAAACCCGGACACTCTTTATCCAAATGTTTGGTCCCTCAAGGAGGTGTCCGGCATAGCGAACAAGGCAATCGGACTATGCAGCTTTATAACTTTCACTTAGCCATAGAAGTCTACAAATTTTAAATTTCGGCGAAGCCCCTAGAATCCGGAAGGCCGAATTGGGGCGCTATACACGCCTATATCGGACAAAGCCGAATTATCGCCTAAAGCGGAAAAATCTTTAAGGATTTTAAGACCTCTCAAACAGTGACCAGCTCTCGCCACATCATGCCGGTCACTTTTGTGCTTTCTCTACTGAGGTGCTCGTCCGGAAGAACCAGGGCACAATCGCAGTAGTTCTCCCTGCGCTACCTTAGCCAAATTAACGGAACGTAAGGCACCAAAACAAGGGAGCCAGACTATCCCAACTGTAGACCCAAGACATGATTCGGAGCTGATGCATATAATGCTATAAGTTCGGGGTGCCGCACTATTGAAAGTGTTCGGACTTATCTTACCATATTATGGGGCGCCATAGGAAGCCCCTGGCAAACTGAACGTACCAAAGTGTATGGATGCAAAATTAAATAGACATTTGGAAAAAAAATCATAAATAAGAATTATAAGCTGATGCTATACATGATCTCCCATTGATGAATAATACGTTTAGGCGTATGTTTACAATGAGTGCATTAAGCGGAGATAAATAGGATTATTTGACATATCCTATCCAGAGGCAGGCTACGTACAGATAGATAAAGCAGGTAAACGATCGTAAATAGATTCCACCTAGGTGTTTCCTTCTGTGCGCAAAGCCTGTTGCCTCCTGGGTATCCTCTCCTATGTAAGTCCGACAATCCGGCTCTTCTGGAGAAGCTGCACGAAAGTAATGTCCTTAAAGGTAAAAGGAAAGGTTACGAAGCAATACCATACTATTGACTGAGCCACTGCTACGCCTCCGCCTGTGCCCATGGTATTTTGAGTGCGTAATTGTGTACGCGTGGCACGAATGCTGCTCAGATGGGATTTGAGCGGAGGCCGGACTGCTAGTCATGCTCTTGGTGTGCCTGCTGATCCTGCTGCAGGGTGTTCTGCCCTCGCTTGACGGAGCTTGAGGTTGTCGTCGCCAGATTGGTGGTTTGCCGGAGGAGGCCGCATTGTACTTCTGCCGCAAGGGTTGTGGTGTGCTCTTCTGTATGGAGAGAACGGTCCATGTTTCCGTTGACTGTTATGACCCCGCGCGGGCCTGGCATCTTGAGCTTGAGGTATGCATAGTGTGGTTCTGCATTGAATCTAGCGAATGCGGTTCGTCCGAGCAGTGCGTGGTAACCACTGCGGAAAGGGACGATATCGAAGATGAGCTCTTCGCTTCGGAAGTTATTCGGAGATCCGAAGACCACTTCCAATGTGATAGAGCACGTACAGCGGGCCTCTACTCCAGGAATGACACCTTTAAAGGTGGTTTTGGTGGGCTTAATCCTTGAAGGATCGATGCCCATTTTGCGTATAGTGTCCTGATAAAGCAGGTTCAGGCTGCTGCCTCCGTCCATAAGGACTCTTGTGAGGTGAAATCCATCGATGATTGGGTCTAAGACCAATGCGGCTGAGCCGCCGTGATGGATGCTAGTAGGGTGATCCCTACGATCAAAGGTGATCGGACAAGCTAACCATGGGTTGAATTTGGGGACGACTGGATCCATCGCGTATATGTCCCGTAGTGCTTGCTTCCATTCCCTCTTGGGGATGTGGGTGTCGTAGATCATGTTGACCGTTTTCACCTGGGGGGAAACTTCTTCTGTCCCCCATGTTCGGACGCCGGGGCTCCTCGTCATTGTCGCTGTACAACCCCTTGTCCTTGTTTTCGATGTTTATTTTGCTGGCCTATTTAAATACCCAGTAGTCTCTATTGGTGTGGTTAGCTAGCTTGTCCGGGGTGCCATGAATTTGGCATGAGCGCTCTAGTATATGATCTAGACTGGACGGTCCCTAATTGTTGCGTTTGAATGGCTTCTTCCGCTGACCGGATTTGGGTCCGCTGAATCCGGCGTTGACCGCCGTGTCTTCGTGTTGTCGCCGTTGTTCCGTCGCTTGTGTCTGTTGCACCGTAGCTTGCCATTGTTGTCACGGACGTATAACGTGCCAGAATGTGGTGTAGTGCTGCTGCGAGCCAACCAACTGTCCTCGCCCGCGCAAAAGTGGGTCATTAGTGTCGTGAGAGCTGCCATAGACTTGGGTTTCTCCTGACCGAGGTGTCGGGCGAGCCACTCGTCATGAATATTATGCTTGAAGGCCGCCAGGGCTTCGGCGTCCGGACAATCGACTATTTGGTTCTTTTTAGTTAGGAACCGAGTCCAGAATTTCCTGGCTGATTCTCCGGGCTGTTGAGTAATGTGGCTCAAGTCATCGGCATCCGGAGGTCACACATATGTGCCTTGGAAGTTGTCAAGAAATGCGTCTTCCAGGTTTTCCCAACTGCCAATGGAATTTGCGGGCAGGCTGTTTAGCCAGTGTCGGGCGGGTCCTTTGAGCTTAAGGGGAAGATACTTGATGGCATGTAGATCGTCTCCGCGGGCCATGTGGATGTGGAGAAGGAAATCTTCGATCCATACCGCGGGGTCTGTTGTGCCATCATAGGATTCGATGTTTACGGGTTTGAACCCTTCTGGGAATTCATGATCCATTACTTCATCGGTGAAGTAGAGGGTGTGCGGCGCGTCTATGTCGGGCTATGTCGCAATGCAGTTCGGCTGCGTCTGACTGGTTATATTCGGCCTAGCTGGATTTACTGTTAGTGTATCCGGTATGACGGTCATCGTCATGTTTTGCGGCGCGCCCCCGTGATCCGTAGATCGATCTTGGTTGTTTTGCAGCGTTATCCAATTTATTGTGCAGGTCCTGAGTATTGCCCCGGGCCGTGGTAAACCGGCACGGGGGGTGTAGGCTGGTATTCGGGCTGATATGTCGTTTTATCCCGACCTCGTGGCGGTCGGTCAGCTGTGTGGCGCTCGAGTCCATATTCCTCGGCTGCCAGGACTAATGTCCATCTATCTGTTAGCAGATCTTGATCAGCTTGAAGCTGCTGCTACTTCTTATTCAGGCTTCTCGCAGTGGCAATAAGCCGGTGCTTAAAGCACTCCTGCTCTACGGGGTCTTTGGGTATGCTGAACTCGTCGTCGCCGAGGCTAATCTCGTCTTCGGAGAGGGGCATGTATTTGTCCTCCTCCGGATACCCGTCTGTCGCCTGTTCATCTGGGCTATCATGCCCATCTTCCTGTTCGGCCTGCTCGAAGGCGGGCTGTTCAGGGTTGTATTCATCGTCGGCACCGTTCGGTTTGTTTTCGTCTCTGGTGCCGGTATTTCCTTGGCGGGGCTTGGAGCGGCGCGGGCGACGCCCATGCTTTGCTTTCTTCTTGGAGGGGTTATCCTTCATTGCCACATCGCCATTGGTTTCTTTCGGAGTGTCCACCATGTATATATCGTATGAAGAGGTGGTTGTCCACCGCCCTATGAGCGGTGGCTCCTATACGTCTCCGGCATCATCGTCCATACCGTCGATGTCTTTGAAGTCGAAGTCAAGCACGTCGGTTAAATCATCGATCGTGGCAACAAAGTGGGTGGTGGGTGGGCAGCGAATTCCTTCGTCGCCTGCTTCCCACTCAAGCCGGACATAGTTCGGCCCAGAGCCTCCTGACAAAGAGAGAGACTTTAATGAGTTCAGCATGTCGCCGAAAGGCGAGTGCTGAAAGATGTCCGCAGTGGTAAACTCCATTACCGGAGCCAAACCTGGATCGGCTGGCTCGATGGTATGCGGACCGGAACCAACAACCGGATACGAGTCCGAGGGTCCGGGGTTACAGGCCTCCACATAGATGAGACCCGTGTTCGGCTCCACCGCCGATGAGGGTGCGGCCTGCGGGGCGGGGTCCATCAATCTGTCCCCGGGCAACGCAACTTGTTCCGGATTTAGATCCGGGGTTATTGTAGGGATGATGTCCCGAGCATTGTCCAACTGCAGGTCTAGGCCGTGCTCGTCATGACTGTCCGGCGCTCCTGGCACAGGGCCGAATCCATCGAAGATCAAGCCTCCGCAAATATCTGCCGTGTAGTTCAAGTTTCCGAACCTGATCTGGTGACCAGGGGCGTAGCTGTCGATCTGCTCCAGATGACCAAGCGAATTGGCCCGTAGTGCGAAGCCGCCGAACACAAAGATCTCTCCGGGGAGAAAAGTCTCACCCTGGACCGCGTTGTTGACGATTGAAGGCACCATCAAGCCTTGAAGCGATGACACAGAGGAACTCTCAATGAAAGCACCAATGTCGCTGTCAAAACCGGCGGATCTCGGGTAGGGGGTCCCGATCTGTGCGTCTTAGACTGATGGTAACAGGAAGCAAGGGACACAATGTTTACCCAGGTTCGGGCCCTCTCGATGGAGGTAAAACCCTACTTCCTGCTTGATTAATATTGAAGATATGTGTAGTACAAGAGTAGATCTACTACGAGATCGTAGAGGCTAAACCCTAAGAGCTAGCCTATGATGGTATGATTGTAATTGTGATCGGCCTTCTAAGGACCATCCTCTCCAGTTTATGTAGACCCCGGAGAGCTAGGGTTTACATGGAGTCGGTTACAAGGAAGGAAACATAATATCCGAATCGCCAAGCTTGTCTTCCACGCAAAGGAGAGTCCCATCCAGACACGGGCCGAAGTCTTGAGTCTTGTATCTTCACGCTTCGATAGTCCGGGCAATGTATATAGTCCGGCAGTCCGGATACCCCCTTATCCAGGACTCCCTCAGTAGGCCTCTCTCTCCTCCTCCACACATATACCAGCCATGGTACCTCTATAGTTAATTAGACCTCCCTCCCCCTCCCCCACCACCACACACCGATAGTCGAGTGCTGTAGGTAGGTATCCATGCCACAAAGAAAAATTGCACATGTCCCCTCTCACGTTCCAGTAGGCCAGCCACTCTATATCTTTGACGTGGGCACACACAAATTCGATGGCACTCTTTATCGATCATGCGTGCACACACACACACATCATCATCCCTCTCTTTGATTCTATGGACACCTCCAGCCAATGATACCTCCACTCTCTTCTCGTGGATCGCCCCCTCTCTATATACAATATATCCAGGACTCCATTTCACACACATTGCATATGTTACATTTTTTGATTGACCCCCCCCCCCAAAAAAACACTCACGAACCCCCACACTATATGTCTCTACATTTGTATCTCTATCACACAACCCCACGTAGGTGGTGTATGTATACAAGAAGAGAATAGGTGCACCGTGCAAGTACTCACACTTCGTGCCCAGCCACACCCACGTGGGTACACGGTGGAGCTCGTTTCTGTATGAAATGGCAGCCCACGTGCTAATTTGAACGCGTGTAGCGGTTGTTTACCTACGGAGGTCGTGTACCATGCCTGCACGAAACAAAGTTCGACTTGATGCGTTGGCGCTTATTTTTAAATAAAGTTATATCGCTCAATGGCACGTACATAGATTAAACGATTTTTATGGACAAAAAGGTAGTCCGCTCCACTATATACAATGGAGCCTGCCTGCCTGGGTTTGTCTCTCTTCAGAGTATCTCACACAAGGCTGCGGTGGCCTCTCTCTCTATCACCATTGGTCACTGATCCGGCCGCATCCCGTCTGCCGATGGAAAGGGAGGATGTGCATTGTTTCTCTGTTCGACGGTGCCGAGGCAGCATGTCCCGATCTGCGGTACACGTCGTTCTCTCTGACCAAGCTCCGGCGTGGTAGGGCCTATGCCACCTGCTCGTTGCCGCAGTATGGGCAGATTCCGCCCGCCGCCGCTCACCTAGTTACATCCCGACGACCTCCAGGTATCCCCTCCGACCTTGCTCCACTGCCCGTCTTCCCACGTTGCTGCATGTGGATCTTCCATATTCTTTGCCCAAAACGTAGCTCGTCCGGCGTACTTTTCATATTGCAATCTCGTCCTCACACCGTTTTAGACAAACACAACCGTGTTGTTATCTTCCCTTAAGACAAGGAATATGCTTCTTTTTTGTCGTCGCATGTGTCATCAACTGTTATTAGCCAGTAATTGTTTCCTTTCTACCTCTTTTTGCAAAAAGGGCTATCCATTTCACCTCATTGCTATTGCGACCTTTTGGTGAGCTGCACAAATTACTTTTTTCTTAAGAGTGTTTTGTGCAGTTGTACTAAAATTTCACATGGGCAACGTCTCTACATTTCAGTGCGACTGCACAAAGGGAGATTGGTTTTGCTCTATCCTCCTCATCCAACTCCGAGCCTAATCTTCTCCAACTAGTTAGTCTTAAGAGAGACTGCAAAGGTGACCGGCTTCTATTTGTCTGTTTATTGTTTCATCAGCAGTCCTCTATTATCGTAATCACACTTAATATCTTTGGAACAGGGACACTCAGCTCTATTTTACTGGAACTGCACAAAATGATCGGAATGTTGCATGCTCAAGACAACTACTTTTTTTTCAACATGCCTTGTTGATTTAGACAGAGCCGGGGTGGACGTTACTGCCAAGGAAAGCATGGATCAATTTTAATTTAACACCTTCTCACAACTTTATCTTCAGTTATGATGTAAATATTAGCTCTGCTCTGCTAATAATTGAGATGCATTAGCAAGGAAGTTAGTTTTTTATTATTTCCGAAAGAGCATCGATGGCAAGACACATGAAACAAAAGCTGAAAGCTCACACCATTGTACAATTTCATGTCGCTGGAAAATTATTTGTATAGTACGTCAATTATGTAAACAAATGTTGGAAGCTTGGTAGCATTGCCAGAAGCCTCTTCAGCATCCGGGTCCATGTTTCATGCACAAAATTATACTCCTTCGTTCCTAAATATTTTTCTTTTTACAAATTTCAAAAGGGCATATTTTAGAGTGTAGATTCACTCATTTTGCTTCGTATGCGTACTCCCTCCGTTCCTAAATATTTGTCTTTCTAGAGATTTCAACAAGTGGTTACATACAGAGCAAAATGAGTGAATCTACACTCTAAAATATGTCTATATACATCCGTATGTAGTAGTCCATTTGAATCTCTAAAAAGAAAAATATTTGAGTAGTCACTCGTTGAAATCTCTAAAAAGAAAAATACGCCAGAGTATATTTAAGAACCGAGGGAGTAGTGCACAACCGCTTGGGAAACTCAGCCTGGTCGTTGCACCACATTAATAGTGAGTAATGAGCAGTCAAATCATAAGCCCCACCTTTCACACTGTAAGTTGCTCGGAAGAAGCAACCACCAATATGCTCTTCTTTGAATCCACTCATACTACTCCATCTGTTATTGTTTATAGAGCGCACTTCAAAAAAAGAAAAAAAACTCTGGGACCAAGATGACTAGCGATCGGCCTGAAAAATAGCATTGGTAGTTGTAGCACGGCGTCTATTACTAGAGAAAATAATGCGTACAGACATGCATGCACTTACTCCACTCCGTAGTACATCGAGAGAAAGTTGTGGACGTGGTTACCACACCCTAATTAATTGAGCATTAAACCAAACGCGTCTAAAGTCTCTCTAGTGTTGGAAATGCATTGAGAGAAATGCGTCATAATGAAGTGCACCCTGTAAACTGTGACGGAGGGAGGAGTAGTATGAAGGTGCAAAACCAAGTACGGGTATGGCCAATCAGTCAACGCACCTCCTCTTGGCATATCACTGACATGTGGGACCGAAGTGTGAGCAAACCGATCTCAATTGGTGGCAAAATGGCCAACCCTCCATTCCTTGAGAGAGACGAGGAGCGAGAACACACAGATGGGCTTGCACGGAGGCCAAGATATATTCGAGCATGGTTGATCGATATCATCATTACATGTTCGATGTTTTTTAATACTATACTATTGGGCTGCCATTTTCCGTCATTCTCCCGAATAAATGTGTACTTTATCAGAGATTAAAAAAATAAGAGTATAGACGCTCCACCACGCGGTTCTAGTAGTAGTACTACTCATACTACTAAACCTTGCGCTTGGCTCTTCGCCTCTTCGTGAAGTCGAACAATGATGGTACTCTGCATGTTGGGTACTACAGTGTATGCCTCTGGCAATCTGACACCGAATGAACTAATGCATGTCCACCGCCTGGAAGAGGGTAGGTTGCATTAGTCAAAAGGCATAAGCGAGCTTCACCTTGTCCTGCAAGCTTCTCCTCGTTTTGCGAGTTGACGGGACACACCAAAAAGTAGTGCTAGTCCATACTCCCTCCTTTCCAGTTAATATGGCTTAATCTTTTTTCGGGTAAATGAGAGAGCTTTATTCATATATATAAGCATTCTTAGGACGATCAGCCAAGACACTGGTCACTAGGAAGCGAGGTACCCCGCAAAAAAAGTAGGAAGCGAGGTGTTTCATCAAGCCAGCTCTCGGCCACATTCAAAGTGTAGCAAGCACGGTTCACACAAAGATGTGCCACCAGGTTTGCTGACCTGTTTACATGCTGAATAACAAAAAAAGAGGAAATATTACCGAGCACTCCTATTTGTAACAGGATATGAGCCAGAATTAAGAGAGAATTGTGGCGAGTGTTCCATGCAATCAACTTCCATTATCACATGCGAGAACCCTCGAAGAGAACCAAATGTGTTAAGATTTCTTTATCACATTTTAAAAATATAATAATAGTGCAGATGTTCCTCCATCTGGTTCCTAGTAGTATAGTACATACCTCTATAGACTATAGTAGTAGTACTAGTACTAGTAAACTTTACACTTGGTTGTTCGCCTCTTCGGGAAGTCGAACAATAATAGTACTAGTATAGTGTATGCTTCTGGCAATCTGACACCAAATTAACTATTGCACGTCCACCGCCTGAGTGAGGGAGAGCTTGCATTAGTCAAAAGTTTCTCCTTGTCCTCTGAGCCACCGCACGCAAGCTTCTCCCATCCTGCAATCTTCTCCTCGTTCAGCAAGTTGACGGGACACAACAAAGGAATGCTAGTCCATATTGCCTCCTCTCCGGTTAATATGGCTTAATTTCAAATGAGATAAATACATTGTCTGTCAATGTATATTTGTAAAAGTATGGTCAGTGGACTTCATAATACGCTCATTGCGCTCAATATATACATTTTCTGGTGTTTATATGGTCACTAGCTCACCCTGGCTGAGTATGTGTGTGTGCATGCACGTGTAGGTTGAGCACTTGAGCATGACCGTGTGTGTTCCATCGTGTGCGGACATGCATGCATTAGGGCATCGCGCGCGTTTTAGCGTCCATGTGTACGTATGACTGTTGCATGCATGCACAAGGTTGTAGTCCCTTACATTCACATGTTCACAAGTCAATGCTTTGTGAAAATGTTGCATGCAAGGTTTAATCATTCGTCGTTCATGCATGCATTCCCTATATTAATACGTTGGTAAAAGACAACTTTCTTGAGGAAAACGAGCCCATGAATTGAGTACAAAGGGGAACAATAAGCCAGGACGGAGGGAGTACCAGTAGTAAACCAGAAGGAGGGAGTAGGGACTAGTAGTATAGTACTAGTACTACGTAACAATGTGAAGTAACAAAATTCCTCTATGCGCATCCTGTCTATGTGTCATGCAAGAAAATAAAGTTAAGTACAAGTGAGACTCAGGAACGGTCATAGATGTAGGGGGAGTACATGTAGGGGCCACAAAGGAGCAGTCAAATCACATAGTAAGTTAGTCGGAAGAAGCAACCATCATTTCACTCTTGAATGACACGTACGCAATATAAAATGGTTGATATGGAGAGAAAAAGAAAACCACTATATATACACTAGCAGGCGCCTAAGCTACCAGCCTGCTTGCTTGGGTTACTCCCTTCACAAGCATAGAATGACGGTGGCCACACCGCTGGTCACATATCTGGCCTGATCCCGCAGCTGGGGGAAGGGAACAATGTTATGTGTAGACACGGTCGACATCAGCGAGGGAGAAAACCCATAGTTGGTGCGTCCCAATCGGGGATCACCGCGGTATGGGCCGATGCCGCGTCCCAACCGCCCTTCTAGCTACAGCTCGTCGTCCCAGGTAGTACATCTTCCTTTTGGAGCCGGCTTGCTCCACTACCGCAGCTCCCCACGTAGCTTCATCTCCATGTAGATCTTTCTCTACTTCTACCGGCTTCTACTTGTGATTATTTTATGTCTCATGATTAGTGCTAGTACTATTATTCTAATCACACTTCTTCAATATCTTTGCCATCAGGGATGCTCAGCTTGATTTTAGTGGAACTTGATCCGAGGGTGCCAGCCATCTTTCCTTCGACAGGTTCTACCTAGCCAGGAAATTAAATCCTATTTTGGGTTTAGGGTTTAAGTCGTAGTGACCCCATCAGTAGTTTTTCTTTCGTACACGCTCTCAGAACTTTTGTCTTTAGTTGTGAAGTAAATATTGGCTCTGATCTGTGAATCATTGAGATGCATCAGCATGCATGTTAGTTTTCCTTTGTATTTTATGGAATGTTGTAACTGGGCAACCTTGGAGTAGGAATGAAAATGGAGTGGAAAGTTTCCATTTTTCCGGAGAAAAATGGAAACGGAGAGAAACCAATGATTTGTTTCGTTGGATCATACCCTCAAGCAAAACAACATTTAAATCATGTCTGTCACGTTCGTGTCTCACCCTCCTCCACGGCTCGACCCTACATGGTCGCTTGGCATGCCACTCACCACAAACCGAGTATATGATAACTTTCCCGCCTGCATGTCGATGGATCGCGCCATGGAGTACTAGCACTACTGGAAGAGATGACGAGTTGGGGGAGGACAGTTAGCTATAGCACGGACTCCCAAGAACTTCTTACATGCATGTTGTGGCTGGCTATTGCAACCTTTGAACGCGGAGCAGTCGCGTGCACCAGGAAGCGGTGCGGGTGACACTCTCTCGGCCGGCGCGCCGCTTCAATGCCAGCACCAGTGAGAGGTCGCGTCCGCTCTGGTCGGGCATGAATGCGGCACTGGCCGTTTCGGGCGGGAAGCACGCGTGGGTGATGAAGAGGGTTCGGGTTGGTCAGGAGCGTCCGTGGCAGCGGTCCGGACGCCCGCAAACAAGAGATGTTGTATGTTAATATTGATGCATATATAATTAACAACGTAAATAATGTGCCAGTTGGACAAATATGATTGGAGATGGAGATGGAAATGGAATTTTACGTAAACAAGGATATGCATGTCTATGTCTATCTGTGTGTGCGCGATGACTCTCTCGACCTGGAAGCGGGGCGTGTTTTTGATCAAGTTTTCTTTCTTGGTACATAAAAAAATTGTCCGCCAGTTTTCGTTTCCTTTTTCTGGGAACGCGTGTATTCTATTTAAAACCACTGCTATGGAGAGATTTTTTTACTCCATTATAGCCTCTTGTTTGATAGGGTTTCTCGCGTCTCGCTCTCTCACCCTCTCCATATCAAAACAAGATGACAGTGTCCACTCTATCTCTCTCCTCACCGGTGGTCACAGATCTAGCCGAATCCCGTCCGCTGCGGGAGGTGAGGAGGTGTAGCATTGACATTGTCGCCGTCGGTGATGGAGGAAGCCGGTGTGCACCGTCCTCTCGAAGCCGGCGTTGGCGCGGACGAAGGTCCTCCACGCTCTTGTTCACTGTCGTGTGTGGGCAGATCCCGCCCGCCCGCCTAAGCGACATCTCGCCCACCTGAGGTATAACTTCTTGTACTGGTACAGCTCCCAGGTCGCTGCATGCGGGTTTTCTTCTATGCGACTACTCCCCAGCTCCCCATGTATAGTAGCTAGGGTTCGTCGGCTGGTCCAACATCACCTACTATTATAGAGGAAATTCCACTTGAAAAGTTGTCCTGATTTATGCCTCGGTGGAGGTATACATGTTGTTTCGACAAAAAGTACATGGTGGTTGTGCGGTCATTATCCATATGCTCCTATTGCTGCTGCTAATCTAATACTATCACTGGTTAAATGAAGAAATGCCTTTTTTCTCGGGTATCCTGGTTTAGTTCCCATCAAGATAATCATGATGCTTCTGTTTGTTGGTGTACTTTTCATTAATTCTTATTGACAATTGAGATGCCATTGTTAATCTTGTACCACTGCCAGAACAAAGTAACAACACTATATCCCTTTTTATATTTTTGGAAACAGTGATGCGTATCTCCATACCCGGGCATGTCTTCCTCAATTTTAGTGGAACTACACAAAATTGGATGGCCATTGTTGTTCCGCCTCACTGTCCTATGCCACATGGTTCTTCCTTCCTCGAGCTTGATTACTGAGAAGAAATAGACCACAATGAGGATTTGTTGAACTTCATAGGTGCCTCAGCCAAACTTGATGCCAAATGGATGATGCATCACCATGATGACCTATCGATGCTCATAGTTGCGCCTCGTGGTTGCGTCGGCTGGTGAAGTTGATCGATTTTTAATGAAAAACAAGTTGTATTCCATCAGTTCCCTTTGCTTGTTACCCACAATGATGATATCCTTGATCAGTTCACCTTGGTTGCGTTGGGGACGCATTCGTCTTTCACGTTGGTGCAATTTTATCACACAATTGGCTATGAACTAAATGTTTCCTCGAAGAAGGATCAACGTTGGTACTAAGAGCATAAGTTTTGTATTGATTTCTGAGCCTTCTCACAACTTTGTCTCTAGCTCCCCTGTAATTTTATTTGTCCAGCTATTAACTTTGATTAAAAAACCATGTGGACTAAAAACCCGGATGGACGTAGTAGCCCTCCATTTTTATTTACTCCGCATATTAGATTTTACTAAAGTCAAACTTTGTAAAGTTTGACCAAGTTTAAGCCGAACACAAAAACCATAATTATTAGAGAGGGCAAACTATACATACTCTCAAACCTTTCCGATAATTGAAATTAAAATTCTTTATTTATACACACTCTCGCACGTTTCTGATAATTTGGCGCATGTGTGGTTGTTCACTTAAGGGAGGGTAGTGTACTACACGTGAAGGACAGGAAGTGCGACCAGGACGCGTGGATCGTTAGTTCATCGGAAGCAGTAGTTTTCTTCTCTAGTACGTTAAATAAAGAGTTTCGTTTCATACTTACACAATTTAAAATGATTGTTATGGAGAGAATAAGAAAACCACTCTACTATATATTAATCGTATACACGAGTACTATATGGACGCAACTACATTGACTTAGTGCACCTGTCTTAGGGTTTATGACAGGTGGGCCCAAAATGTGGCTAACCCCCCTGTCATACAGCCAAAAGCAGGTGCAGTTAAGGCACCGGAGCTCAGTCCGTACTACAGTACATATATATAAGCTGGAGCCTCAGCGCTTGTTCGCTAGGGTTTGCACTCTCCACACTCTCGCCGACTACATATATATATATATACACGCTGGAGGCTCAGCGTTCCTTTGCTAGGGTTTGCTGTATATTCACAGTGTCTCACCCTCTTCACCAGATCTAAACAAGACTACATTGGTCTCTGATACGTCTCCAACGTATCTATCATTTTGATTGTTCCATGCTATTATATTACCTGTTTTGGATGCTTATGGGCTTTACTCTACACTTTTATATCATTTTTCGGACTAACCTACTAACCGGAGGCCCAACCCGAATTGCTGTGTTTTGCCTATTTCAATGTTTCGAAGGAAAGGAATATCAAACGGCATTCAAACGGAATGAAACCTTCGGGAGCGATCTTTCTGGAACAAACGCAATCTAGGAGACTTGGAGTGGACGTCAAGAAACGATCGAGGCGGCCACGACGGTGCCCGGCACGCCCTAAGGGGGTGGGCATGCCCCCCACCCTCGTGGGCCCCTCGAGCGTCAACCGACCTACTTCTTCCTCCTATATATATCCACGGACCCCGAAAACATCCAGGAGCACCACGAAAAACTATTTCCACCACCGCAACCATATGTATCCGCGAGATCCCTTCTTGGAGCCTTCGTCGGTGCTCCGTCGGAGGGGGAATCGACCATGGAGGGCTTCTACATCATCTCCAAGGTATCTCCGATGAGTTGTCAGTAGTTTACCATAGACCTTTGGGTCCATAGTTATTAGCTAGATGGCTTCTTCTCTCTCTTTGATTCTCTATACAAAGTTCTCCTTCCTCTTCTTGGAGATCTATTCAATGTAACTCTTTTTGCGGTGTGTTTGTCGAGAACCAATGAATTGTGGATTTATGATCAAGTTTATCTATAAGAAATATTTGAATCTCCTCTGAATTCTTTTATGTATGGTTGGTTATGCTTGCAAGTCTCTTCGAATTATCAGTTTGGTTTGGCCTACTAGATTGATCTTTCTTGCAATGGGAGAAGTGCTTAGCTTTGGGTTCAATCTTGTGGTGTCCTTTCCCAGTGACAGCAGGGGCAGCAAGGCACGTATTGTATTGTTGCCATCGAGATTAAAAAGATGGGGTTTATATCATATTGCATGAGTTTATCCCTCTACATCATGTCATCTTGCTTAATGCGTTACTCTGTTCTTATGAACTTAATACTCTAGACACAAGCAGGAATTGATCGATGTGTGGAGTAATAGTAGTAGATGCAGAATCGTTTCGGTCTACTTGTTGCGGACGTGATGCCTATATACATGATCATGCCTAGATATTCTCATAACTATGCACTTTTCTATCAATTGCTCGACAGTAATTTGTTCACCCACCGTAATACTTATGCTATCTTGAGAGAAGCCACTAATGAAACCTATGGCCCCTGGGTCTATCTTTTATCATATAAGTTTTCCATCTACTTTTATTTGCATCTTTTATTTTCCAATCTATATCATAAAAATACCAAAAATATTTATCTTATCTTATTATCTCTATCAGATCTCACTTTCGCAAGTTACCGTGAAGGGATTGACAACCCCTTTATCGTCTTGGTTGTGAGGTTCTTGTTTGTTTGCTTAGGTGCGTGGGACTTTTGAGGAGCCTCCTACTAGATTGATACCTTGGTTCTCAAAAACTGAGGGAAATACTTACTCTACTTTGCTGCATCACCCTTTCCTCTTCAAGGGAAAAAACCAACACATGCTCAAGAGGTAGCAAGAAGGATTTCTCGCATCGTTGTCATGGAGGTCTTCGCTCAAGTCAAGACATACCAAGTACCCATCACAAACTCATCTCCCTCGCATTACATTATTTGCCATTTGCCTCTCGTTTTCCTCTCCCCCCACTTCACCCTTGTCGTTTTATTCTCCCCTCTTTCGTTTGATCTTATGTTTGCCTGTGTCTCCATGTGCCTTCTATGTACTTGCATCTTTGCTCGCTAAAAATATATTCATATGGATCAACTTAAAGTGTTCTACTTGGATCATCTTCGATCCTTATGCGCTCGTGCTGAAACCCCAACTAGCCTAGTTGATGGGAAATCTTTAGATGAGCATGCTCATTTTGTGCGTCACCATTTGTCTGAAAAAGGGAGACTCTTATGGGATCAAATAAACAGATTGATGTGTTATGCTTGGAATCTTTGTGAAATTTGTGATTTTACTTGTTGCTCTAAGAACCCTAAAAACACCTTCCCTTCCTATGTGAGATTAATGAAAATGAGATCTTATCTTCTTATGCAAAGGGTGTTTATAGTTACTACGATATTGAACAAATTGAAGAATTTGTTGCTTTTAAGGGTGCTTATGAAGTTTCTTCTTTGATTGAAATCTATGATATTACTCTCTATGAATCTGAAAATTTTGACATACTTAAATATTGCTATGAAAACTATGCTCATAATGTCTATGTAAAAAAATTTATTGAGAGAATGACAGTTGCTTTGGAAGAAAATAATGATATGCATGAATCTATATATAATGATTTCGATGATTTGATTGAAATATCCCTTGATGAACATGATGCTTGCTGTTCTTGTGGCCATGATGCCAATATTTATGAAGATGAATTTGCTATAGTTCCTTATGTTAAACATGAGATCATTGCTATTGCACCCATACTTGGTAGTTCCTTCAATGAAAAGCATGATTGCAATGATGTTACTATAAATTCTCTTGATATCAATTGTGCTAATAATATGCAAAACCCTAAGCTTGGGGATGCTAGTTTTGCTATGTCTACTACTTGTTGCAATGATCATGATTGGGGTGATTCTTCTTTTGATCTTGAAAACTTATTTAACCCCCATGATGAATATGAGATTGATAATAGTGTTTGCAATAATACTGAAAGTGGGTTTGGAAGAGTGTCAACTTTAGATCCCACATATTTGGAGTATGTTCAATCTTATGATATTTTTGATAAAAGTGGGTTTGGAGAGGTCATGACTTTAGTTAATGTTAATCCCACTATCTCGAAAGAGTGTCAATTTGCATGCATGTGGATCGTGTTAAGTATATGTTTTATGATAGCTATATTGTTAAATTTTCTTATGATCCCACATGTAATTATTATGAGAGAGGAAAATATGATTGTAAAAAATTTCCTGTTACTAAATTACCTCTCGTTATGTTGAGATTGCTATTGTTTCTTTCTGCTTCCTTGCATATGCTAGATCTTGCTTGCTATGATAATTTTTTTCATATAAGATGCCTATTCATAGGAAGTATGTTAGACTTAGATGTGTTTGTCACGTGTTTCATGATGCTCTCTTTGTGCTTCAATTCTTGTCTTTCATGTGAGCATCATTAAAATTATCAACGCCTAGCTAAAAGGCTTTAAAGAAAAGCGCTTGTTGGGAGACAACCCAATAATTTTCCTTGATGTTATTCAATAAATAATTAATCTAGCCTCTGGTTAGATGTGGTTTTATGTTTTAGTTAGTGTTTCTGCCAAGTAGAACCTATAGGATAACTTACGGTGATAGTTAATTTGATTCTGCTAAAATACAGAAACTTTGCACGCACGAGAAAAAATTCAATAAAGCACAGAAACGTGCTTTTGTGTTGATTCTTTTTTCTGTAGATCAATAGACAAATTTCCTAGTGTCGTGGTTCTAAGCCTGACAGTAGAGTGGGGGGTAGGTATGGAGAGGCAAGGTCCTAGCTATGGAGAGGTTGTAAACACAAAGGGTGTACGAGTTCAGGCCCTTCTCGGAAGAAGTAACAGCCCTACGTCTCGGAGCCCGGAGGCGGTCGAGTGGATTATGAATGTATGAATTACAAGGTGCCGAACCCCTCTGCCTGTGGAGGGGGGTGGCTTATATAGAGTGCGCCAGGACCCCAGCCAGCCCACGTAGGAGAGGGTTTAAGGTGAGTTAAGTCTGGGGCGTTACTGGTAACGCCCCACATAATTACAGGCCGTTGCAGTGCAGAGTGCCTCTTGACCTCCTGGTGGTCGAGTGAGTCTTCGTGGTCGAGTCCTTCAAGACAGTCGAGTGAATCCTCGTTGGTCGACTGGAAGGCGACCTCTTCTAAGGATGTCCTGGGGTAAGTTACTTGGATCAGGTCCATGACCCTACCCTAGGTACATAACCCCATCATTAGCCCCCAAATGGATTGAGGCTTCGAGTGAAGAAGGAGTTGATGTCGTTTCCGATTAATCTTTGTGCTCCGGTTGTGCGCTGTTCTGGACCAAAGAATTCCTTTGTCGACAGGAAACGACTTGCCTTCAGTCGACTTGATCCATTCTGTTTTTGCGTCGAGTGATCTTTCAGGCTTCGACGATCTCCGAGCGACGGATCGCCGAAAACACCGCGTCTGACAGACTGATATGTTGCTCGCGGATTCCGCGGGATGCGAAATTTTGGGGCGCGCGCGAAGCGGGGCGGACCGCGGCGTTCGGATGGGACGGGGCATGGACGCCTCGATCTCCGCGCCGCCTTTTTCGCCACGTATCCCGTCTGCATAACTGTTCCAGATATGATTAGATCGACCGGGCCCACCTGTCATCCACTCGGAAGGGACCTTATAAATGTGCCCGGCGAGGATTTCTGTGCTGCGCCTTAGCATTCTCCCTCTCTCTCTGTTTCCTTCCTCCCTGCTCAGCGTGCTTGCTCTCGCCCCCGCACCACTTCCCTTCGCGCATCTCGCCGGCGACCATGGCCAAGGAGAAGACGGTGGCGCTGGAGCGTGCAAAGAAGGCGTCGGCGTCGGAGAAGGCGAAAGGAAGGTCCACCAGCCGCGGAGGGTCCTCGTCCAGATCCCGCCTGCCGAAGGGCTGGGTCCAAGGAGACTGGATCCAGTCGACTATCACGGAGAACGACCTCCTCGACATGGCCAATGAGGGCTTGATCCCCCACGGAGCTGCGAGGCTTCCGGGGAAGGAGTGGCAGCCCCAGCCAGAAGAGGGTGAGTGTGTGCTTTTGGCCACCCATGTTGATCGCGGGTTTTCCTTGCCACCGAGTGTTTTCTTTCGTGGCTTTTTGAACTTCTTCGGAGCGCAACTCCACCACTTTACCCCAAACTCCATTGCCTATCTTGCCGCGTTCGTGTCCATGTGTGAGGGTTTCTTGGGCCGTCGACCGCACTGGGGTTTGTTCAAACATATATTCACGTGTCGATCTCAGACCGTGAAGAAGGCGAGCCCAGGTGATGAAAAAACCCGAGTCGTCCAAATGTGCGGACGCCTGGGGATTCAGGTGAGGAATAAGAGCACCTTCCCGCCCACGACCTTTCCCGAGTCCGTCAGAGGCTGGCAGTCGACTTGGTTCTACTGCCAGGTCCAGTCGACGCCAGGGCAGTCGAGTGGACTCCCTCCGTTCACCATGGACCGAGTGCGCAAGCCTTCCCCTCTGAAGCTGATTCCGGAGGAGAAAGCTGACGTGAAGATGTTGATGGAGCGCGTGGTGCAGTTGGTTCGGGAGGGAGTGACGGGTATGGATCTCCTGGAGGTCTTCCTCAGGCGTCGCATCCAGCCCCTCCAGTTCAGGAGCCACTGCATGTGGTTGTACTGTGGGACCGAAGACGAGACTAGAGTCCATCCAGAAGCAGTCGACGATGCCACTCTGGAAAGATGGATGGCAGCCGTCACCGGAAACAAGGACAACCCACGCGGAGCCAGAAGGATTCCTCCACTCGACCACAACAGTGATCCAAATAAGGTACACTTGCCCTGCTCTCCACTGCATTCTTGTCGCATTCATCTCTGTTTACTCTGCTGACTGGTCGACTGATCATTGTCTTGATATCTGCTAGGCCCTCACCGAGCTGTACTCGATGCCCAACGGGGCACAAACTCCGACTGAGGAGGGTGAGGCGAGTGGGGGCGAGAGCCAGGACGAGGAGGAATGGGACTCGGACGTTGCAGGGGACGACGACGACGATGATGATGACGACGGTGATGATGATGATGCCGAAGACGAGGAGGAAGAGGAGGAGGTCGTGCCACCGCGCTCGGAAAGGCGGTCGAAGCTCGTCCACGACCCTTCGACTGAACGTGGCAAGGGGGTTGCGACGCAGTCGACCAAGCGCCCTAGGACCACTTCTCCAGCGCCGACTGAAAAGGCGCCGAAGCAGCTTAGGGGGGCTCCGCCAAAGCCGACCAAGCTCCTGCCGAAGATGAAGGTGTCCATCCCCACCATATCAGGGTAATTGTGCTGCTCATATTTTCTTATTCTGTGCGAACTTTATCTCTGGTCGACGCTGAAGTTAGTCGACCGATCCTTTGGAGGTGCAGTGCTGCTACTTCTGAGACCTCGGCCCGGGCAGATGACCACGAGATGGAGGATGCAGCAACTTCGAACCCAGGTACTGTATTCTTAACATCGTTCTTAGTCGACTGACTCGCGATCTATGATCCTGATTCTTCTCCGCAGCTCCACCCAATACTGTTATCAATCTCCCTGATGACGACGAGGATGAAGAAACACTGGCACGCAGGAGGAGTCGGAAAGCGTCCGCCAGTAAGGTGCCTCAGGATGTGACGGCGCCTGAGATTCTGACTGTGGAAGAAGAGAACATCACTCGACACACGGTGTCCTTCGCAAATCCACTGACGAGTGCTCAGCAGCCCTCCCTCTTCACGACGCACCACGTCCCAGAGGACCAAGCTGGCGCAGCGAAGGAGGCAATACGCCAGGTGGGACTCATGATGGAGCAGCTGAAGACTATCCGGGATGCGAGCCAGGCAGCTTATGACGCCAGCTCTGCCCTCCAAATCAATGTCCAGGTCAGTCGACCGCTGTTTGTTCTGTTGGATATGCTACCAAAAACTTTTCTTTTCCGGAATTTATAGTAATCACCCACTGGGTGTGTAGAATAAACTCCGTGTTAGCGGGGGCACGCTGAGTGTACCCGCTGGGTGGGTGTGTCGAATAAACTCCGTGTTAGCGGGGGCACGCTGAGTGTACCCGCTGGGTGTAGTCCCCAAGGCTAAGGTCGACTGCTGGCAGTCGGCCTTAGGCTTTATAATGTCAATCTTTCTGTCAGTTGACTGGTCGACTGGATTTCACAAACCGGTGGGGGCACGCTGAGTGCACCCACTGGGTGTAGTCCCCAAGGCTAAGGTCGACTGTTGGCAGTCGGCCTTAGGCTTTATAATGTCAATCTTTCTGTCAGTCGACTGGTCGACTGGATTTCACAAACCGGTGGGGGCACGCTGAGTGCACCCACTGGGTGTAGTCCCCGAGACTGTGGTCGACTGCTTGCAGTTGATCACAGTCTTAGAGAATGCATCTCGCACATTTTTTTTTGAGGTCGACTGGTCGACTTTGTCTTCAACAGGATTAGTGGGGGCACGCTGAGTGCACCCACTGGGTGTAGTCCCCGAGACTACGGTCGAATGCTTGTATTTGGCTGTAGTCTTAGAAACGTGTGTTTATCCCTTTTTCACTCGGAAGTGAATTATATTTGACATTTAGTCGATTGGTTCTTCACAGAACTCCTGTGATCTTGTGGCTCGCTACTCAGAGCTGGAGCAAAAACATACTCAAGTCGAGCTGAGCTTGAGGCTGGTTCAGGAGAAGCTGACAAAGGCAAAGGAGGAGACCGAAGGTATGTTTGGTGAGACCCTGACGACTGCTTTTCCCCTTGCTTGTTTCAGCATCTGATCTTGCTGTAACTTGCAGGTAAGGTAAGGGAGGCCCAGCAGAAGAAAGACCTTGAGCTAGCTGAGAAGATCAAGCTTGCTGACGAGAAGTTAGCTTCAGTTACCAAGCTCGAACAAGACAATACCAATCTGAAAGCTGCTCTTGGGATTGCCAACAAGGAGGTCAGTCGACTGAAAACTGACAAAGCTGCCCTGACCGACCAAGTCAGCAAATTGACTGAGAAGAAAACTGAACTGGAGGCCTTCCTGAGCGGCCTTGCCAAAAAGTTGTTCCTTATGCTTGAAGGTAAACCTCCATGTTTGGCAAATATTTCCAATTGTGGCTTTTTTCATTCGACTATCTCCTTGACTTAGTGATCACCCTTGCAGAATTTTGTCAAAACTTTGAAGAAGAAACCAGCCGACTGGAGCCAAACCTTGACCCCGTCAATTCTCCGGTGAACGACGAAGTTGCCATGGATGTTTTCCGACTGGAGTCTCGTGTTGCAGCTGTCGTGGACTATCTCGCAAGGCTGAAGGCCGCCACATCTCGCATCGACTCGACGCTCTGGCCTGAGGAGACACTTCAGAATGACCTTGAGTCGCTGATGGCCCGCTTGAACACGATCCCTGGTCGAGTGCAGGAGTGGAAGAAGTCCTCGGCTCGGTGTGGTGCAGATGTCGCTCTGTGTCTGGCCCGAGTCCACTGCAAAGATGCGCGAGAAGAGAAGCTGGCGGCCCTTCGGGTGGCCAATACCAAGAAGCACGACTTCAGATCCTTTATGGAAACTTTCCTTGCAGCTGCCACTCGGATCGCCGACGGGATTGACCTTGATGAATTTGTTGCACCTTCCAGCCCTCCACGGGAGGGGTAAAAAACTTCTTCTGGCTCGATGCTTTAAATTTGCCTCGGTATGCCGAGTGAAATTGTAACCGACAAACCTTAACAGGCTTGACGCCTGAGCACTTTCGGTTCCTTTAGATGTCGATTCAAACTTGGATTCGGTGCTTGAATACGATTGCCTTCGGCTCGGAATGTCTTTTGCAGGTTCAAGGCAAGGTGCCTGTGCTGCAATCGATTTATTCTTTAGTCCACTTAGACGAGCACTGGGCTGCAGCTAAGCCCCCGAGTGAGAGGGTTGCTCTTCACTCGGTAGGATTTTCATAACTTAGGCGAGCACGATGCTGCAGCTAAGCCTCCGAGTGGAAGGCTGGCTTACCACTCGGTAGGATTTTCACAACTTAGGCGAGTGCTTGGACTGCAGCTAAGCCCCCGAGTGAGAGGGTTGCTCTTCACTC
>NC_041387.1:584918421-584980414 GCF_002162155.2 Triticum dicoccoides
CAGCTAAGCCCCCGAGTGAGAGTGTTGCTCTTCACTCGGTAGGATTTTTATAACTTAGGCGAGCACGAGGCTGCAGCTAAGCCTCCGAGTGGAAGGCTGGCTTACCACTCGATAGGATTTTCACAACTTAGGCGAGTGCTTGGACTGCAGCTAAGCCCCCGAGTGAGAGGGTTGCTCTTCACTCGGTAGGATTTTTATAACTAAGGCGAGCACGAGGCTGCAGCTAAGCCTCCGAGTGGAAGGCTGGCTTACCACTCGGTAGGATTTTCACAACTTAGGCGAGTGCTTGGACTGCAGCTAAGCCCCCGAGTGAGAGGGTTGCTCTTCACTCGGTAGGATTTTTATAACTTAGGCGAAACGGATTCGCAGCTAAGCCTCCGAGTGGGAGTCTGGCTCACCACTCGGTAGGATTTTGATAACTTAGGCGAAACGGATTCGCGGCTAAGCCTCCGAGTGGGAGTCTGGCTCACCACTCGGTAGGATTTTTACAAACTTAGGCTAAACGGATTCGCAGCTAAGTCACCCACTGAGGGGAATTTCATTGGACAAAAAATAAAAAGTGACAGATATTATGGAGGAACTATGACGCTTATTATTTTGAGGTCCATGAACTACAGAAGTATTTTATTGCAACTCATCCGAGTGATAAAGCTTAAGTGTAAAACGGGCGGAGTAGCTCCGCGTTCCAAGCTCGGGGCTCGTCGATATTATGCTTGACGTTGTAAAGACGGTACGCCCCGTTGTGGAGAACCTTGGTGACGATGAAGGGGCCTTCCCAAGAAGGAGCAAGCTTGTGTGGTTTGTGCTGATCCACTCGGAGAACCAAATCCCCTTCCTGGAAGGCTCGACCTCTCACGTTTCGGGCGTGGAAACGCCGCAGATCTTGTTGGTAGATGGTCGACCGGATCAGAGCCATCTCCCTTTCTTCCTCTAAAAGGTCGACTGCATCCTGCCGCGCTTGTTCAGCTTCTGCTTCGTTGTAGATTTCAACTCGAGGAGCATTGTGGAGAAGATCACTCGGCAAGACCGCTTCAGCTCCATAGACCAAGAAGAATGGAGTTCTTCCGGTCGACCGATTAGGCGTGGTCCGCAGTCCCCAGAGTACAGATGGAAGTTCGTCGACCCAAGCTCCAGCCGCGTGTTTGAGATCACGCATCAGTCGAGGCTTCAGTCCCTTGAGAATCAGTCCATTAGCTCGCTCTGCTTGTCCATTCGACTGCGGATGGGCGACTGATGCGTAGTCGACCCGTGTGCCCTGGGAGTCGCAGAAAGCTCTGAATTCCTCCGAGTCAAAGTTCGACCCATTATCCGTAATGATGCTGTGCGGGACTCCATATCTGAATATTAGTTCCCTGATGAAGCTAACAGCAGTACCGGTGTCAAGGCTCTTGATTGGTTTAGCCTCGATCCACTTGGTGAACTTGTCGACTGCCACCAGTAAATGCGTGAAGCCACTTCGTCCTGTTCTCAAAGGACCGATCATGTCCAGCCCCCAAACTGCAAAAGGCCAGACGAGCGGGATGGTCTTCAAAGCTGACGCAGGCTTGTGCGACATATTCGAGTAGAACTGACATCCCTCGCACTTATCTACTATCTCTTTTGCCATCTCATTCGCCTTGGGCCAGTAAAATCCGGCTCGGTATGCTTTGGCCACGATGGTCCGAGAGGACGCGTGATGACCACAGGTCCCCGAGTGAATATCATTGAGGATGAGTCGACCTTCTTCTGGTGTTATGCACTTCTGACCGACTCCAGTCGCGCTTTCTCTGTATAATTGTCCTTTGATTACGGTAAAGGCCTTAGATCGACGGACGATCTGTCGAGCCTCTTCCTCATCCTCCGGAAGTTCTTTCCTCGAGATATATGCGACATACGGAATCGTCCAGTCGGGAATGACCACCAAAACCTCCATGATCAAGTCGACCACCGCTGGGATTTCAACTTCAGTCGGATCTGTGGCGCCCTTGGGCTGCGGAGTTTCTTCGGTGAAAGGATCTTCTTTGACTGACGGAGTGTGTATATGCTCCAAGAACACACCACTCGGAATGGCTTCTCTCTTGGAACCTATCTTTGCTAGATCATCAGCTGCTTGATTTTTCAGTCGGGGTATATGATGGAGCTCCAACCCCTCGAACTTTTTCTCTAGCTTCCTCACTGCACTACAGTATCCAGTCATGGCTGGGCTTCTCACGTCCCACTCTTTCATCACCTGATTGACCACTAAATCCGAGTCGCCATAGACCATTAGGCGACGGACGCCGAGTGAAATGGCCATGCGCAACCCATATAGGAGGGCCTCATATTCTGCCTCATTGTTGGAGGAATCAAAGTGAATCTGGAGCACATATCTGAGCTTATCTCCTCTGGGGGAAACCAGGACAACCCCAGCACCGGAACCATTCAACATCTTAGAGCCATCGAAAAACATGGTCCAATGCTCCGAGTGAACTTCAGTCGGCTGCTGTTGTTCAATCCACTCGGCGAGGAAATCTGCTATCGCCTGGGACTTAATGGCTTTCTTTGCCTCAAACTTGATATCAAGGGGAAGAAGTTCAATCGCCCATTTGGCCACTCGACCAGTTGCGTCTCTCTTGTGCAAAATCTCTGATAGTGGAGCGTCGCTGACGACTGTGATGGAATGGTCAGAGAAATAATGAGCAACCTTCTTTGTGGTCATGTATATTCCATACACAAGCTTCTGATAATGAGGATATCTCTGCTTGGATGGAGTCAAGACTTCAGACAAATAATACACTGGGCGCTGAACTTTGAGAGCTTTTCCTTCTTCTTCCCGCTCGACCGTTAGCACAGTACTGACGACTTGTCCTGTGGCTGCGATGTAGAGCAACAGAGGCTCTTTGCTGATTGGAGCAGCAAGCACCGGCTGGGTGGAGAGCAGAGCTTTTAGCTCGGCAAACGCTGCATCAGCTTCTGGAGTCCACTCGAACTTGTCAGCCTTCTTCATCAGTCGGTAAAGAGGCAGTGCCTTTTCACCGAGTCGTGAGATGAATCGACTTAATGCGGCTAAGCATCCAGTAAGCTTCTGGACATCGTGCACTCGCACAGGGCGTTTCATTCGAAGAATAGTGCCAATCTTCTCTGGGTTAGCATCGATTCCCCGTTCGGAAACGAGAAAACCGAGTAACTTGCCACCAGGAACTCCAAATGTGCACTTTGATGGATTGAGCTTGATATCATACCTTCTGAGGTTGGCAAATGTTTCGGCGAGGTCAGCGAGCAGGTCGGAACCTTTTCGTGACTTGACAACAATATCATCCATATAAGCTTCCACATTCCGACTGATTTGGGTGAGTAGACACTTCTGAATCATTCGCATAAATGTGGCTCCGGCATTCTTGAGGCCGAATGGCATGGTGATATAACAGAAGCACCCGAATGGAGTGATGAAAGCTGTTTTTACCTCATCGGGCCCGTACAGACGGATCTGGTGGTACCCGGAGTAAGCATCTAAAAAAGACAACCTCTCGCATCCCGCGGTCGAGTCAACAATTTGATCTATGCGAGGGAGAGGAAAGTGATCTTTCGGGCAGGCCCGGTTGATGTGCTTGAAATCAATGCACATTCGGAGCGACTTGTCCTTCTTAGGAACCATGACGACATTAGCGAGCCACTCGGAGTGGTATATCTCTCGGATAAATCCTGCCGCCAACAGTCGAGCCACTTCTTCACCGATGGCCTTTCTCTTCTGGACGGCGGACTGCCGAAGATGCTCTTTGACTGGTTTTGCAGACGAGTCGACTCTTAGGCGATGCTCAGCCAGTCCCCTGGGAACACCTGGCATGTCAGCGGGCTTCCATGCAAAAATGTCCCAGTTCTCACGGAGGAACTGGATGAGCGCTTCTTCCTATTTTGGGTCGAGTGTTGTGGAGATGCGGGTCGGAGCTGCTTCGGGGTCGGTCGGGTGAATGTGAACAGGCTTCGTCTCACCGGACGACTGGAATGCAGACTCTATGGCGGGCTTCTTGGATCGCAGCAAGTCACTCGGATCTGCGTTTTGCTTGTATTCTTCGAACTCGACCGCTATCACTTGGGAATCGGCAATCTTGGAGCCCTTCTGAAAGCACTCCTCTGCCTTTTTCCTATCACCGGTGACAGTGATCACACCTTTGGGACCGGGCATCTTCAATTTGAGGTACACGTAACATGGTCGAGCCATGAACCATGCATAGGCTGGTCTCCCCAAAATGGCATGATATGCACTTTGAAAATCCACGACCTCAAACGTCAACTTTTCTTTGCGAAAATGCTTCGAATCACCAAACACTACGTCCAAAGCTATCTGGCCGAGTGACTCGGCCTTCTTCCCTGGTATAACTCCATGGAAGCTCATGTTACTAGTGCTCAGTCGGGACATCGGAATGCCCATACCTTTCAATGTGTCTGCATACAATAAGTTCAGCCCAATTCCACCATCCATCAGCACCTTTGTCAGTCGAGTGCCTTCGACAACTGGATCGACCACCAAAGCTTGCCTCCCGGGGGTGGCAATATGAGTCGGGTGATCAGATTGGTCGAATGTGATGGGTGTTTGAGACCACTTCAGATAATTTGCCTTTGCTGGGGCAACCATGTTCACCTCTCGGTTAATCACTTTCAGTCGACTTCTGCTTTCCACATCTGCAAAGATCATCAGAGTGGAGTTGATATGCGGATATCCTCCCTCACTGTCCTCTTTGTCTTCGGCCTTGTCCGACTCCTTCTCCTTGTCCTTAGACTGTTTTCCCTGAAACTGCTGGATCAGGAGTCGACATTGGCGAGTGGTGTGCTTTGGGTAAATGATATTCCCCTCTTCATCTTTCTTCGTGTGAATGTGACACGGCATATCCATCACGTCGTTCCCCTCTTTATCCTTTACCTTCTTGGGGTTCCAGGATCCTTTTGGTTTCCCCTTAAACTTTCCTTGAGTCACGGCCAGAGCCTCTCCAGGAGCTGCCGGTTCAGCCTTCCGCTTCTGTTTCCGACTGGAGTTTCCTTTTTCCGACTGACTCGGCTTGTGCTTGCCGCTTCGGAGTCGGTCTTCTTCTTCGCCGTTGGCGTACTTGGTAGCAATCTCCATCATCCGACTCAAGGTCATGTCACGGGTTCGACCAAATTTCAAACTCAGTTCTCTGTTCTTGACGCCGTCTTTGAAGGCGCATACTGCCTGATGATCAGAGACATTTTCCACAGTGTGGTGCAAAGTGATCCACCTCTGAATATACTCTCTGAGAGTCTCATTAGTTTTCTGCACGCAGACTTGCAACTCTGTCAATCCCGCTGGTCGCTTGCAAGTCCCTTCAAACGTTTTGACGAACACTCGGGACAGATCTTCCCAAGTGTAAATGCTGCTAGGAGGTAATTGAGTCAACCATGCCCTGGCAGAACCCTCCAACATGAGGGGCAAATGCTTCATGGCCACCTCGTCGTTCCCATCACCGATCTGAACTGCCACTCGGTAGTCTTCAAGCCAAGTTTCAGGCTTAGACTCACCAGTGAACTTGCTGACTCCTGTTGCCAACCTGAAATTGGGGGGGATAACTATGGCTCTGATAGCCCTGCTGAAACATTCAGGACCAGAAACATGTACTCGACTGCTCGTGGGTACATCTCTGTCGAGTGCGCCTCGATGGGCTCTGTTCCGGTCGACCAACCCTTGCACGATAATGGATCGCGCGTCGAAGCCTGGCTCTCTGGGGTCAACTGGAACCCTACGCCATGTACTGTACTGACGCCTATCATCTGGCTGCCGAGGAGCGTAAGACCCACCCCTCGGAGGGGAATAGGGCACTCGACGCCTATCATCTCGGTCGAGTCTGTCGCCATATTGATCTCGCCGATTCTCACGCCCTTCGCGCCGCGGAGGCGATCTGGGGCTGTGAGCCGACTGAACCGTATTCACAGTGACAGATCGACTGTGAATTCTGTTGCGCGACTGAGACACGGCTGAATTCTGATCTCCTGCTGCCCGGAGCAGATCCCTGATCTGCAGCAAACCTCTGCCAGCTTCCGACTGCGAAGGCTGAATGGACTCTGCTATACGGGTCGCAGCTGCTAAATTCTGAATTGGGGTTCGATATACCTGAGTCGGCGGGAAGAGTTGACGTCGACTGGTGTCGGGAACTCGTTGCCGCGCGCGCTCGTCGAGTGCTCGCTGAAGGTTCTCCAGTCGAGTGCGCTCGGCCAAATTGGCCAGACGCGCCTCCTCCAAGGCACGAGCCTCGGGGGTTTCTCCTGCGATGGGAATACGAAGGGGATCCTCGTTCCTGCGGCGAAGCTCTTCTCTTTGCAGAGAGTCGAGTGGCTCGGGCTGGTACTCTTCGTAGTCTCGTGCAGGGTCGCCGCCGTCACCTGCTCCACCACCACGGGCGAAGCCAGGAGGGCTGTGGGGCCCGTCGACCATAAAGATTTCCGCCGCTGGATCACTGCTTCCGCACTCGGATGCAGTCTCTCCGGAGCCAGTCGACTGATCGAACAAGCCGTAGAGAGATTCGTTGGGCTCGATTGCCGCAACTTGTGTGGTGGCCGATTGGCGAGCCACCGCGTGACTCACCCATCGCTGAAGCCTCGACCGGCCCGAGCGCTTGCGCTGGCGGGAGACCGGGAGGGTGGACGATGGAGGAACCGACCGATACTGGGTCGACGGTTGCCGTAGCAGAACGCCGCGGACACATGCGCGAAAATGCGTCGCACCGCGGACGGGGAGCGCGTCTACGTCGAGTGGAGCCTCCTGGAGCCATGCAGAGTCGTCGGCGATGAAGGTGAGGGTGCCGAGACGGATCTCTTGACCCTCGACCAAAACTCCAGCAGACACCATGATGAGAGTACTCGGAAGAATCGCAACTTCTCCACAGAATCGCTAAAACACCTGCCCCACGGTGGGCGCCAACTGTCGTGGTTCTAAGCCTGACAGTAGAGTGGGGGGTAGGTATGGAGAGGCAAGGTCCTAGCTATGGAGAGGTTGTAAACACAAAGGGTGTACGAGTTCAGGCCCTTCTCGGAAGAAGTAACAGCCCTACGTCTCGGAGCCCGGAGGCGGTCGAGTGGATTATGAATGTATGAATTACAAGGTGCCGAACCCCTCTGCCTGTGGAGGGGGGTGGCTTATATAGAGTGCGCCAGGACCCCAGCCAGCCCACGTAGGAGAGGGTTTAAGGTGAGTTAAGTCTGGGGCGTTACTGGTAACGCCCCACATAAAGTGCCTTTACTATCATAAAGTCTACTTGATTACAGGCCGTTGCAGTGCAGAGTGCCTCTTGACCTCCTGGTGGTCGAGTGAGTCTTCGTGGTCGAGTCCTTCAGGACAGTCGAGTGAATCCTCGTTGGTCGACTGGAAGGGGACATCTTCTAAGGATGTCCTGGGGTAAGTTACTTGGATCAGGTCCATGACCCTACCCTAGGTACATAACCCCATCACCTAGGATGTCCTATTTTGGTAGGATTTTTAAGGTTTCAGAAGTATTCAAAAGTTACAGATTGCTACAGGCTGTTCTTTTTTTAACAGATTCTGTTTTTCATGTGTTGTTTGCTTATTTTGAGGAATCTATGGCTAGTATCGGGGGGTATGAACCATAGAGAAGTTGGAATATAGTAGGTTTAACACCAATATAAATAAAGAATGAGTTCGTTATAGTACCTTATGTGGTGGTTTTCTTTCTTGCACTAATGGAGCTTATGAGATTTCCTGTTGAGTTTTGTGTTGTGAAGTTTTCAAGTTTTAGGTAAACATTTGATGGACTATGGAATAAAGGGTGGTGAGGGAGTCCCGGATTAGGGGGTGTCCAGATGACCGGACTATGACCTTTGGCCAGACTCCTGGACTATGAAGATACAAGATTGAAGACTTCGTCCCGTGTCCGGATGGGACTTTCCTTGGCGTGGAAGGCAAGCTTAGCGATACGGATATGTAGATCTCCTCCCATTGTAACCGACTCTGTGTAACCCTAGCCCTCTCCGGTGTCTATATAAACCGAAGGGCTTTAGTCCGTAGGATGAACAACAATCATACCATAGGCTAGCTTCTAGGGTTTAGCCTCTCTGATCTTGTGGTAGATCTACTCTTGTACTACCCATATCATCAACATTAATCAAGCAGGAGTAGGGTTTTACCTCCATCGAGAGGGCCCGAACCTGGGTAAAAACATCGTGTCCCTTGTCTCCTGTTACCATCCGCCTATACGCACAGTTCGGGACCCCCTACCCGAGATTCGCCGGTTTTGACACCGACATTGGTGCTTTCATTGAGAGTTCTTCTCTGTCGTCACCTTTAGGCCCGATGGCTTCTCCGATCATCAACAACGATGCACTGTGGGCCCAGGGTGAGACTTTTCTCCCCGGACAAATCTTCGTATTCGGCGGCTTTGCACTGTGGGCCAATTCGCTTGGCCATATGGAGCAGATCAAAAGCTATGCCCCTGGCCATTAGGTCAGATTTGGAAGTTTGAACTACACGGCTGACATCCGTGGAGACTTGATCTTCGACGGGTTTGAGCCGTAGCCGAGCGCGCCGCACTGTCACGATGGGCATGATCTAGCTCTGCCGCCGGACAATGCCCAGAAGGCCGCCCCAGTGTCCACTCTGACCCTTAGTTCGGAGCCGACTGCGCCGATCGAGGACGGGTTGTTGGACACCGCCTCGGGGGCTGCAATCTCTACGGTCTTGTCCTTCGCGAAGCTCGCGACTCCAAGGTGCCGGATTCCTTTCCGGACTCCGAGCCTTCCGCACCCCTGCCGATCGAACCCGATTGGGCGCTGGTCATGGAGTTCGCCGTCGCGGACATCTTTCAGCACTCTCCCTTTGGCGACATTCTGAATTCACTACAGTCTCTCTCTTTATCAGGAGAGCCCAGGCTGGACTATGGTCAGCAAGGTTGGGATACGGACGACGAAGAAATTCAAAGCCCACCCACCACCCATCTCGTAGCCACTGTCAATGGTTTAACCGACATGCTCGACTTCGACTCCGAAGACATCGACGGTATGGACGCCGAAGAAGGAGACGACCAAGAACCAGCGCCTATAGGGCACTGGAAAGCCACCTCGTCATATGACATATACATGGTGGACACCACAAAAGAAGGGAATGGCGATGGAACAACGAAGGATGACCCCTCCAAGAAGCAGCCTAAGCGCCGGCGTCAGCGGCGCCGCTCTAAATCCCGCCAAAGCAAAAACGGCGATTCCGGCATAGGACATAATAACACCCCGGACAGTGCCGAAGACAACCCCCTCCAGTAGGATTCAGCATAGGAGGATGGAGAAGCCAGCCCTCATGAGAGAGCGGCAGACAGGGAGGTCGAGGATGATAATTACATGCCTCCCTTCGAAGACGAGGCAAGCCTCGACGATGAAATTTGTCGTGCCTGAGGATCCCGTCGAACAAGAGCGTTTCAAACGTAGGCTTATGGCCACGGCAAGCAGCCTCAAGAAAAAACAGCAGCAGCTTAGAGCTGACCAAGACTTGCTAGCCGACCGATGGACTAAAGTCCTTGCGGCCGAAGAGTATGAACTCGAACGCCCCTCCAAGAGCTACCCAAAGCGTAGGCTGCTACCCCAATTAGAGGAGGAAGCAACTAAACCTACATCACCAGCGTATGACACGGCCGACCGGCCACCTCGTGGCCGCGACAGAGAGTCCTCTCGGCCATCAATCCAAGCCACACCCCGACGTCGCTCAAAAAGTATCAAGGCACGGGGAAACGCGCCAGACCTGTGAGATATATTGGAGGACAAAGCAAGGCAAACAAGATCGATCTATGGATCGCGTGGGCGCCCACGAAAAGTGACGATAACCGTCACGCCGGATATGGCAAATACGGCCAGGCCGAACACATCCGACAAAACTCATCTGGGCTACGTCGTGATATAGCCCAGTACAAAGGCGCCGCACACCCACTATGCTTCACAGATGAAGTAATGGATCATCAAATCCCTGAAGGGTTTAAACTCGTAAACATCGAATCATGCGATGGCACAACAGATCCCGCGGTATGGATCGAGGATTATCTCCTTCATATCCACATGGCCCGCGGTGATGATCTACATGCTATAAAATACCTCCCACTCAAGCTTAAAGGACCAGCTCGGCATTGGCTTAACAGCTTGCCAGCAGAGTCAATTGGTTGCTGGGAGGACCTGGAAGCCGCATTCCTTGACAATTTCTAGTGCACTTATATGCGACCACCAGACGCCGATGACCTAAGCCACATAATTCAGCAGCCAGAGGAATCGGCCAGATAATTCTGGACACGGTTCCTAACCAAGAAAAATCAAATAGTCGAGTGTCCGGACGCAGAGGCTCTTGCAGCCTTCAAGCATAACATCCGAGATGAATGGCTTGCCCGGCACCTAGGACAGGAAAAGCCGAAATCCATGGCAGCCCTCACAGCACTCATGACCCGCTTTTGCGCGGGAGAAGACAGCTGGCTAGCTCGTAGTAACAACATGAACAAGAGCCTTGGTAATTCGGATACCAAGGACAACAATGGCAGGTCGCGTCACAACAAGCACAAGCGCCGCATTAACGGCGACAATGCTGAGGATACGGCAGTTAATGCCGGATTCAGAGGCTCCAAACCCGGTCAATGGAAGAAGCCATTCAAAATAAATACTCCGGGCCCGTCCAATTTGGACCGAATACTCGATCGCTCATGCCAGATACACGGCACCCACGAAACACCAGCCAATCACACCAACAGGGATTGTTGGGTGTTCAAGCAGGCAGGCAAGTTAAGTGCCGAAAACAGAGACAAGGGGCTGCATAGCGATGACGAGGAAGAGCCCCGGCCTCCGAACAACAGAGGACAGAAGGGCTTCCCCCCACAAGTGCGGACGGTGAACATGATATACACAACCCATATCCCCAAAAGGGAATGGAAGCGTGCGCTCAGGGACGTATATGCGTTGGAGCCAGTCGCCCCAAAGTTCAACCCATGGTCCTCCTGCCCGATCACTTTTGATCGAAGGGACCACCCCACTAGCATCCGCCACGGCGGATTCACCGCATTGGTTCTAGACCCAATCATTGACAGATTTCACCTCACTAGAGTCCTTATGGACGGCGGCAGCAGCCTGAACCTGCTTTACCAGGATACAGTGCAAAAAATGGGCATAGATGTAACGCCCCGGATACAACTTTCCATATTCGTAACTCCAACTCTTGCCTTTTCCGGAGATGCGATATGTTATTTCCTCCGTGGTTGGGTTTTTGTCTTTTGTTTTGCATTTTGTTCATGTCTTGCATTTCATCTCATAGCATCATCTGCATTGCATCGGCATTGTTTTCTTAAAAGCTTGCACCCGTTCTTAGTTGCCGCGTCCCCCCTTGCTTTCGTAGACCGTTCCGAGACCAATCGGGTTTTTGCTTCCCTCTTGACCGTGCCCACCTAACCTCTCTTGCCAGCTCGCAGCCTCCTCGCGCGCGCGTCCGAACCTCCCCCGAACCCGACCCGAGCAGTCGTCACCGTTGGATCCAGATCATCCCCAAACATCCCGAAAATATCTTCATTTTGTTTATTGGACTCCCTAGCCTATTTTTCTCGACCGGCCGATCTAAATCGGAGGGACCAAATGCCCCTATCAAAAATCCCTTACTATATAAATATCAGTCTAACCCTAGATCCTAGGGGCTTGTCCCATCCACCAACTCCCCTCACCCGCCGCCGCCACTCTCTTCATCGGGATCACCCACAGCCAACCACCATCCTCCCAGATCCCCTCCTCACCAACCAGAGCTGCAGCCCCCTCGATCCAAACCACCAACCGAAGCCGCCTCCTTCCTCCTTGTTTTTTAGATCGGGCCAACCACAACCAACCGGTGCTCAAGCCCCACGCTGCCCCTCCAGTTCGTCTGTTGTCGTCCCCAGCGAGCTGCTCCACCGGCAATCCATGACCAGGCCATCCCCTCGCGTCTCCTTCTCCTTCTGCTCCCTCCTTCCCTCGTCTCTCCTGTAACCCTGCTTCTCTCCCTTCGTTTCTCTCTCAGGGAGCACAGGACGCACTGGCCATCACGGATTTTGCACGGGAGCTCCGTGCCCCTTGCTCGCGAGCGCCCTGCTTCGAGCCTCCTCTGCCTTGCGCCTCCCCGAGCGGCAGTGGCTCGTCCCCGCGCAGCCCATGAGGCACCGGCCTCCTCATCTCCTTGCTGCCTCGCGGGACCTCCTTCCCCTTGTCGGAGCCACACATCGGCGACCCCAGGACCGTCACCTTCTTCTCCTCGCCTCCGTCCCCTCCTTCCCTTCACTTTCTCTCTCTCCCTCTCATCTCCCTGCTTCCTTTCTCTTGCAGGGACTAGCAGGAGCACCATGGCCGCCCGATGCTCAAGCCACCACTGGGAACCGCCCCTCCGCCGTCGTGGCCCTGGATCCGGCCGGTTCCAGTACGCCCTCGCCCCGCCAAGTCCTTGCTTCTGCGCCTTCTCCAAGTCCCTCGCCGTCGCCTCTGCTTCATCAGGTTCGAGCGAGCGTTGCCGCCCCCCTACGTGGACCTGTTCCAGCGCCCGCGTCGCGCCATGGCCCTCTTCGCCCGGATCCCGTCCGACCGTCCCCGCCGCCAAGTCCATCACCGCATGAACCTCCCTGCTTCGCCAAGTCCCCTGCAGCGGCCTCTGCTTGGTTTGCATCACGAGGAGACGAGCGCCTCGCCCGTGTTGACCCCGTCCTCGACCGCGCCAGCATGGACCAGATCCAGCCGGCCCAACTCCAGATCCGACCGGGCCAAGGCCCATGGTGAGCATCAGATCCAGCGCCCCCCCCCCCTCCGGTGCTCTGTTGGCCCAGCATGTGTAGATTCAGCCCATGCCATGTTTTTTTTCCTGCTGCGAATTTGTCCAATTATCCAGAAACTGCATATTTACAGATTGCACCCTCATGTTCATGCATATAAATACTCCACAACCGTGCATCATATGTAAATGATTTTAACATGCAAAATGCTTAGTTTTTCATCTAGTTTCATAATATGCTACTCTCATCCATGTTTAAAATGTATAAAATGTATGTTGTTTAAATTTGCTCAAATGCCATGTTAAAATGATTTATTTCATAACTAAATAACCGTAGCTCCATTTTAAATAAACTTTATATGTAAATGGGGTAGAAAAATGCCTAGTTTAACATGGTCCACTTTATTTTCCTGTTTAACAACCTTAAAATATGGTTTAGGGCAGAACAGCACCGAATCTAAAATATGCATGTGAGGATTTTCCGGAATTGTTGTTTGTTGTTTCCGGCCTCATTTAAACTTGCCTAAATAGTTAGTTTACTTATGCTTCACCTCTTGCCATGTTAATCAACATTTAATATTGATGGGTACATAACCGAGAGAGAACTAAATAATTGATGTGGTGTTTCGTCAATATGCAACTCGTTGCATATTGAGCTCCACTTAACTTGTAGTATTGTTTGTTGCACTTTGCCATGCCATGCCTCATTAAACCGGACATGCATCATACTTGATTGTGCATCATGCCATGATTATGCTTGTGTGTTTACCATGTTGTTTGTTTCTTTCCGGTGTTGCTTCTTAGTTCCGGTAACGTTGCGATCGTGAGGATTCGTTCGTCTACGCTTGGTTCGTCTTTGTGACTTCATCTTCTTCATGGACTTGTTCTTCTTCCTTGCGGGATTTCAGGCAAGATGACCGCTACCCTGGATCTCACTACTATCATTGCTATGCTAGTTGCTTCGTTCTATCGCTATGCTGCGCTACCTATCATTTGCTCTTCAAGCCTCCTAATTTGCCATGTCAGCCTCTAACCTTTTCACCCTTCCTAGCAAACCGTTGCTTGGCTATGTTACCGCTTTGCTCAACCCTCTTATAGTGTTGCTAGTTGCAGGTGAAGTTGAAGATTGCTCCATGGTGGACAGGATTATGTTGGGATATCACAATATCTCTTATTTAATTAATGCATATATATACTTGGTAAAGGGTGGAAGACTCGGCCTTATGCCTGGTGTTTTGTTCAACTCTTGCCGCCCTAGTTTTCATCATACTGGTGTTATGTTCCTGGATTTTGCGTTCCTTACGCGGTTGGGTGATTTATGGGACCCCCTTGACAGTTCGCTTTGAATAAAACTCCTCCGGCAAGGCCCAACCATGGTTTTACCATTTGCCAAGAGGGTCATCTTTTTCCCTTGGGTTTCCGGAGCCCGAGGGTCATCTTTATTTTAGCCCCCCCCCCCCCGGGGCCAGTGCTCCTTCGAGTGTTGGTCCGAACCGAGCAACCTGCGGGGCCACCACGGGGCAACTCGAGGGCTGGTTTTACTCGTAGCTTGACTTATCCGGTGTGCCCTGAGAACGAGGTACGTGCGACTCCTATCGGGATGTGTCGGCACATCGGGCTGCTTTGCTGTTCTTGTTTTACCATTGTCAAAATGTCTTGTAAACCAGGATTCCGAGTCTGATCGGGTCTTCCTGGGAGAAGGTATATCCTTCGTTAATCGCGAGAGCTTATCATGGGCTAAGTTGGGACACCCCTGCAGGGTTTAAACTTTCGAAATCCGTGCCCGCGGTTATGTGGCAGATGGGAATTTGTTAATGTCCGGTTGTAGATAACTTGACACCAGATCCGATTTAAAACGCATCAACCGCGTGTGTAGCCGTGATGGTCTCTTTTCGGCGGAGTCCGGGAAGTGAACACGGTTTTTGGGTTATGTTTGACGTAAGTAGGAGTTCAGGATCACTTCTTGATCATTGCTAGCTTCACGACCGTTCCTTTGCTTCCCTTCTCGCTCTTATTTGCGTATGTTAGCCACCATATATGCTTAGTCGCTGCTGCAACCTCACCACTTTACCCCTTCCTTACCCTTTAAGCTTTACTAGTCTTGATACCCATGGTAATGGGATTGCTAAGTCCTCGTGGCTCACATATTACTACAACAACAGTTGCAGGTACAGGTTACGCGATGATCATGATGCGAGAGCGATGTTTGCTTGTTTTGGAGTTCTTCTTCTGTTTCTTCTTCGATCAGGGGATAGGTTCCAGGTCGGCAGCCTGGGCTAGCAGGGTGGATGTCATTTGAGTTTCTGTTTGTGTTTCATCCATAGTCGGATGATGCTCTTATGTATTGTGATGTTGTATTCGTGTGGCATTGTATGCCTCTTGTATGTATCCCCATCTATTATGTAATGTTGATGTAAAGATATCCACCTTGAAAAAGCGTTTCAATATGCGGTTCTATCCTTGGTGGGACCTTCGAGTCTCTTTAGGATAGTATTGCATATTGGGCGTGACAATAGATCCTTCAAGGATTAAACCCACAAAGACAACCTTTAAAGGCGTCATACCAGGTGTAGAGGCCAACTGTACAGGCTCAGTTACACTCGAAGTGGTCTTCGGATCCCCGGATAATTTCCGAAGCGAGGAGTTAATCTTCGACATAGTCCCGTTCCGCAGTGGCTATCACGCCCTGCTCGGACGAACCGCATTTGCAAAGTTCAATGTGGTGCCGCACTATGCATACCTCAAGCTCAAGATGCCAGGCCCTCGAGGAGTAATTACGGTCAATGGAAACACCGAACGCTCTATCCAAACAGAGGAGCACACGGTGGCCCTCGCGGCGGAAGTACAAAGTAGCCTCTCAAGGTAATTCTCCAGTCCGGCTGTTAAACGTCCGGACACCGTCAAGCGCGCCCGGAGTAACCTACAACAAGACCGTCTGGCACATACCGAGCAAGCATAGCAGTGTGGCCCCAACCCCGGCCCTCGCGAAATTGCGAAACCAGTACTACGCATAGATAACTACGCCCTGGAAATACCATGGGCATAAGGGGAGGGGCACAACCACGGCACGCCCAACATGCGGCTCAACCGCACTAGGGGCTCCCAATTTTGTCATTTCTTTTTTCTTACTTTCAGGACTCCATTCTTTGGAAGGCCTGTCCTGTAGTACAATCACCGAACACATGATGCAACAGCCAGGGAGGCAGCAAGCTACGTCGAATGTCCAGGTGGTCTCTTTAACGAGCTAAATACCTGTCTTACATAAAGTCCCGCGGCTTGCCCCTGGAGGGGGACATGTCAAATAATCCCATCTCTTGCTTATCGCACTATTCGTAACGTTCTGCTTTCACAACAGCCTTTTAATAAACAATACGTAGCTCTCGTCTATTATTGCATTCATTTTTTATGTAAATATGTTCAGTTATGACATTATGCAACCGTACACTTTGGTACGGCCAATACACCAGGGGCTTAAATACCCCAGAATATGGTGTGAGAAGACCGAACACTCTCATGAGTGCGGCACCCCGAACTTATAGCATTATATGCATCGGCTCCGAATCATGTCTTGGGTCAATAGTTGGGTTTGCCCGGCTCCCATGTTTTGGTACCTTACGTTCCGCTATATCGGCTAAGGTAGCGCTGGGAGAACTACTGCGATTGTGCCCCTGTTGAGCTGGGTTAAGCACCTCAGTAGAGAAAGCTAAAACTTACCGTCATGATAAGGCGAGAGTTGGTTGCTGTTCGAGAGGTTTTTCGAGTCCCTAAAGACTTATGCCGCTTAGAGCGAAGAGCTGGCTTTGTCCGGCCTAGGTGTGGATAGCGCCCCGAACTTGGTCTTACGAATACTAGGGGCTTCGCCGAAATTTAAAATTATAGAATTCTATTTCTAAGTGAGAGTGATAAAGCATTATAGTCCGATTGCCTTGTTCGTTGTGCTGAGCGCCTCCCTCGAAGGACCCAAGAATGGGAACAAGAGCGCTCAGGTTTATCCTGAACACCCCAGCACTCGTGGCATGGGGGTAGAAGCCGACGACTTGCATCTCTCAGATTTAATAAACGGCCGCACAGAAGGTAATATTTTAAATTCAACAAGCGTTGCTTAGCACATATGAACAAGTTTTCAGCGCACAGGATAAACACGAGCGAGTTTACTCAAAAATTAAATCCTTGGAACATTCATTCGCTACAAGGCGGGCACCCTTCAGGACGCCCTCATAATACATCTCGGGCCTGCGATGCTCCTTCCCCTCCGGCGGCCCTTCTGTCACCAGCTTCTCAGCATCCAGCTTGCCCCAGTGCACTTTAGCACGGGCAAGAGCCCTACGGGCGCCTTCGATGCATACGGAGCGCTTGATGACTTCAAGCCGCGGACAGGCATCCACCAGCCGCCTCACCAGCCCAAAGTAGCTCCCAGGCAGGACCTCCCTAGGCCACAGCCGGCCTATAAGGCCCTTCATCGCCTGTTCGGCTACCTTATGGAGCTCGACCAGCTACTTCAGCTGGTCGCTCAAGGGCACCGGGTGTCCAGCCTCAGCATACTGGAACCAGAACACTTTCTCCGTCGAGCTCCCTTCTTCGGCTTGGTAGAATACGGCGGCGTCGGACACACTGCAGGGCAGATCTGCGAATGCTCCTCGAGAGCCCCGGATTCGGGTAAGTAACAAGTAATTCACTTTCACATGCTTGCTTTGCATAAAGAATGCCTTACCTGCCGCTATCTTCTTCATCGCCTCAATTTCCTGGAGGGCCTTTTGGGCTTCGGCCTTGGCAGATTTGGCGCTCTCAAGTGCCGAGGCAAGCTCGGACTCTCGAGTCTTTGAGTCAAGCTCTAAACTCTCGTGTTTTTTTCACAAGGGCATTGAGCTCTTGCCGCACCTCCGCCACCCGCGCCTCTTGTTTCTCTCGCTCGATGCGCTCCACGGCCGCATTGTCTTCGGCCTTGGACAGCGCCTCCTTCAGGGTCGCCACCTCGGCTTTGGCCCCTGTAAACATTAACGTTGGTCCTGTCACTATTTGCAACCAGGTATTTTTATATATACTTACATAAGGTACTCCCTACCTTCTTTGTCCTCGAGCTGCTTCTTGGCAAGGCCGAGCTCGTTCTAGAACCGCTCGAGGCTCTGCTTCAATGCATCGACCTCCGCAGTCAGTGCGGTAGAGGTTAGCAGCGCAGCCTGCATTCCCATATTGACATATCTATGTTAGACTCCTGCGTATATCTTTTTAGATCCTCGGTCCGGCTTTTCGTTCCGAACACCAAACTGAGCATCAGGGGCTACTGTCTATGCGGTAACATTTTTACATGTTTTAAATACATACCTCAAAGCCTGTTAGAAGGCTGGCACAGGCTTCTGTCAGCCCGCTCTTGGCGGACTGAACCTTCTGGATCACCGCACTAATAATAGTGCGGTGCTCCTCGTCGATGGAGGCGCCGTTAAGCACCTCCAGCAAATTGTCTGGTACCTCCGGTTGGATGAAGGCTACCGACGTCGTAGGCTTGCCCTTCTTACGAGGGGGCCGCCTGCCGGACTCCGGAACCACTGAAGGTTCCGGGGTGGTGTCCGGCCCAGGGCCGAACTTAGATCCCTCTGGGGTTTTATCCCCTTTGGGCCTGGAGTCCGGGAGGTCGCCTTGCGGCGCTTCCAGGACCACCTCCTCCTGGCTTATCCCCTTTTGGGACTCCACCTCGGCATCGTCCGTAGGGTGGGGGGAGGTAGCAGTCGGGAGTGAAAAACTATTCACATCCGACGAATCCAGGGAGCCGCTCGATGAATTTTCGAGCTCAGCCTTGGGCGGACTGCATGATTAAATTCGGCATTAGAAGGTATTGTTCAATAAAGGAACGCCATGAGTTATTCTGGTATCCGGATACTTACGATTTTGCCAGGGGCTTGGCCCTGGATGGCCACTCCTCTCCGCCATCGTCGGCATCGGAGGCGTAGTCCGGAAGAAGGGTCTTCCCCTTCTTGGACCCTCCGGCCTCCCCAGTTGAGGCGGCCTTCCTTTTCTCTCCTCCCCCCGTTGGAGGGGGAGAGACTTCTTCTTCCTCCTCCTCGTCTTTGGAGGGGGAGTGCGCTTCGGGGTCGTCGGGCGATGAATCCGACACCACCAGGTGCAGGGAACTCTTTCGAGTTCCCGTGGCCTTCTTCTTGGCCTTCTTCTCCGGCACCACATGAGGTGCCGGGACCAGTAGCTTCGCTAAGCGTGCATCCACTGGGCCTTCGGGCAAAGGAGCCAGACAGTTAAACTGGTCGGATGTCTTCTTCTAGTCCTGTCAAGGGAGCGGGAGCTTAGATCCCGCATAGTGTCAAACTATGAAAAACAAGTATCCTGTAAAGGGTAAAACAAGCTTACCGCGCTGGCTTGGCACTTCGCGCAGAATCCACGATCCTCGATAATGGGAGGGTGAACCTCGGAGCTCTTGAAAAGCACCTTCCAGGCATCTTCGTGTGTTGTGTCGAAGAGCCTGGACAAAGTTTGGTGCTGGGCCGGGTCGAATTCCCACAAGTTAAAAGCACATCGTTGACACGGGAGGATCCGACGGAAGAGCATGACCTGGACTACGTTGACAAGCTTAACCTTCTTGTCCACCAGGTTTTGGACGCAGGTTTGGAGTCCGGTCACCTCCTCTGAATTACCCCACGACAGGCCCGTCTCTTTCCAAGATGTGAGCCGTGTGGGGATGCCAGATCGGAATTCGGGGGTCGCTGCCCATTCAGGGTCGCGTGGCTCGGTGATGTAGAACCATCCCGATTGCCACCCTTTGATGGTTTCCACAAAGGAGCCCTCGAGCCATGTAACGTTGGGCATCTTGCCCACCATGGCGCCTCCGCACTCCGCTTGCCGGCCGCCCACTACCTTCGGCTTGACATTGAAGGTCTTTAGCCATAAACCGAAGTGGGGCTTCATGCGGAGGAGGACCTCGCACACGACGATGAACGCCGAGATGTTGAGGATGAAGTTCGGGGCCAGATCGTGGAAATCCAGGCCGTAGTAGAGCATGAGCCCCCGGACAAATGGGTGGAGTGGGAAGCCCAGTCCGCGGAGGAAATGGGTGAGGAACACCACCCTCTCATGGGGCCTGGGGGTGGGGATGAGCTGCCCCTCATCTGGGAGCCGGTACGCGATATCATTGGACAAGTATCCGGCTTTCCTCAACTTTTTGATGTGCCCCTCCGTGACGGAGGAGGCCATCCACCTGCCTCCCGCTCCGGACATGGTTGGAGAAGGCTGAGGTGGGAAGTGCGGACTTGGGCGCTGGAGCTCGAGTGCGCGGAAATGGATAAGCAAAGGAGGAAGAAGGCGTAGATGGAAAGGGTGGATCCTTATCCCCTTATATGGGCAGACGAAACTATGTACCCCCACCAGCCTGGTAAAACTCGCTTATCTCCCAAGCGTCGTGATTAATGGCACGGTTGGGTTAACCACGCCCGTATTGATGAGAATCTCGGAATAAGGGGACACGATCTCTGCTTTGACAAGACGTGCCAAGGAAACTGCCTCGCTAAACGCGCTGAGGTGGGATAGTAAAATGATTCGAATAAAGGCTTGGTCGTGGCATGGTGTCACGCTACGGAATACGTCAGCAGATTAGATTTGTTCAAATATTATTCTCTCTACGATGGTATGTGGAACTTATTTTTCAGAGCTGGACACTATCCTTGTGTTCAACATCTTCTATGAAGTATTCGGAGGAGGAACCCGCCTTGCAATGCCGAAGACAATTTGCGCGTCGGACTCGTCGTCATTGAAGCCTGGTTCAGGTGCTACTGAGGGAGTCCCGGATTAGGGGATGTCCGGATGACCGGACTATGACCTTTGGCCGGACTCCTGGACTATGAAGATACAAGATTGAAGACTTTGTCCCGTGTCCGGATGAGACTTTCCTTGGCGTGGAAGGCAAGCTTGGCGATACGGATATGTAGATCTCCTCCCATTGTAACCGACTCTGTGTAACCCTAGCCCTCTCCGGTGTCTATATAAACCGGAGGGCTTTAGTCCGTAGGACGAACAACAATCATACCATAGGCTAGCTTCTAGGGTTTAGCCTCTCTGATCTCGTGGTAGATCTACTCTTGTACTACCCATATCATCAATATTAATCAAGCAGGAGTAGGGTTTTACCTCCATCGAGAGGGCCCGGACCTGGGTAAAAACATCGTGTCCCTTGTCTCCTGTTACCATCTGCCTAGACGCATAGTTCGGGACCCCCTACCCGAGATCCGCCGGTTTTGACACTGACAGGTGGCAAGAGCCTAAGATTGGGGATGCCCATGGCACCCCAAGATATTCAAGGATAACCAAAAGCCTAAGCTTGGGGATGCCCCGTAAGGCATTCCCCCTTTCGTCTTCGTCTATCGGTAACTTTACTTAGAGCTATATTTTTATTTACCACATGATATGTGTCTTGCTTGGAGCGTCTTGTATGATATGAGTATTTGCTTTTTAGTTTACCACAATCATCCTTGATGTACACACCTTTTGGGAGAGACCCACATGATTTAGAAATTATTAGAATACTCTATGTGCTTCACTTATATCTTTTGAGCTAGATAATTTTGCTCTATGTGCTTCACTTATATTTTCTAGAGCACGGTGGTGGCTTTATTTTGAAGAAATTGTTGATATCTCATGCTTCACTTATATTATGTTGAGAGTCTTTTAGAACAGCATAATATTTTCTATGGTTATCAATTTGTTCCTAGAATGATGAGCATCCAAGTTAGGTATAATAAAAACTATCATAGAAAGTGCATTAAAAACTATGATCAATTTGATGCTTGCTAATTGTTTTGAGATATGAAGGTGGTAATGTTAGTATCATGCTAGTTGGGTAATTATGAAATTGAGAAATACTTGTGTTGAAGTTGGCACGTCCCGTAGCATGCACGTATGGTAAAAGTTGTGTGACAAATTTGTTGCATAGGGTGCTCTTTGAGTGCTTTCCTTCTGAGTGGCAGTCGGGGACGAGCGATGGTCTTTTCCTACAAATCTATCCCTCTAGGGGCATGCATAGTAGTACTTTGCTTCGAGGGCTAATAAATTTTTGCAATAAGTATATGAGTTCTTTATGACTAATGTGAGTACATGGACATACGCACACTTACCCTTCCACTTTGCTAGCCTTTAGTATGCCGCGCAACTTTCGCCGGTACCATGCACCCATTACTTACCTTCCTCAAAACAGCCACCATACCTACCTATTATGGCATTTCCATAGCCATTCCGAGATATATTGCCATGGAACTTTCCACCATTCCGTTTATTATGACATGCTCCATCATTGTCATATTGCTCTTTGCATGATCATGTGGTTGACACTGTATTTGTGGCAAAGCCACCTTCATAATTTTCATACATGTCACTCTTGAATCATTGCATATCCCAGTACACCGCCGGAGGCATTCACATAGAGTCATATTTTGTTCTAAGTATTGAGTTGTAAATCAATAAAAGTGTAATGATCTTCATTATTAGAGCATTGTCCCAAGTAAGGAAAGGATGATGAAGAGTATGATTCCCCCACAAGTCGGGATGAGACTTCGGACTTTATAAAAATAAAAGAGGCCAAAGAAGACCATACAAAAAAAGAGGCCAAATAAGCCCACCAAAATAAATAAAAAATGAGAGAAAAAGAGAGAAGGGACAATGTTACTATCCTTTTACCACACTTGTGCTTCAAAGTAGCACCATGATCTTCATGATAGAGAGTCTCCTATGTTGTCACTTCCATATACTAGTGGGAATTTTTCATTATAGAACTTGGCTTGTATATTCCAATGATGGGCTTCCTCAAAACGCCCTAGGTCTTCGTGAGCAAGTAAGTTGGATGCACACCCACTTAGTTTCTTTTGTTGAGCTTTCATATATTCATAGCTCTAGTGCATCCATTGTATGGCAATCCCAACTCACTCACATTGATATCTATTAATGGGCATCTCCATAGCCCGTTGATACGCCTTGTTGATGTGAGACTATCTTCTCCCTTTTTTGTCTTCATAACCACCACCATATAACACATATAGTGCTATGTCCATGGCTTGCGTTCATGTATTGCGTAAGAGTTGAAAAGGCTGAAGCACGTTAAAAAGTATGAACCAATTGCTTGGCTCATCATAGGGGTTATGCATAAGGGGAGTATTTTGTGTTATGAAAATGAAACATAGCCTAACTATATGATTTTGTAGGGATAAGCTTTCTTTGGCTATGCTATTTTGATAAGACATGATTATTTGTTAGTATGCTTGAAGTATTACTATTTTTATGTTTTATAAACTTTTATCTTGAATCATTTGGATCTGAACAATCATGCCATAATAAAGAAAATTGCATTGACAATTATGCTAGGTAGCATTCCACATCAAAAATTCTGTTTTTATCATTTACCTACTCGAGGACGAGCAGGAATTAAGCTTGGGATGTTTGATACGTCTCCAACGTATCTATAATTTTTTATTGTTCCATGCTATTATATTACCTGTTTTGGATGCTTATGGGCTTTACTCTACACTTTTATATCATTTTTGGGACTAACCTACTAACCGGAGGCCCAGCCCAAATTGCTGTTTTTTTGGCCTGTTTCAGTGTTTCGAAGGAAAGGAATATCAAACGGAGTCCAAACAGAATGAAACCTTCGGGAGCAATCTTTTTGGAACAAACGCAATCCAAGAGACTTGGAGTGGACGTCAAGAAGCGATCGAGGCGGCTACGAGGGTGCCCGGTGCGCCCTAAGGGGGTGGGCACGCCCCCCACCCTCGTGGACCCCTCGAGCATCAACCGACCTACTTCTTCCTTCTATATATATATCCACGGACCCCAAAAACATCCAGGAGCACCAAGAAAAACTATTTCCACCACCGCAACCTTCTATATCCGCGAGATCCCATCTTGGAGCCTTCGCCGGCGCTCCGCCGGAGGGGGAATCGACCACAAAGGGCCTCTACATCATCTCCAAGGCCTCTCCGATGAGTTGTGAGTAGTTTACCATAGACCTTCGGGTCCATAGTTATTAGCTAGATGGCTTCTTCTCTCTCTTTGATTCTCAATACAAAGTTCTCCTTCCTCTTCTTGGAGATCTATTCGATGTAACTCTTTTTGCGGTATGTTTGTCGAGATACGATGAATTGTGGGTTTATGATCAAGTTTATCTATGAGAAATAGTTGAATCTCTCTCAATTCTTTTATGTATGATTGGTTATCTTTTCAAGTCTCTTCGAATTATCAGTTTAGTTTGGCCTACTAGATTGATCTTTCTTGCAATGGGAGAAGTGCTTAGCTTTGGGTTCAATCTTGCGGTGTCCTTTCCCAGTGACAGCAGGGGCAGCAAGGCACGTATTGTATTGTTGCCATCGAGGATAAAAAGATGGGGTTTATATCATATTGCATGAGTTTATCCCTCTACATCATGTCATCTTGCTTAATGTGTTACTATGTTCTTATGAACTTAATACTCTAGATGCAGGCAGGAGTCGGTCGATGTGTGGAGTAATAGTAGTAGATGCAGAATCGTTTCGGTCTACTTGTTGCGGACGTGATGCCTATATACATGATCATGCCTAGATATTCTCATAACTATGCACTTTTCTATCAATCGCTCGACAGCAATTTGTTCACCCACCGTAATACTTATGCTATCTTGAGAGAAGCCGATAGTAAAACATATGGCCCCCGGGTCTATCTTTTATCATATAAATTTTCCATCTACTTTTATTTGCATCTTTTATTTTCCAATCTATATCATAAAAATACCAAAAATATTTATCTTATCTTATTATCTCTATCAGATTTCAATTTCGCAAGTTACCGTGAAGGGATTGACAACCCCTTTATTGCGTTGGTTGCGAGGTTCTTGTTTGTTTGTGTAGGTGTGTGGGACTTTTGAGGAGCCTCCTACTAGATTGATACCTTGGTTCTCAAAAACTGAGGGAAATACTTACACTACTTTGCTGCATCACCCTTTCCTCTTCAAGGGAAAAACCAACGCATGCTCAAGAGGTAGCAAGAAGGATTTCTGGCTCCGTTCCCGGGGAGGTCTTCGCTCAAGTCAAGACATACCAAGTCCCCATCACAAAATCATCTCCCTCGCATTACATTATTTTCCATTTGCCTCTCGTTTTCCTCTCCCCAACTTCACCCTTGCCATTTTATTCGCCCCTATTTTGTTCGATCTTATGTTTTCCTGTGTCTCCATGTGCCTTCTATGTGCTTGCATCTTTGCTCACTAAAAATCTATTGATATGGATCGACTTAAAGTGTTCTACTTGGATCATCTTTGATCCTTATGCGCTCGTGCTGAAACCCCAACTAGCCTAGTTGGTGGGAAATGTTTAGATGAGCATGCTCATTTTGTGCGTCATCGTTTGTCTAAAAAAGGGAGACTCTTATGGGATCAAATAAACAGATTGATGTGTTATGCTTCGAATCTTTGTGAAATTATGATTTTACTTGTTGCTCTAAGAACCCTAAAAAACACCTCCCCTACCTATGTGAGTTTAATGAAAATCAAATCTTATCTTCTTATGCAAAGGGTGTTTATAGTTACTACGATATCGAACAAATTGAAGAATTTGTTGCTTTTAAGGGTGCTTATGAAGTTGCTTCTTTGATTGAAAATATGATATTACTCTCTACGAATCTTAAAATTTTGACATACTTAAATATTGCTATGAAAACTATGCTCATAATGTCTATGTCAAAAAAGTTATTGAGAGAATGACTGTTGCTTTGGAAGAAAATAATGATATGCATGAATCTATAGATAATGATTCTGATGATTTGATTGAAATATCCCATGATGAACCTGATGCTTGCTATTCTTGTGGCCATGATGCCAATATTTATGAAGATGAATTTGCTATAGTTCCTTATGTTAAACATGAGATTGTTGCTATTGCACCCATACTTGGTAGTTCCTTCAATGAAAAGCATGATCGCAATGATGTTACTATAAATTCTCTTGATGTCAATTGTGCTAATAATATGCAAAACCCTAAGCTTGGGGATGCTAGTTTTGCTATGTCTACTACTTGTTGCAATGATCATTATTGGGGTGATTCTTCATTTGATCTTCAAAATTTATTTAACCCCCGTGATGAATATGAGATTGATGATAGTGTTCGCAATAATATTTAAAGTGAGTTTGGAAGAGTGTCAAATTTAGATCCCACATATTTGGAGTATGTTCAATCTTATGATATTTTTGATAAAAGTGGGTTTGGAGAGGTCATGACTTTAGTTAATGTTAATCCCACTATCTCGGAAGAGTGTCAACTTTGCATGCATGTGGATCGTGTTAATAATATATTTTGTGATAGCTATATTGTCGGTGTACTAGAGTAGGGGTACCCTAGAATCCCGAACTTGTGCACGGGCAGTTACAGCACCCCGCGGCAAGGCTTGCCGGGTGACCGCCAAGGTCCTCCATGGTTCCTTTGGAGCCATTCAAGAACAAAGTATTCAAGCCAAGGAGACAAGGCCCTGGCAAGAGGAGCTTGCCGGGAAGGCCAACCAAGGCATCTCAAGGAACTTGCCGCGATGCACCACGCATCCCGGCGAGGCCCGGTGAGCGACAAGCTTCCGGACGCGACAAGACAACGACCGCGGCAAGGCGCTTGCCGCGGCAAGCTACCACTCTGTACCTGCGCTCCAGCACATCCACCAACATGTCGCCCTGGGGCCTTTCCAGGCGCGCGTGGCAAGAGGCTGTGCAGCTAGCGGTGCGCGGTGGCAAGTGACGCTGACAAGATTGCCATCGTGGCGAGCGGTGGCGTCCCTGACGGTCCCTTTTTGCACTATTTGGGCGACGTAGATGGGCATTTAATGCCTTTGTCCCCTGTCGTCAGGGTTAGGTATGATACACTGTACAGGTAGTTGTACCAACCGCAATTCCTTTTCCATTTTTACCCTTGTCTACATTGCCACCTGTCGGAGACCCCTTTAGCATATAAAAGGAGGCCCATGCGCAACGTAGAGAGGGGTTCGGAGGCAGAAAAACACTCACGCTCGGTCTCGTTAGCAGCTAGTGTGTACTGTAGCACTCAGCGCTCCCGAGCAAGAACTCAATACACTCAAACATGCAGCAGTAGGAGTATTATCTCTCTGGAGAGCTCCGAAGCTGGGTAAACTGCTCGTGTGCTTCGCCTCGATCCGCTCTTCGTGCGATCTCCGCCCCCCGCCGAACCGAAAGGGGCTTGGTCCGCCGGTCCCATAGGTGTTCGTGGATCAGCTTCCCCGACATCTTTGGCGCGCCAGGTAGGGGGCGTTGAGGTTGTGTGAACCTGATCTGGCATTCACACGAGCTAGATCTTCATCTTCTTCATCGACATGCCACCGAAGAAGAAGGCTTCGGCGGCAGTTGTTCTGTCCACGTCGATCCCACCACCACCGGAGCAAACCGGTGGTGGGGTAGACACCGACGGAAGAACGGGCATCGACGAGGGAGCTCACGGTGCTGCCAGGTCCAAGTACAAGGCTGCGCAGACCTCGGCGTCCGTACATGCACCGCGCCCATCTCAGGAGGCGCAGGACCGACAGCGTCATGGTATTCGCAGGGCCATACGTTCGTTGGACCAAAATCGAGCTGGTGGATCTCGGGGTGCTCAAGACCAGCATGCACGCCAACATGCTGGCACGAGCGAGACACGGTCGCCTGGACGGGATACTGCTCCTTCTAACATAGTAAGAATTCTGAGCATATCCCACTCCTCGCACTGTTCGCCACTGCCGCCCACCACTCCAACAGAAGCTTTGGCACGAGCTCAACTGCTCCTGGATTACCCTCCAACGGCAGACAAGATCGATGAATGGAGGGCCACCATTCAGAGTCTCATCGGCTTCGCCAACGGCGACACTCTGCGGCAGCCGAGTACATCGCTGTCGCGGCAGGACTGCCGGGCACGAGCCGATGGAGACGAAACCGATGGGGGTGCAACCACCATGCACTCTCCACCCCGAAGGCCAAGATCGCCGACTCGCCGGATCCACCTCGACAGTGACTCCACCGCATCATCAGATCCATGAGCTCGTCGTGATCAGCGCCAAGTTCTTCACGAACGACAGCAAGAAGACGCTCGAACTCGCATCGAGCGCCGAAGAGAAGTGCGGCGTCAATCAGACCAGCGCGCTGGGCCCTCTGTCGACATGCATGCACCAGGGGAACCAGGCGACTTGCCGTACGCGGTAGGTTTCCCTGCGTTCACTCGTGAGCTGCGACAAGTCCAGTGGCCCAGCACGAAGAATTTCAAGCCAGACGTACCAGAGAAGTACGACGGCAAGTCGCATCCGTCGGAGTTCCTCAGCATCTACACCATCGCGGTGCAAGCTGCCGGGGGGCGGGATGACAAGATCCTGGCCAACTACTTCCCGCTGGTGCTCAAGCCCAATGTCAGATCTTGGCTCATGCACTTGCCGAACAACTCCATATCCTCCTGGGCAGACCTATGCCATCAGTTTGTCGGCGCCTTTACAGGCGGCCACAAGCCTCATGGCCAGAGCGACCTTCATCTGCTCGCCCAGAAGGAAGGAGAGCCCCTGCGCAAGTACATTCAGAGATTCAGCCGCGTACAGCACAACATCCCAGATGTCCACCCTGCCGCGGTAATCAGCGTGTTCCATCAGAACGTGCGAAACCGCAGGATGCGGGAGGAGATGGCGATGTGCAAGATCAGAGACGTCAGTGAGCTATATGCCCTGGCCGACAAGTGTGCACGTGCTGAGGAAGGGAGGAAACTCCCCGGAGAGAATACAGAAGCAGGAGGATCTGATAGTGAGGAGGCTGCCCCGGCAAAGAAAAACCGGCGGCGGAACAACAGGAAGAAGAAAGGCAAAGATGTGCTAGTCGTTGAGCCGTCCAGCAACGGAGGTGGCGCCAAGAAAGCCAAAGCTGGTAGCTCCGGCGGGGAGATTGCCGCAGGCACCCACTACCAGGTTGTGGCGGTCGCCGACAAGCAGAACGGCACCAACAAGCAGTACTGCAAGATCCACCGCACCAAGGGCCATGACCTCCAGAGCTGCAAGAAGGTCGAGCAGCTTGTCGAGCAGCAAAAGGCTGAATACGAGCGACGCGACAAGAAGAAGGCCCAGGAAGCTGCTGGAGGAGCTGGCAATAAACGCCCCGGCCGAGGAGGACGCCGCGGCAAGGCCAAGCAGCGGGAAGGAGATAGACCTCCCCGCGGCCGCAACAAGGATGAATATGACGACGACGATGAAGATATGGATGATGACGAGACCGATGAGCAGGAGTTCCAGAAAGCCACAGAGGTCCTGTGCGTTGACGGCGGTGCTTCTCTGCATACTTCACACCGCCAGCTCAAGCGGTGGGTGCGGGAAGTCAATGCGGCAGAACCACCTGTCGAGTCACGCAAGCCTCTGAAATGGTTTAGCACGCCTATCATCTTTGATATTGAGGACCACCTTGATCGCATAACTGCGGTCGGGTGCTTGCTGATGTTGGTTTCACCAACTATCCGCAACCTCAAGGTCACTAAGATGCTAGTTGACGGCGGGGCCGGCTTGAACCTGATCTCCTCCGCGGTACTCCAGAAACTCCAGATCCCTGATGGCGAGCTCGAAGAGACCGGCACATTCCAAGGAATCAATCCGGGAAGGAGCAAGCCGAATGGAAAGATCACGTTGCCGGTGACATTTGGCAGCGAGTTGAACTTCAGGACTGAGAGGGTCACTTTTGACGTTGCTGACTTTACATTACCTTACAATGGGATACTCGGCCGTCCAGCACTCGCCAAATTCATGGCAGCCTCTCACTATGCATACAACATGCTGAAGATGCCAGGCCCAATAAGTGTCATCTATGTCCCTGGCGACAAGAAGGATGCTCTTATCTGCGCCGACAAGATCTACCGGGAAGCAGCAGCCGCAACAGATCACAAGTCACTTGCCGTTGAAGCTCCCGGGGCGAAGAAGAAGACCAAGTCCGGCAAGAGTTCTGATGCCCACTCCGGCAAGCGCACCTCTTCGGAGTGCTGCGCTACCGTCGAGGATGCACCATCGAGCTCCACTGGCAAGTGTAAGAAGACAATGGCAGCTCCACTAGAGACCAAGAAGGTGTCTGCCAAGGAGGATGGCACTGGTGGTACCTTCACCATCAGTGCCACTCTCGACCCTAAATAGGAAAGCGTGCTCGTTGCTTTCCTGCGGGTGAATGTCGATGTATTTGCGTGGCCACCGTCTGACATCCCTGGTGTTCCCAGGAAAGTAATCGAGCACCATCTTGTCGTCTGTCCTCATGCGCGGCCCGTCAAGCAGAAAGTTAGGAAGTAGGCACTGGAGCGCCAAGAATTCATCGTAGAAGAAATCAAGAAATTGGAAGCAGCAGGCCTTGTCAGAGGAGTGCTCCATCCTACGTGGTTGGCCAACCCTGTAGTCGTGCGCAAGGCAAACGGGAAATGGAGGCTTTGTATCGACTTTACCGATGTCAATAAAGCTTGTCCCAAAGACCCATTTCCCTTGCCGCGCATCGACCAGATTGTTGACACCACGGCCGGATGTGACTTGCTTTCATTTCTTGATGCATACTCAGGATATCATCAGATCTTCATGGCAGAAGAGGATGAGGAGAAGACCGCATTCATCACCCCATGTGGCACATACTGTTTCGTACGGATGCCTTTCGGTTTAAAGAATGCTGGTTCAACATTTGCAAGGGTAGTCCATGACGCTTTTGAGCCGCAAATGCACAGAAATGTGGAAGCCTACATGGATGACATAGTGGTCAAGAGCAAGGACAAGGCGTCTCTGATTCAAGATTTAGACGAAACCTTTGCAAATCTGCGCAAGATCAACCTCAAGCTTAACCCCGAGAAGTGTGTGTTTGGAGTCCCCTCCAGCAAGCTTCTCGGGTTCTTCGTGTCTCAGCGGGGAATTGAGGCCAATCCCGACAAGATCAAGGCCATTGAGCAGATTGAAGCACCAAAGCGCGTCAAGGATGTACGAAGACTTGTCGGTTGCGTAGCTGCTCTCAGCAGGTTTATCTCTAGGTCTGCTGAGCGCGCCCTGCCATTTTTTTAAAATATTGAAAAAGGCAGGTCCTATGAAATGGACTCCGGAAGCGGAGGCTGCACTGCAGGACTTAAAGAGATACCTGTCCTCCACTCCAACACTTGTCGCACCTAAGCCACAAGAGAAGTTGCTGCTATATATAGCGGCAACCAATCAAGTGGTTAGTGCTGCGTTAGTAGCAGAGAGGGAGGCGGACAATGAGCCAGCAACCACGGCAGATGCATCCAGCGACAAGCAGGGGACTTCATCGGCAAGCTCTGGTCCCGACAAAGATGGATCTGCATAGGCGCCTGAGAAGATGCAGAAAAGAATGGTGCAGCGCCCAGTTTACTTTGTCAGTTCCCTTCTGCAGGGGCTAGGTCAAGGTACTCTGGTGTGCAGAAATTGCTTTTCGGCCTTCTCATGGCCTCGAGAAAGCTGCGCCATTACTTCCAAGAACATGAGATCACAGTAGTCACTCGTTTTCCGCTGAAGAGGATACTGCAAAATCCAGAAGCAACAGGCAGGAATGTCGAGTGGGCACTAGAACTGTCAAGCTTTGGCCTCAAGTTTGAGAGCACTTCGACTATCCAAAGCAGAGCATTGGCGGAGTTCATAGCAGAGTGGACGCCAACACAAGATGAAGAAATTCCAGAAACGAGCATCCCCGTCAAAGAAGCAAGCAAAGAGTGGCTGATGTACTTTGATGGTGCCTTCTCGCTGCAAGGCGCCGGTGCGGGCGTGCTACTTGTTGCACCCACCGGAGAGCACCTCAAGTACGTAGTCCAGATGCACTTTCCCAAGGAGCAAGCAACGAACAATACCGCAGAGTATGAAGGTTTGCTTGCCGGTCTCAGGATCGCGGCAGACCTTGGGATCAAGAAGCTCATTGTCACGGGTGACTCACAGCTTGTCGTTCGCCAAGTGAACAAGAATTATCAGAGTCCGTTGATGGAAGCTTACGTTGATGAAGTGAGAAAGCTAGAAGAGCACTTTGACGACCTACAGATGGAACATGTTCCAAGAGCTCAGAACGACATTGCCGATGGCCTGTCGAAGTGCACCGCACTTAAGTTACCTGTGGAACCAGGGATCTTTGTGCTCAAACTGACTCAACCATCTGTAACGCCATCAACTGGAGAGAGCAAGAAGAGGAAGTTGATTTCTGGTGACTATTTTCCGGCAGAGCTCCCCGAAGCCCCCTCCAAGAAGGTCCTCAAGATCAACACCAAGGGTGCTGAGGAGCAGTCTGCTCCAGCAAGCCCTAGGGTTTGTTCCGTTGAAGCAGACGCTCCCGACAAGTTTTTCTCCGGCAAGCTTGCCGGGGAATGTCAAGCTCCGGCTGAGCCGCAGGTTCTCGCCGTAGAAGCGGATGTTCCCGCAGCAGCAGATTTGCCTTTAGTCCTTGTTGTCGAGCCGCAAGCTCCAACATGGGCACAGTAGATTGTCCGTTTCCTTCAGACAGGAGAACTTCCCGAAGAGCAAGAAGAAGCAGAAAGAGTAGCCCGGCGGTCAAGTATGTACCAGTTTGTCGACAACACACTGTACAGAAGAAGACTCAACGGCGTGAAATTGAAGTGTATTCACCGGGAAGATGGACAAAAGCTGTTGGCAGAGATACATGGAGGCATATGTGGTCACCACATTGGCGCAAGAGCACTTGCCGGCAAAGCGTTCCGGCAAGGTTTTTTTTGGCCGACAGCCATCCAGGATGCAACTGCACAAGTAACCAAGTGTGAAGCGTGTCAGTTCCATTCCAAGCAGATACACCAGCCAGCTCAAGCTCTCTAGACGATCCCTTTATCCTGGCCATTTTCGGTCTAGGGGCTCGATATCCTCGGCCCCTTTCCCCGAGCTATCGGGGGCTTTGAGTACTTGTACGTTGCAATCGACAAGTTCACAAAGTGGCCGGAAGTGGAGCCAGTGAGGAAGGTGACAGCACAGTCAGCAGTCAAGTTCTTCAGGTCGATTGTTTGCCGTTTCGGGATCCCTAACAGGATCCTCACTGATAACGGCACGCAATTCACGAGCCGCACCTTCATGCAGTACGTCCAAGATCTTGGCGCCAAGGTCTGCTTCGCTTCTGTTGCTCATCCGAGAAGCAACGGTCAAGCGGAGAGGGCAAATGCTGAAGTGCTGCGCGGACTCAAGACCAGGACTTTCGACAGGCTGCACAAGTGCGGAAAGAACTAGATTGAGGAGCTGTCGGTGGTTCTTTGGTCGATCAGGACGACGCCAAATCGAGCCACTGGCCAGACACCTTTAGCTCTAGTCTATGGAGCAGAGGCAGTTCTCCCCACGGAACTCGTATACGGGTCACCTCGAGTGCTCGCTTATGATGAGCTTGAGCAAGAGCAGTTGCGACAAGATGACGTGCTGCTCCTTGAGGAGGACCGTCTTCAGGCTGCTGTACGAGCTGCTCGATACCAGCAAGCTTTGCGCCGCTACCATAGCCACAAAGTTAATGCCAGAAGTCTCGAGGAAGGCGACCTTGTTCTTCGGCGCGTTCAGTCCGCCAAGAATTCCAACAAGTTGATGCCAAAGTGGGAAGGCCCTTACCGGGTGAAATGAGTCACTAGGCCTGGCGTTGTCCGCCTTGAGACCGAAGATGGCATTCCGGTGAGCAACTCTTGGAACATTGAGCATCTTCGTAAGTTTTACCCGTAAGGCGCGGTTGCCGGAACCTATTCCGGCAACCACCTTTCGTACAAGTCTTGCCGATGTTGCATGTAATCCTTTGTACGAAGCCGGGCGCAGACCCCGTGCATAAGTAAAGCTCATGTGCTCCGCACATCTTGTCAATTTCATGCTTTCTACTTTTCTTTGCATGCATTATCTGACACTTTGTGCAGCGCCTACCCCCGGTAAGCAATAACGAGCCGTAAGGCTCCGTATCTTTATTTTCTCTTCTTTCTCAAAGGAAAGGAAGGTTCCCTCGCCCACAAGTTTGCCGGGGGGAAAGGAGAAGATAATGGTGTGGACCAGGCGTCGTTCAAGGAAGTTTCGCCTTACCGGGAAGCAAACGACAGAAAAGCTAAGTTGCTAAAGTTTGAGCAACTAGTTTTAATTTTTAAGTTATCTTCCTCGAACGACCGTGCTTTGTATGGAAAACCTGTGCGCGGAGGAACCAACTCGTAGCTAGTTGCGCCCTTACTTTGTTTCGAGTCCGCTCAACAACTTAAGTGAGCTGCGACTAGTTGCAACAAGGTTTCTTGTCGGAAGCGGCACCGCCAGAAGGCTGCTGACGTCCCGCACTCAGCGCTCGCGGCCCAGGTGCCTGCGCCGACAAGTTCCCTAAAAGCGTAGGGCAAGAACATACAAAGGAAGGAATCAAGTAAAGGAAATAACATAGCAATCTCTACCCAAAATAGAGTCATATTACAAGATAGCTTGTCGCAGCTCTAACAGATTGTTCTCATAACATGACCAGCAGCGACAAGAAAAAGAGAAAACGGGCGGCCTAATCTACGCGATTGCCCTCAACCCTCTTGATCCCGCTCACCTTGTCCACAATGGGTGCGACAAGGGTCTTGAGCGCTTCCAGATCTGCATCCGACGGCAAGGTCCTGAGGACGTTGGTGAGGTTGAGGCCTGGGTTGCGGAAGGCCACCTTCACCAGCACCTTTTGAAGAGCTCCCGCGCAGATCTTGCGCGACTCGTCGGCCAGCTGCTTTGGGATCTTCTCTCGGAGTCGCTGGAGGGCCGTCGCCACGCCTTTGAAGAACAAGCTGAGCTTGGCGCTGGGTTGGAGGTGCTCATCGGAGGAGTACCCGAGATCCTCCATCCCCAGCTGCGCCAGCTCCCTGTCGATGGCTGCGGCAACATCCACGAGACCCTCCGTCCAGTGCTCCACATTCTCCCTAAAAGTGTTCTGGGCGGTTACAGCACTCGCCAGCAGCGCCTCGTCGGCCTTGATCTTCTCCGACAAGGCCACCTCGCGCTCCCTGGCGCCGTCCAGCGTCTGAGTCAAAGTAACCAGCTTCAACTCAAGATCCGCGTTGGAGTCCTTGGCGGCGCTAAGCTCTTTGCTCCTCTCAGCGAGACGACCCTGCAGCTCGCCATGAGCGACGGCGTCCTTCTCGCGCTCACGCTTGAGCGCAGCAAGCTCCTCGCCGCTCGCCTTGAGATCGGCCTCCAGCTGCGCCATCTTCGTCTCCAGGTCCTTCTTGGCGGTCTCGGCAGCTGCGGCAGCATCCTCTGCTTCCTTGAGAGCCCCGCCGAATGTTTGCTCACGCGCGGCAAGCTCCTCCTCGTGGCTGTCAAGGTTAACCTTCCGTTGCGCCAACTCGCCTTCCCGCGTAGACAGCTTCTCGGCAGCAAGCCGCCGTTGCTCTTCAACTTCATCCTTCTCGAGGAGGAAGGCTTTCCGCTCCTCGGCGAATTGCTCCTGCTCCTTTGCCAGGGACCGGAGAGCTTCCTGATTGAGGCCCCGGAGCTCCTCTGCACGCTTCTCGATGTCCTCTCCTGCCTTCACGACAAGCGCTTCTCGGGATACTAGCTTGGCCTGTCGGGCGCGGTAGAGCGACAACAGCTTCCGCAGCAGCTGCTCCTCCTCAGGCTCGCCGCTGCTGCTGCTCGGCGCGTCGACCAGCGTCAGCCCAGCGGAGGCGAGCAACTCTTCATCCAAGATCTCTCCTTCGACCGGTGCCCTGGAGCTTGACGCCCAGGGGAGCTTGATGAAGATGCCGTCGCCGGCCTTCAAATAGGCGCCGGGCTGGGGCTCTTTGGAGCCTGGCGCTGCAGCAGCGGCGGAGGGATCGGCGATCGGCGTAGCGCCTGACGCTCCTGCAGCCTCGGGGCCGTCAGTACGATCGCCGGATCCCTCGCCAGCTTCTGCGGCGGCAGCTTTGGCAGCCTCTTCGCCAGCGGGATCATCAGCGCCGGCTTCTCCTTCGGTGGCAACGGCGTCGTTGGTATTGCTGCGCGCGTTCTCCTCGCTGGCGACCTCGGTTTCCATCGGCTCCGTGGCAGATGGATCTGACGAACGGAAAAAGGAGAAAAATCAAGCAAATATACAAAAAGAAAATCAAAAGAAGAAGAACCCAGGGGAAGTTTTCAAGCAAGAGGATTACCTGTACTAGGACCTGCAGTCGTGGTCTCAACCACCAGAGGGTCGCTGGTGCTGTCCCTTGCCGGAGAACTGTCCCTGGCCGGAGAATTCTCCCTTGCCGGAGAACGTTCCCTTGCCGGGGAATCCTCCCTTGGCGGTGTAGTCGAAGCAGATGGCATTTCGGGAGCGGCTTCCGGGCACTCCTGGTGAGGCCGCTCTACTCCTACACAAACCAACAGTCAGATATCAGCAAAGAAAGAGCACCCATGCGCGCCTGACAGTAGGAAGTAAACCATATACTTATGCTGGGGGCTGCGCTGAGGGCTGCTTTGAGAAATGGTTGCTGGGTCCGGCAAGGTGGTCTCGGACACACCCCCTGCTGTCGCGGTGGGTTCGTCCTCGATGACAATCACCGGGACCTTGGCTCTCTTCGCCTCTCTCTGGGCCAGCGTCCTGAAAAGGAATGGGTTCAGAGTGAAGCAAATCAGATACAAGACAAAGCAACAAAATTGAAGAACTACAAGTACAGCAAAGAATCTTACTCTTCTTCTTCCTCGTTGGAGCTGAGCGCGGAGAGATCGAAGTCCGGCTCGCCTCCGGTGCGACGAGGCGGAGGAGTAGGTTCCCTTGTCCGCTTGGCAGGAGCAGTAGCGGTGGACCGGGAAGACCCCGCTCCAGTTACCGCAGCGGCGTGAGGCGCTCCCGCGGCAACAGTGCTTGCCGCGGTAGAGCGTGTCGCACGGCACGGCGGCTGTTGACTCGTCTGCCGCCCCGCTACGTCCCCGGCCTTGCGGAGACGCCTTCTTGGTGGAGCTGGGGGCTCCGCTTGCGGTGAGCTAGCTGAAGGTGGGGAGGAGGAGGAGCCGATCTTCAACGAGTCGCTCGCGCCCTCGGCGGGCTTGCTCGACTCAGCTTCAGGCCCGACAAGCTCTTCCTCACCGGCAAGCTCCTCTCGCTCGACAAGGCTTGCCGCCTCTGCTGCCTCTGCCTCCTCCACGGTGAATCCGAACTCGCCCGCGGCAGCGGCTACTGCCGCCTCTTCCAGCCTGGTGGTGATGCGCTGCATCTCATCATCGGTGGTGTCGCGGGTGAGGCTCTTCTGTTCATCGGGGCGGACCGGCACTTCTACCAGGCCGTCAAAGAACTCCTGCAGGACGTCATCTGCAGGCTCTTGCCAAGTTGGGACAATTCCATGCGAGTCGCACAGCGGCATCATTGCACGGATGTGGTCGAGCGAGGAGTTGTTGCACAGCAGAACGACACCCCTCGGCAACATGAACGCTTCGGGATGTTGAGGATCGCGCTTGAACAGTTCCAGGATCATCGCGTCCAGTTCCAAGATAGTGAAGTTGAAGTTGAGGCCCGGGCGCAGCCTCATGATATCCGCTGCATTCTGGAACTCCCAGGCGGGTCTCCTCCTCTCCTACAGGGGGGCGATGCGGCGGCGAAGAAAATCTGCGCCAACGGCGCCTACGGTGAGCCCGGCAAACCTGAGGCGTAGGATCCGGGTGACGGCAATCTTCAGCCTATCGTCTTCCGGGGCCACGCTGCTCCAATCGTTGTCGCGCGCTATTGGGGCTTGGCGCTGGGCGGTAAATGGCTGCGGGTTCTCCTCAACAATCCAGCACCAGTCTGCTCTCCATTCCTCCCACTTGCTGTGGAGCTCTCCCTCCAGATAAGCTTCCTTCTTGCCAACTCTTGAGATCCAGGCGATTCCACCAGATAAAGGCTCCCCTCTCTCAACTCGGGGCATAAAGAAGTGGCGGAAAAGAGCTACGTTTGGATAGACTCCGACAAAGTTTTCGCAGAGATGTGCGAAAACTGCCATGGTCAGAACAGCATTGGGGGTGAAGTCAAGGAGGCGGAATCCGTAGGTGTTCATGATATCACAGGAAAATTCAGAGAAAGGCGGGCAGAGCCCGCAGTAGAAGAATAGCGCGAAGAAAGGGTATCCATTCGGAGCCAGTTCCGAAGCGGCAGCTGGGAGTACCTTCGTACGCGGATGTGCTCGCGTCTCCGTCGACCAGAAGAGGTAGTAGTACTCCCTCAGCTCCTTCGCGGCAAGCTGGGGGGAGATTGCCCGCTCCTTCCGCAGCGCCACAAGCCGCTGCGCCTCGGCCGACTTCACGACCTTCCCCTTGTCGGCTTTCAGACCCATGGCGGAGGTGGTGGGGGAGATCGACGGCGTTGGTGATGCTGGTGGCGACGGGGGGCGGAGCGCTGCTCTCTTTCAGCTTTGGGAAGAAGGGGGGAGCGGCGGAGATTTCTGAGATTGGAGTAGCAACCAGCAAGATGGGCGAACTGCCCCTGTTTCCCCTGCTTATAAAGAGGGAGGGGGCGGGCGTTCCGTCTTTCCGAATAGAGAAACCACCCACGATCTCTCCCACGACACCGCATTCGACGCGTGCTGTTCGGGGAGGGCGCGGTGGATACGGAGTGAAATACGGCGTAACCCAGGCCGCGCGTGCCCGTGCCCTCTTATGGGCCTGGCCCAACAGCGCTCAGCACCGTGTGTGGCCCAGGCCCGGGGGCTCCTATCGGTGTACTAGAGTAGGGGTACCCTAGAATCCCGAACTTGTGCACGGGCAGTTGCAGCACCCCGTGGCAAGGCTTGCCGGGTGACCGCCAAGGTCCTCCATGGTTCCTTTGGAGCCATTCAAGAACAAAGTATTCAAGCCAAGGAGACAAGGCCCCGGCAAGAGGAGCTTGCCGGGAAGGCCAACCAAGGCATCTCAAGGAACTTGCCGCGACGCGCCACGCGTCCCGGCGAGGCCCGGTGAGCGACAAGCTTCCGGACGCGACAAGACAACGACCACGGCAAGGCGCTTGCCGCGGCAAGCTACCACTCTGTACCTGCGCTCCAGCACATCCACCAACGTGTCGCCCTGGGGCCTTTCCAGGCGCGCGTGGCAAGAGGCTGTGCAGCCAGCGGTGCGCGGTGGCAGGCGACGCTGACAAGATTGCCATCATGGCGAGCGGTGGCATCCCTGACGGTCCCTTTTTGCACTATTTGGGCGACGTAGACGGGCATTTAATGCCTTTGTCCCCTGCCGTCGGGGTTAGGTATGATACACTGTACAGGTAGTTGTACCAACCGCAATTCCTTTTCCATTTTTACCCTTGTCTACGTTGCCACCTGTCAGAGACCCCTTTAGCATATAAAAGGAGGCCCATGCGCAACGTAGAGAGGGGTTCGGAGGCAGAAAAACACTCACGCTCGGTCTCGTTAGCAGCTAGTGTGTACTGTAGCACTCAGCGCTCCCGAGCAAGAACTCAATACACTCAGACATGCAGCAGTAGGAGTATTATCTCTCCGGAGAGCTCCGAAGCTGGGTAAACTGCTCGTGTGCTTCGCCTCGATCCGCTCTTCGTGCGATCTTCGCCCCCCGCCGAACCGAAAGGGGCTCGGTCCGCCGGTCCCATAGGTGTTCGTGGATCAGCTTCCCCGACATATATTGTTAAATTTTCTTATGATCCCAGAGAGGAAAATATGATTGTAGAAATTTTCATGTTACTAAATTACCTCTCGTTATGTTGAGATTGCTATTGTTTCTTTCCGATTCCTTGCATATGCTAGATCTTGCTTGCTATGATAATTTGTTTTCCTATAAGATGCCTATGCATATGAAGTATGTTAGACTTAGGTTTGTTTGTCACGTGTTTCATGATGCTCTCTTTGTGCTTCAATTCTTGTCTTTCATGTGAGCATCGTTAAAATTATCAACGCCTAGCTAAAAGGCTTTAAAGAAAAGCGCTTGTTGGGAGACAACCCAACAATTTTCCTTGCTGTTATTAAATAAATGATTAATCTAGCCTCTGGTTAGATGTGGTTTTATATTTTAATTTGTGTTTGTGCTAAGTAGAACCTATAGGAACTTACGGAGATAGTTAATTTGATTCTGCTGAAAAACAGAAACTTTGCGCACACGAGAAATAATTCAATAAATCACAGGAACGTGATTTTACGTTGATTCTTTTTTCTGTATACCAATAGACAAATTTCCTAGGACTTCCTATTTTGGTAGGATTTTTAGTGTTCCAGAAAGATTCGAAAGTTACAGATTACTACAGACTGTTCTGTTTTTAAAAGATTCTGTTTTTCGTGTGTTGTTTGCTTATTTTGATGAATCTATGGCTAGTATCGGGGGGTATGAACCATAGAGAAGTTAGAATACAGTAGGTTTAACACCAATATAAATAATGAATGAGTTCATTACAGTACCTTATGTCGTGGTTTTTCTTTCTTGCACTAACGGAGCTTATGAGATTTTCTGTTGAGTTTTGTGTTGTGAAGTTTTCAAGTTTTGGGTAAAGATTTGATGGACTATGGAATAAAGGGTGGCAAGAGCCTAAGCTTGGGGATGCCCATGGCACCCAAATATATTCAAGGATAACCAAAAGCCTATGCTTTGGGATGCCCCGGAAGGCATCCCCTCTTTCGTCTTCATCTATCGGTAACTTTACTTAGAGCTATATTTTTATTTACCACATGATATGTGTCTTGCTTGGAGCGTCTTGTATGATATGAGTCTTTGCTTTTTAGTTTACCACAATAATCCTTGCTGTACACACCTTTTGGGAGAGACCCACATGATTTAGGAATTATTAGAATACTCTATGTGCTTCACTTATATCTTTTGAGCTAGATAATTTTGCTCTATGTGCTTCACTTATATTTTCTAGAGCATGGCAGTGGCTTTATTTTGAAGAAATTGTCGATCTCTCATGATTCACTTATATTATTTTGAGAGTCTTTTATAACAGCATGGTATTTTCTATGGTTATATATTTAGTCCTAGAATGATGAGCATCCAAGTTGGGTATAATAAAAACTATCATAGAAAGTGCATTAAAAACTATGATCAATTTGATGCTTGATAATTGTTTTGAGATATAAAGGTGGTAATGTTAGATTCATGCTAGTTGGGTAATTATGAAATTTAGAAATACTCGTGTTGAAGTTGGCAAGTCCCATAGCATGCATGTATGGTAAAAGTTGTGTGACAACTTTCTTGCATGGGGTGCTCTTTGAGTGCTTTCCTTATGAGTGGCAGTCGGGGACGAGTGATGGTCTTTTCCTACCATCTATCCCTCTAGGGGCATGCGTAGTAGTACTTTGCTTCGAGGGCTAATAAATTTTTGCAATAAGTATATGAGTTTTTATGACTAATGTGAGTCCATGGAGATACGCACACTTACCCTTCCACTTTGCTAGCCTTTATTATGCCGCGCAACTTTCGCTGGTATCATGCACCCATTACTTACCTTCCTCCAAACAGCCACAATACCTACCTATTATGGCATTTCCATAGCCATTCCGAGATATATTGCCATGCAACTTTCCACCGTTCTGTTTATTATGACACGCTCCATCATTGTCATATTGCTCTTTGCATGATCATGTAGTTGACATTATATTTGTGGAAAAGCCACCTTCAAAATTTTCATACATGTCACTCTTGATTCATTGCATATCCCGGTACACCGCCGGAGGCATTCACATAGAGTCTTATTTTGTTCTAAGTATTGAGTTGTAATTCTTGAGTTGTAAATCAATAGAAGTGTGATGATCTTCATTATTAGAGCATTGTCCCAAGTAAGGAAAGGATGATGAAGACTATGATTCCCCCACAAGTCGGGATGAGACTTTGGACTTTATAAAAATAAAAGAGGCCAAAATAAGCCCATACAAAAAAAGAGGCCAAAGAATCCCACCAAAATAAATAAAAAATTAGAGAAAAAGAGAGAAGGGACAATGTTACTATCCTTTTACCACACATGTGCTTCAAAGTAGCTCCAGGATCGTCATGATAGAGAGTCTCCTATGTTGTCACTTTCATATACTAGTGGGAATTTTTCATTATAGAACTTGGCTTGTATATTCCAATGATGGGCTTCCTCAAGACGCCTTGGTCTTCGTGAGCAAGCAAGTTGGATGCACACCCACTTAGTTTATTTTGTTGAGCTTTCATATATTTATAGCTCTAGTGCATCCGTTGTATGGCAATCCCTACTGACTCACATTGATATCTATTAATGGGCATCTCCATAGCCCATTGATACGCCTAGTTGATGTGAGACTATCTTCTCCCTTTTTTTCATAACCACCACCATATACCACATATAGTGCTATGTCCATGGCTTGCGGTCATGTATTGCATAAGAGTTGAAAAGGCTGAAGCGCATTAAAAAGTATGAACCAATTGCTTGGCTCATCATCGGGGTTATGCATAAGGGAAGTATTTTGTGTTATGAAAATGAAACATAGCCTGACTATATGATTTTGTAGGGATAAGCTTTCTTTGGCTCTGCTATTTTGATAAGACATGATTATTTGTTAGTATGCTTCAAGTATTACTATTTTTATGTTTTATAAAATTTTATCTTGAATCATTTGGATCTGAACAATCATGCCACAATAAAGAAAATTACATTGAGAATTATGCTAGGTAGCATTCCACATCAAAAATTCTGTATGTATCATTTACCTACTCGAGGATGAGCAGGAATTAAGCTTGGGGAAGCTTGATATGTCACCAATGTATCTATAATTTTTGATTGTTCCATGCTATTATATTACCTGTTTTGGATGCTTATGGGCTTTACTCTACACTTTTATATAATTTTTGGGACTAACCTACTAACCGGAGGCCCAGCCCGAATTGTTGTTTTTTTTGCCTATTTCAGTGTTTCGAAGGAAAGGAATATCAAATGGAGTCGGATTGGCTCAATGCCATGCATGAAGAACTCAACAACTTCGAGTACAACAAGGTGTGGAGGTTGGTGCCAAGACCTTCCGGGAACCATAACATCATTGGAACCAAGTGGATCTTCAAGAACAAGCAAGATGCTCATGGGAACATCATTCGCAACAAGGCAAGATTGGTAGCACAAGGCTACTCCCAAGTCGAGGGTATCGACTACGGTGAAACCTTTGCTCCCGTTGCTCGCCTTGAATCCATTCGTTTGTTGATTGCTTATGCTTCCCATCACAACTTTAAGTTGCAACAAATGGATGTGAAAAGTGCTTTTCTTAATGGTCCTATTAATGAGTTGGTTTATGTCAAGCAACCCCCCGGGTTCGAGGACCCTTACTTCCCAGATCATGTGTATCAACTCGATAAGGCACTTTATGGCCTTAAACAAGCCCCACGTGCGTGGTATGACCACCTTACCAAGTTGTTACAAGATCGTGGATTTGAAGTTGGGCAAATCGATCGCACTCTTTTTACTAAGAAGGTCAAAGGGGAGTTGTTTGTGTGCCAACTATATGTTGATGACATTATCTTTGGTTCCCCTAACAAAGCTTTCAATGAAGAATTTGCCGCTCTCATGACCTCTAAGTTCAAGATGTCTTCGATGGGAGAGTTGAATTTGTTCCTTGGTTTTGATATTAAACAAAGAAGAGAAGGTACCTTCATCAACCAAGCCAAATACACTCAAGACATGCTTAAGAGATTCAAGCTAAGTGATGTCAAGCCGGCCTCTACTCCGATGCCCACCAAGTGCCAACTTGACATTGATCCCAATGGTAAAGCGGTGGATCCAAAGGTATATCGTTCTACGATTGGTTCCTTGCTTTACCTTTGTGCATCTAGACCGGATATCATGTTGAGTGTGGGAATGTGTGCACGGTTCCAAGCCGCACCAAAGGAAAGCCACTATGTGGTGGTCAAGCGAATCTTTCGATATTTGGCTCATACCCCAAACTTTGGCCTATGGTACCCAAGAGGAGCTAACTTCAAGCTTGAAGGATTCATGGATTCTGATTGGGCGGGAGACAAGGTGGATAGGAAGTCCACTTCCAGAGGGTGCCAATTTCTTGGTTGCTCTTTGGTAAGTTGGTCTTCTAAGAAGCAAAGTTGTGTATCTCTCTCGTCCACCGAAGCAGAATATATGGCGGCCGGTAGTTGTTGTGCACAACTCTTATGGATGAGGCAAACTTTAAAGGAGTACGGTGTCATTTGTGACAAAGTGCCTCTTTGGTGTGACAATGAAAGTGCCATCAAGATTTCTCTCAACCCGGTGCAACACTTCAAGACGAAGCATATTGAGATCCGGTATCACTTCATCCGGGATCACATTCGGCGAGGGGAGATCGAGCTCAAGTATGTCAACACTCATGATAATCTTGCAGATATTTTCATGAAGCCCTTGGATGAAGCAAGATTTCGCGAGTTAAGGCATGAGCTAAATATCATTGATTCGAGCAATGTGACTTGAACCCGTGCACCCCCCACCACACTCAACGTGTTGTCTAGTTTAGATGTAGGCATGGACATAGGGGGAGTGTTGTTCTCTCAATGAACTCTCCCTCCCCCCATTATGCATAAATTGATCTAGTCTTTCACTTTAACCATATTTGTATGGTACTAGTGCTTCAAGGACGAGTTTTGGTCATGGGTCCAAGGTTAAAATCTTCGCGATGCCATACCACTTGACTCAAACATAGGTGGCCTCGGCCACCGCCCTCTCTAGAAGAGGTGTGTTCTGGTCCGCTGTTAGTGTGTTTGTGGCCTTGTTGGTCTTTTCTCCTTCTTGGCTGTGTTTTTCCCGTTCTTTTTGAGCTTAAGCCGTGTGTTTAGAGGCCCGTGGCTGCTGAGCGGTACTACTGCTGGTGGTGTGCGGTACTATCGCTCTAAGCGGTACTACTGCCCACCAGCACGGTACTACCGCTGCGAGGCGGGGGCAGGGGGTCATATCGGGGGCAGGGGGAGTTTTATTCTCCCACATACCCATTCGCTCGCCCCCACGACCCTGTTCGTCTCTCCAGCAACCGGTGCCGCGGGAGGGCTCCGGCGGATCTCCCTCTCCGGGGCACTCCTCTCCATTTCCTTCGGTGGAGTCGATCCCCACCTTGTCCTCTTACCATGGATGCCGGTATTGCCCCCGTTCCCTCTTTCTTCTTGTCTAGATTTCCAATCTAGCATCTTAGGGGCAATAGTAGTTGCATCTCTAGATTTTTGGCCAAATCTAGGCTTGAGTAGGATGGAGAAGGCTTCTAGGTAGTTTGGATTGGTGTTTGGTAGGAGTATTTTTGAATTTGGTAGGACGGTAGTGCCGGATCTGACCACGGTAGTAGGAAACTGCTGTTTCATGTCTCAAGCGGTACTACCGCTCTCCTGGAGCAGTACTACCGCTCACAGGTCGCGGTACTACCACTCTCTACCAGTTTCTACCATACTTCTACTAATCAGTGATCCTGGTTGTGTTGTGTGGCTTATGCTCGTTCTTTCTGGTTGTTTGCGTGTTCGTGTGTGTGGTTCTAGGTGATGATCTTCCTGAGCATTAGGCTCGGCGTGTCAACCCCAGTCGTGCCACGTCCAAGCGGTACCGTACAACTGAGCCTGCAGGAGGTTCCTCAAGTGCTGCTCCTCCACCCCAACTCCAGAAGAAGCCTGATGTCAAGCCAAAGCCAGGCAAGACTGTGCCAGAAATGCCAGCCAAGGAGTTATGGGCAAAACATCGCCGCAACCCCTATGAGGCTGACCAAGATCCCACTTTGGTCAACCGTCCATTCTGGAATAGGTTTCAGTTTGCCATCTTCTTTGATGTTCTCAAGGCCAAGAAGAACCTCTATGTTAACGTGCACTCCATCGACACCGACCATATGGAGAAGGATCTTGATTACTTTGGTGAAGCTCTTCAGATGTGCACTCAACTGAACATTCTTGGTGTCATGCAATTCAACAAAGATTATGATGCTGATATTGTGGCCCAATTCTATGCCACGGTTCATCTCGGGACTGATGAGGACAGGACACTGACTTGGATGACCAATGGCAAGCTGCTTTCAGTCAAGTGGAAGGCGTTCATGGAATTGATTGGGGTGGAAGATCAAGGGCTTGAGTCTCCTGTCGGCTTTCGCCCACACCGCAACACCTCCGCCACTCACGAGCAAGCTCTATGGCCGTACTGCACTTTGAGGATCAACCCTGAGACGAAGAAGGAAACATATGAGCTTCCTGCCTTTCTGGACATTCTTCACCGTGTCTTCTGTGAGACTCTTTTCCCTCGCATCGGGAATCTGGATATGGTCCATTCTTATCTCGTGGACATGCTTCTCTTCTGCCAGCGTGAGAAGGAACAAAACACTGGAGAGTCCCTGGATATATCCCATGTTATGTGGTCTGAGCTGCTATCTGCTATCTCTGAGGGCAAGTGCCCGATTTATGGTCCGTTCATCATGCTGCTTATTGAGAAGGCCTGGGGTCGTGTCTATCCCAAGGTGATGCTAGAGACCGGGGAGTTGGTTTCTCACGACGTCAAGCATCTGAGGAAGAAGGACAACTGGGGCTCTCAGGTCCCCAAATCTGGAGTTCCTTCGTCTGCCACTGCCATGGAGACCGAGGAGGAGGCTGAGGCTGAGGCTGAGGATGATGATGACTATGTGCCTTCTGCATCAGAGCCCTCTTGGGCAAAGAAGCTCAAGCTCAAGATGAAGAAGCTGTTCTGCATGGAGGCTCACGGTCAGTACATGACTCATGTGGGTGAGAAGAAGGCCCGTCGTCGTCACAAGGAGCTCTTGCGCCAGCTGGGTGCCACCGTTAACAGTGGATCTGAGGACCAGCTTACTGAGGAGGAGGAGTGGATTCAGCAGCACTACCCGTGGACCGATTCTGATGCCGAGCACTTCCCGACCGACGATGGTGGCGAAGACGATCCCGCTGAGACCTGATTCTCTTGCTATCACCTGGAGCTGTAGCAACACTCCCTCTCCTTTTTGGTGTCTCGATGCCAAAGGGGGAGAGAGTTTAGGGATTTGTGTTGTGTTCTCCATCGTTTGTGTTTTCTCGTGTTTGCCTGGTTTGGTTTGTGTCTGGTTTGTGTCAGTGAGACCTAAGTTCTAGTCATATGGTGTGAGACATATGCTGCCTTATCTTTCGAATATCTTTATCTATGTCTATCTAGCTTATGAGTTGCATGCTTATCCTGTTATCTATGTTGCTCTCATATATCATGCTTAGGTAGTTGGTCTCTAAAATGTAGGGGGAGCATTGATCCTGGTATCTGTGCCTTGCAGTCCAAAGCACTTATCTAGACAGCACACATCCAGGGGGAGCCCTTCTATATTTTAGGACGGTGGGGATTTGCGCTGATCCTACATCTTCCCTGTTTGTGCAAATCCCGTATTGTCATCAATCCACCAAAAGGGGGGAGATTGTAAGGGCATTTTTATCCCCAAGATGTTTTGGTGATTGATGACAATGCTTTTGCAGACTAATCGTGTGCGTTGAGTTCTTTCAGAGATTCATCCTTTGGCACGAGACGATTACTTCCCCTCGGTGTTGTATTCAAGACGGTGTAGCTCCTTTCGTTTCTCTGCTGGTGGTCTAGTTTCGTAGGAGTCACCGTACTATCAAGAGGGGATCCGCTTTGGTAAGGCTAGGGTGGAATCAACACGTATACATCCTTATCTCACCCGCTGCTTCTTTCCGCTTCATTGGAGCTATCTTTCCTTAATCTGTGCCTGCCTGTCCTATCCCAGCGGTAGTACCGCGGTCTTCAGTGGTAGTACCGCCGAAGCTCGTCAAGCGGTAGTACCGCTCCCCGAGCGGTAGTACCGCTCCCTGAGCGGTAGTACCGCTTGTGAGCTTCGACCGTAGTACCGCAGTGGTTCCGGGCTACTACCGCCTCGATTCTCGACTGATGTTTTTCGTGTCGGGTTTTACGGTACTAGTAGCGGCAGTAGGGGCGGTAGTACCGCTCCAAGCGGTAGTACCGCCTATACTTCCGCGGTAGTACCGCCGCTCTGGGGCCAGGACCCTACATCCCTCGTCAGAGCGGTAGTACCGCTGGGAGGGAGCGGTAGTACCGCTTCTCAGCGATAGTGCTGCCCTGCCCAAGCGGTAGTACCGCTCTGTGCGTGGCTGGTTGGTGGGTAACGGTTGGATTGTTTCCCCCACTACATAAAGGTGTCTTCTTCCCCAAAGTTGACTACCTCTTCCCCCAAAAGCTCCATTGTTGCTCCAAGCTCCATTTTCGCCCGATCTCTCTCCCTAGCCAATCAAACTTGTTGATTTGCTCGGGATTGGTTGAGAAGGCCCCGATCTACACTTTCACCAAGAGAAATTTGATTCCCCCCACTTATCCCTAGCGGATCTTGTTACTCTTGGGTGTTGAGCACCCTAGACGGTTGAGGTCACCTCGAAGCCATACTCCATTGTGGTGAAGCTTCATGGTGTTCTTGGGAGCCTCCAAGTGTTGTGGAGATAGCCCCAATCTTGTTTATAAAGGTTCGGTTGCCGCCTTCAAGGGAACCAATAGTGGAATCACGGCATCTCGCATTGTGTGAGGGCGTGAGGAGATTACGGTGGCCCTAGTGGCTTCTTGGGGAGCATTGTGCCTCCACACCACTCTAACGGAGATGTACTTCCCTTTAAAAGGAAGGAACTTCGGTAACACATCCTCGTCTCCACCTGCTCCACTCTTGGTTATCTCGTGCATTTACTTTTGCAAGCTTACTTGTGTTGATCTATTGCTTGCTTGTGTGCTAGTTGTCTTTGCAGCATATAGGTTGTCCACGTAGTTGCACATCTAGACAACATATTTCGTTGCAAGGTTTAATTTGTTAAAGAAAAGTCTAAAAATTGTTAGTTGCCTATTCACCCCCCCCTCTAGTCAACCATTTCGATCCTTTCACACTCTCATTATCACAAAGCAATGGAACATGTTTCACATACATCCCATAGTCCTTAAGGATTTGGGTCATCAAAAGTAATTGAGCACAACATGATCCGGCGGCAATGTATTTCGCTTTGGCGGTGGATAAGGATACCGAGTTTTGTTTCTTGGAGGACCAAGACACAAGAGATCTACCAAGAAATTGACAAGTACCCGAAGTGGACTTTCAATCAACCTTGTCACCGGCATAGTCCGAATCAGAGTAGCCAACAAGATCAAAAGAAGACCTCTTAGGATACCAAATGCCAAAATTTGATGTATGAATTAAGTATCTCACTATCCTTTTCACAGCCTTAAGATGACATTCTTTAGGGGCCGCTTGATATCGTGCACACATGCACGCACTTAGCATAATATCGGGACGAGAGGCACATAGATATAACAATGAACCAATCATAGAGCGGTAAACCTTTTGGTCAACCAGTTTGCCATCCTTAGTCAAGTCAAGATGTCCACTAGTAGGCATGGGTGTTTTCATACCTTTGCTTTCTTGCATGTTGAACTTCTTGAATAAGTCCTTGGTGTACTTTGTTTGAGAGACAAAGGCACCTTCCTTAGTTTGCTTGATTTGCAAACCAAGAAAGAATTTGAGTTCACTCATCATAGACATCTCAAACTTCTCCGACATTAGCCTTCCAAACTTTTCACTAAAATGAGGGTTAGTTGGACCAAATATGATATCATCCACATAAATTTGGCACACAAATAATTCACCATTAACCCTTTTAGTAAAAAGTGTAGAGTCAATCTTCCGAATTCAAAGCCTTTTTCAATAAGAAACTTGGTCAAGCATTTATACCATGCTCTAGGAGCTTGTTTAAGACCATAAAGAGCTTTGTGAAGTTTGTAAACATGATCAGGTTTCTTGGGATTAACAAAGCCGGGAGGTTGTTTAACATAAACTTCCTCCTCAATTTCACCATTTAGAAAAGCACTTTTTATGTCCACTTGGTACAAAGTGATATAATGATGATTGGCATAAGCAAGTAAGATGCGTATGGACTCAAGTCTAGCAACGGGGGCATATGTCTCACCATAGGCCATACCTTCGACTTGAGTGTAGCCTTGGCCGACAAGACGGGCCTTGTTGCGTAAAACTTGTCCTTCTTCATCTTGCTTATTCCAAAACACCCATTTGGTTCCAATGACATTGTGATTCTCATCGGGCTTTTCAACCAACGTCCATACTTGATTCCTCTCTAAATTGTGTATCTCTTCATGCATAGCGTTCACCCAATCCGGATCATCAAGAGCTTCTTCAACCTTCATAGGTTCAATACTAGAAATGAATGAGTAATGTTCACAAAAGTTAGCCAAACGAGTTTTAGAGAGAGTAATTCTCCCTTTTGAATATCATCAAAGATTTGTTCGACGGGGTGATCTCTTGAGACTCTTGCTCTAACTCGTGAGTGCTTTTGTTTGGGTCGGGGTGGAAAGTTCATTGTCTTGTTCTTCTTCTTGTCCTTCTTCATTGTTGTTGGCGTTGTTGTTCTCTTGTGGAGGTGGAGAAGGAGGTTGATGAGGTTCATCTTGTTGTACTTCCTCGTTTCCTTTGTCTTGACGTATTCCACTCGTGGATGCCTCCAAGTCGACTTGTGGTTCACCTTGTTGTGAGGTTGAGGCTTCCACTTTAATGGATGAAGTGCTCTCCTTTACCTCCATTGGGAGAATCTTGCCAATAGACAAGTCTTTAATTGCTTCTGAGGGATCTTTATCTCCTACATCAATTGGCAATTGCTCTACTTGTGAGCCGTTAGATTCATCAAACTTCACATCTACCGTCTCTTCAAACTTTCGAGTGGAATTTTTGTAGACATGGTAAGTGTGAGAGTTTCAGCCATAACCGAGTAGGAAACTTTCATGAGATTTAGGGGCAAATTTCGAACGACAATGCTTATCAAGAATGTAACACTTTGAGACAAATACTCGAAAGTATCTAACTTGGGGTTTGTTATCAGTGATAAGCTCGTATGTCGTCTTGCCGAGAAGCTTGTGAAGATATAGTCGATGTGTTGCATGACAAGTTGTCTCAACCGCTTCCGCCTAAAAGTGCCTTGGCATCTTGTATTCATCAAGCATCATTCTCGCCATTTCAATGAGTGTCCAGTTCTTCCTCTCAACAACTCCATTTTGTTGAGGTTTGTACGCAGCCAAGAACTCATGTGAAATCCCTTCTTCGTCAAGAAAGGTATCCACATTGGCGTTCTTGAACCACATTCCGTTGTCGCTCCAAACCTTCATGATCTTCACTTCAAATTGATTTTGGGCCTTCCTAGCGAAGTTCTTGAAGATCTTTTGTACCTGTGATTTATCATCAAGAAAGAACACCCACGTAAATCTTGAAAATCATCAACAATGACCAATCCAAATGAGTTACCACCGAGACTCTTGTAGGCGTTGGGACCAAAAAGATCCATATGAACTAGCTCAAGTGGTATTCTCGTGGTCATGATGTTCTTCATGAGATGACTTCCTACAAGTTGTTTTCCTTCTTGACAAGCACTGCAAAGTCTATCCTTGTCAAATATGACATCTTTAACACCAAGGATATGATCACCTTTAATAAGATTATCAACATTTCGCATGCCCACATGACCTAACCTTCTATGCCATAACCAACCTTTAGAGGATTTAGCAATTAAGCAAGTTCTAGGTTGAGCTCTTATAGTGAAATCAACAATGTATAGATCACCTTTACGTATACCGGTAAAGACCATATTATGATTATCTCTTTGAAACACTTGGCAATCTACTTCAGTGAATAGAACATTGAAACCGAAATCGGCTAGTCTAGATACGGAAAGTAAATTGTAGCCAAGAGATCCAACGAGCATAACATTTTGGAAGGAGCTGTCATTTGAGATGGCCACCTTACCAAGGCCAACCACCTTACCCTTTGAGTCATCACCGAAAGTGACATACTTTCGAGGACTGTCATTTTCAGCAAGCTCTCGAAACATATCCTTGTCTCCGGTCATGTGATCTATACATCCACTATCAGGAACCCATTCCTTTCCTCCGGCCATGTAACCACGAAGGTTAGCCATAAGACAAAAGTGTCTCATTGACTCATCAAGATCAAAGTCACTATCATCATCCTCATCATAATATCCATGTTCAACATCGTCTTGTGATTGATCATCACCTAGAGAGAGTGATTCATTAGATTTATGATCATGACAATGTGCATCTTTATGGACTCTAATGACTTGTGAGATGATGCTACTAATGACTCCAACATCTCCTTTGGCACGCATGAGATCACGAAGCTCAAATAGACAATCACCAAATTTAGGATCACTAGGATTCATTTTATGAAAAGCAATGGACTTTTGAAGAATCTCATCTAGATTTTTCAAAGAGTAGTTTGGAAAGCGTTCCTCAAGATATCTCCATATAGTATAAGCACATTCAAATGTAGGCAAGCATACAAGCAAATTTATAGGCAATCCTCTTATGATAAGAACAATATCTCTAAGATTGCGGGTCATGTCAAGATACTCATTGGGGTAGGATGCAAGGATCAATAGGAGGCGCACAAGGGCTAGTGATATACTTGTTCAAATTATATTCATTGAAAATCTCAAGCATCTCATTTTTTTCAAGCACTATAGAACTCTCCGTCAAGCATAGGCACTGTACGTCTAATACTCCCAACCGTAGACTCATCCATCTTCCTCCAATTGTGAGATTGCCGGGAACCTCTCAGTGTCTGCCACAATCGGTTCTCTCAGGTACTATGGTCCGAACACCTCGACCATGGCAGTTGCAAACCTGACCATGGCTCTCACACATTCGTAGGTACTCATCCCACGAATCAGCGATTGTGCCATATGCAAGCATCCAGAGTGTGGCCGTGCACTTCTGGTAACCAAAGAAGCCAATCGTTCCCACAGCGTCTGTGGGATCGAGAAGAGGTGTCTAGAGGGGGTGATTAGACCCTCAACAAACAAAAGTGGCAGTTTTAAGTTCTTCATGTTGAGGTGGAGTTTTAGCACAATTTTCAGCATGCACAATACATTTCAAGCAAGCATGCCAAGAGTAAGCAGCGGAAAGAGTAAAGCATGATAATTGCAAGAAATTAAAAGGATGGTATTGGAGTGTGCAAACGCAATGAAGACACGGAGATTTTTGGCGTGGTTCCGATAGGTGGGGCTATTGTACATCCACATTGATGGAGACTTCAACCCACGAAGGGTAACGGTTGCGTGAATCCATGGAGGGCTCCACCCACGAAGGGTCCACAAAGAAGCAACCTTATCTATTCCACCATGGCCATCGCCCACGAAGGACTTGCCTCACTCGGGTAGATCTTCACGAAGTAGGTGATCTCCTTGCCCTTACAAACTCCTTGGTTCAACTCCACAATCTTGTCAGAGGCTCCCAAGTGGCACCTAACCAATCTAGGAGACACCACTCTCCAAAAGGTAATAGATGGTGTGTTGATGATGAACTCCTTGCTCTTGTGCTTCAAATGATAGTCTCCCCAACACTCAACTCTCTCTCACAGATTTGGCTATGGTATAAAGATGATTTGAGTGGAAAGCAACTTGGGGAAGGCTAGAGATCAAGATTCGTGTGGTTGGAGTGGAATGTATTGGTCCCAACACATGAGTAAGTGGTTCTCCCTCAGAAAATAAGAGTGGAAGTGTAGGCACATTTTCATAGCTCTCTCTTGAATAGAGAAGGGGGTGGGGGGGTATATATAGCATCCACACAAAATCCAACCATTACACACAATTGACCCAACTCGGTCAAACCGAATAGATGAACTCGGTGAGATCGATCTAGTTCAAAATGTGAATGTTAGGAATCTCGGTGGGACCGACATAATCAACTCGGTGGGAGCGATGTGCTAGGGCTAGGGCAAAACCTCATCTCGGTGAGACCTATTGCATGAACTCGGTGAGACCGATTTCAGCAATGAGCAAGAGAGTTGGTCAGGCAAACTCGGTGGGACCGATTGCACGTTTCGGTGAGACCGAAATATTACAACAGTCAACAGAGAGTTTGCAAGGCCATCTCGGTGAGACCGAGATCCGTATTGGTGAGACCGAATTGTCTAGGGTTTCTGGCAGTGGCGATGTCAACTGAACTTGGTGGCGCCGAATAGATCAAATCGGTGGGGCCGAGTTTGACTTTGGGTTTTGGACATATGTGGAAATGAGAAAGTGGTTGAGGGTTTTGGAGCAATATCACTAAGCACTTTGAGCAAGTAGACCATTAAGCAACACCTCATCCCCTTTTAATAGTATTGGTTTTCCTATGGACTCAATGTGATCTTGGATCACTAAAATGAAAATGAAGAGTCTTGAGATTTTTCCCATCTTTGTCCTTAGCATTCAGAAGGGGTTCCACATCCTCTTGTCCTTACGATGCCATTTGTTGAATTTGTCTGAAATACACTAGATAGAAGCATTAGTCCAACAAGAGATATGTTGACATTAATTACCAAAATCACCTAGGGAGCACTTGTGTTTTCAGCGTCCTTCTTTAGGATGAAGTACTCACTGTAGGACTGGACACCATGGTACAAACAATCAAAGAAAGTCTTGCACATCCGAAATCGCCGGCGAAAATGGTCAGCGAGTAGTGCATCGAGGGGAAAGTAGTCAGCCATCAGTGTCAAATGTCCGCGCGCCTGTTACGGTTGAGCGCTCGGTGACCCTTGATCGAGCCCTTGAAATTGAGAACACGCTCCTCCGGACGCTCCGCGTCTTCAGGGACCGCATGCATCATCGTTGTATCATCGGAGTACTCCTCCTCGTCCAACGAGCTATCAGAGGACTTGACATACTGCTCGTATATGTACTCCAAATCAGAATCCATTGCTACAAACAAGAAGGGACAACTGTCTTCAACTCTGGTGATTCATCAAACAATTGTCGGGCATGGTAGAGGATGCTACCTGGAGGGGCTGTCGGAGGACAGGGGATTGAACAGAGACAGAGAAGAAGCGGCGGGGAGCTCTGCTGGATCATCGGAGGTGACGGAGATGCATATTTCCGGCAAGGGTGTGGCATGGTGGCTGGGATGGTGGAGCGGTGGCGACGGCAAGAGAGAAAGGAAGGAGAGAAAATGGGTAGGATGGAGTCGCCAGGCCGGGTGAGGGTTTTGGGTGGGCCTGGGGATGCCAGATTCATACGTTTCGCGTGTCCAGACTCCCACAAACCTCCCCCACTTTTGTCTATGTTTTGTGGGAGAAATCACGTCTGGACCGCCCTATGGACTGATACAGGACCACGTTGGATGGCTTCCGTGGTCCGAATAGGGCGGTCCGTACGGTTGTGATAGGTTTACGGGTCCGCCTTGAAGATGCCCTAAAATACAAAATGCGAAGCATGGCTGCATGCACACATAAATAGGACCTCAAAACCTGGACACTGACCGAACGCGTTGTGGACGTTTGAGAGGCATGGCTAAGTCCATCTATATATGCATGCCCTAGTGGGTCAGCGTGACTAATTGCTTGTGCCTTCAGAGACCTGGCCGATACACAACCCACATGCTTAGAGCAACTCCAATGCGCCGACCCATTTTGTTCGCACGTGCCTATTTGGGTCAAAACAGACACAAAAGTCGGCCCAACGCGTTGACCCAGATGGGCATCCGCTTTTTCACCATTCCAGGCCCAAATTTGGGCCTCATTTGCATCAGCGCGGACACAAAATGGATGCGCACGACGCCCGCCTACTCCTCCCCTGGCCCGCTAGTCGGCGGCACAGCCACCACCATTTCCACCCACTTTCCCAAAAACTCCCGCCCTCTCGTGTTCTCGGATGCTCGCCATGAACGACGTGCCGACCCTCGATGCCACCACCGGCCTCGCCTCCCTCGCCTCCTCCGTCCTCACATCCATCGCCTCCACCAAAGTCAAGCCCCGCGCCACCCGCAAGACGGCGGTGCCGCCCAAGAAGAAGAAGTTGACATCGGAGTAGTGGGCCATGCAGTCGGCCAAAAGGACGAGCCGGAGGCACATGCAGGATCGCAAGCTTGAAGCCGCGGCCGCCGCCGTCCTGTCCATCGCCGAACAGCATGAGGAAACCAATGCTCGAGTCGCCACGGCAACGAGGGAGGCCCTGCTCTACCTAGGGTTAAACCCTGACCATCACGAGATCGTAGGCGCCGCCATAACCGCGACCAGCACGGGCTCGTCAACATTTCCTCAGGTGGTACTGCTAGAGTCGCCGTGCGCGTCTGCCATGTAGTCGATTCCCGGCTTCCATCCCAATCCGCAAGCCTCCCGCTTCTCCGAGGAATGCTTGCCGGAGGTGAGCGTGGTGGCTCTGTCCATGCTCGCGCCCGCGCCTATGGCCATCGACCTTAGTGCCACACCGGTGGCCAGTGGATCATCCTCCAAGGGGGAGGAAAAGCGTGCGGGAGATACTAGCCGGCATGCATCCCGACGCCCGCAACCTGTTCGACAGAATGCTGGCCACCGGTGACGACGAGACGGTCAACTGTTCCCTCATCGAGAACATCATCTTCGAAGGCGGTGCGGGAGCCGCTGCCTTCGCAGGCAATGCGGGCACGACTGCCTTTGACCCCGACAAGACCGAAAGCCAAGATAGCCAAGCCCTCTTCATTCCCGCCACCTTTGATCAAGGCAATGCTGGCATGGCCGACCCCTTCGCACAAGACTAAGTCGGCATGGGTAGCACCTTCCCGCTCGACTACGAATTCTCGAAGGACTGCGGCCTTGAGGAAGAGGATGAATTGGACATCGACGGGGAGCCTTTGTTCGAGGACGAGCTCTCCAACCAAGCCGGCACAATCAAGAAGCGCAAAAGCAAGCGGGCGAAGGCATACACACAACTGGAGGACAAGCTCCTTTGTGAGTGGTGGAGGGACATTGGACAAGACCCCAAGGTCGGCACCGAGCAAAAAGCATATACCTTTTGGCTACGTGCTCATCGTGAATATCATGAACGCAAGAAGTTCGCGTCGTACCAAATGGAGAGCAAGCGCGGGTGGGTGTCTCTCTCGAAGCGATGGAAGGTGATACAACAAGAGTGCAACAAGTTTTGTGCCACCCTTGAGAGCATCGAGGCACGTCCCGTGAGCGGCCTCGACATCAAAGATATGGTATACATGCGCCCCTATTCGTATTCGTTGTGCTTGCATGTCCATTTGTCCATATGCTTGCATGCTATTCATTTGTAGGCATTCCAAGCTTTGGAGGCATTCAAGGCTCAACATGACGGCAGGTCCTTCAATCTCACCCATTGTTGGATGGTCATCAACGGGGAGGAGAAGTTCAAGACGCAATATGCCGCCGCCAAGGCACGTGGGGGGGAGGAAGCTGTCGAGGAGCATGGGGAGGGCGAGAAGCCATGACCACGGGGGAAGACCAACTCTAAGAAAGAGGACAAACGCGATGCGGCATCGATTGCCTTTGCATGCCACTTTGGAAGGCATGATAACCAAAAAGGACACAACGAAGGAGAAGCGCCAGCAAGATAAGACAGAGCAAATGAAGGCCTTCATGGAGATCCAAATGAGGAGGCTTGATCTCGATGCGGAGAAGCAAGCAAAGATGCTCGAGATGGAGGCATAGAAGCAAGCGAAGATGTTAGAGATCGAGGCCGCCAATGCCATGACCAAGGCAAAAAAAAGTGGCGCTTGCTAGCATAATGACGGGGATGGAGATCATGAAAGTGGACTTGAGCACGGTGTTCTCGAGGAAGAGGCATTGGTTCGAGAAGATGCAGGTCGACATGCTCAATTTCGATAACGAGTGATCTATGCGGACAGCGCCATTCTTTTTTTTATGCCCACAAGTTGCTGGCATGACCACGGCCGAGATGACGTGGTTGAACTCCCGCCCCTTTTTTGTGTGTTGTCATGTGTGCCGGCGCCAGCATGAACTGTGTGGTCGTTTTTTTTAGGCTGTCATGTATGCCGGCCGCTGGCATGACGCCGGCATGAACTCTAGGCGATGGCAATGGCCGCTGACATGATCTATGGTCACATGTTTTTTTAAAATTGTGTGCCGACTTGAAATAGGTCGGCGTGTTGGGTGCACGGCCGATCCAAGCGTAAAATGAGGACGGACGACGAGCAAACTACCGATCAAAGTGGACAGAATGCGAACAAAGTACGTGTCCGTTTGGGTTCAAGTTGCTCTTAGGAAAATGGCTCACTCACCGCTCAAGAAACCGTGCAGGGAACGGGAATCTGAGCAGAGGGGAAAGCCTGCTCGATCTCTCTTCAAAGAGACGCATAAACTAGCGGTGCGTTCGGTACATAGGAATTTTACAGGATATGTGCAGGAATAAGAAACCACCGGAAAGTTTCCCAAATCTGCGTTCGGTCCACAGGATTCGACTCTTCAGGTTCGAAAGGAAAGTTGTGGCTGCCTCCATTTTTACAGGAAGAAAAACATCCAGTATGAACGCATTTTCTGGGCGGAAGCACGAGGGGAAGTGAAGGAAAGTTGATGTGACTTTGTTGTCTTGCTAAAATAGGACCCCACAGCTGCCACGTGGAGGCACCACACACGGAAAAACACATTTGATAAGGAAAAAATCTGGCAAAGAGGTGCTACTGGGTCCTACCTTTCCTGTGCCTTCACATGCTCTCACCGAACGCGTCTCTTTCAGTTCTCCTATGGATTCTAGCTCCAGAGTTTTACCACTCCATCCCCATGCCATTCCTCCATTTTATAGTGTTCTATGGTTTTACAAACCTTTGCATCGAACGGGGCCTAGCTGTTTGTTTATGAGTTCCAAAACCCTGGATAGGCCGCCGGTGTTCAGGCTCAGGTTCTGGCTGGTGCGTGGAAAGCAGAGCTGGAGATGCGTGCATCCACCCGAGGCGTGTGTGCGTGCGTGCGGGTGTGTCTGCAGGAGCAAGGCATGGAAATGGTCTCGGCCTAGGAGCGAGCGATTCGTGGAGGAAACAAACTTTCTGTCTGGGACGTGAAGCCAGCCAGCCCGACTGCCCGCCCGGCCGGTGCGGTGCGGTGCCCCTGTAACGAGGAGGCGTGTCCAGTCTCAATCTCCCCCTAGAAATGTGCCTCACTTGTCTTGTCAGGCCGGTCAACACATCGGCGAGCTGCGAATCACACAAGTCACAGCTGAACCAGTGCTAATCAATTACTCGATCCACGCGTACGCCCGGTGGCTCGTGCGCATTATACTAGTATGGCGTAGTACGAGACGTACACGAGGAACGCATGCCCGTCCGGTGTACTACTCGCACCTTTGCATGTGTGGTGCGAAATGATGTGATGTGTATCTGTTTGAGTCTGTCAGAGACGTGGCATGCGATGATGAGAAGGACTCGCTCGGATCTGGGAGGTGCTCGCTATTACTGTTGCAGCTACCGGCGGCCGGCGGTTGGACTGGCATGTGGTGGCCGATCGCCGATCGGTTGGTTTGGTTTCCTCCCCGGCGATCCACTTGCCGGACAGCAGGGGTCCGGCGGTGGTACTGTGCAGGGCCGGCGGGGTCGCTGTCGGCGTACCGTTGGATCCGGCACGGCAGCTGCTCATAAAAGGCGAATCTGTCCCGGCGCGCGTAGGGGCCGGCCAGTCGGTCGGGCGGGCAACGAGGCAACACAGACACAGGCACGCGTTGCTGCTGAATGCCGATGACTGGTGAGATAGATGGCCCTGCCCTGGCCACCCACACAGATCTCACTTATCGCTGTTCCTGTGAGTCAGTCCGGGCCATGTAGGCGGCACAGCGGCCCGACTGACTCATCCATCAGGGCTGTGTGTGTATTGCGCTGCACGCGAGCGTCAAGAATGGCCAGCCCATCCGTCGTTATGGACAAGCCACCAAGCCATGGGGCGCGCCACGCTCCTGGGCAACAGGTCGTCTCAAAGCATCACCAGCACGAACTTTCCAAAGGACAGCTTTGTAGACTTGTGCGTCGCGCCCGGGCCGGTGTCTTGCATCGGCACCGCGAGACAGCGCAGGACGGCCCCGAGGCGACTCGTCGGCATCGGAAAGCGACGGAGAAAAGGTGGCTCGACGGAGCGTGCCTCGACCGACCGGCTCTCGGTCTCGGCGGAGGGCGTACGTGGTGGAAGCTGCGCCGCGCGTGCGTGCATGATGCGGCCGCGGCGGTATGGCGCGCGACGCCTGGGATGCGTTGCGCCATTGACCGAGCTGAGCAAGGCATGGGCGCGTAGACGGTGTCGGATCTAGTCGCCCGCGCCGGTGCCGTAGGTGGCCCGCTTGTCGCGCCCGGCGAACGACATGGCCCGGGCGGGAGGGGGCGGACCGGTGAGCGATTGATTGCGCTGCCTCCCGAGATCTGATTAAGGCCCTGCAGCCTGGGTGAGCCCACACGTAATGGACGAGCAGGCCCGTATTGGGTATACGCCTAGGTATGCCATGCTGATCAACGCGTGTATCCTATTTCTGCGGTACACCGAAACTCCAAAAGTGTATTCCACATCATCACACCTGGCTTTGGCCATTTATTAGGCACACATGTTATCGTACCGCCGATAGATAGAGAAGCGGCTCCCCTGACATACCTCGCCTGCAGTTGTGGCACTGTCATGTGGGCCTGTTTTTCAATGAGCCCACCCTGCCGAACGGCAGAGGAGCCTCGTCCGATAGATACACACACGTCTCTTTCTGTACTGCCGTGTAAGTATGCACGTGCCGGGAGTAGTACCAAGCTGGAGCACCAGCTAACTTTTTGTCAAGGTGATGGGGACGGCCGGGGTGGCGGTGGTGGCGACCGTGCTACATTCCTGGGGAAATGAAGCAATGTCAAGACGTGTTGCGCTCTTCCCGGGTGAACACTGCGACACAACAAACAAACGCAGTCGTTGTGCATATTGCAATCAAACAGTGCGCAGGGAAAAGCTAGGGCTCCCGAGAACGTCCGACCGACGTGGGGATGATCTCACCGATGGCCATTACATTACCAACAATGCATGTATAGAAACTGCTTCTTCGAAAATCTGATGAAAAATGCAACACATGTACTCCCTCCGTCCCAAAATTCTTGTCTTATATTTGTCTAGATACGAATGTATCTAATACTAAAACGTGACTTGATACATCCATCTCTAAATAAATCTAAGATAAGAATTTTAGGACGGAGGGAGTATGTATTATCTGGCCTCACGGTGTTACGGCCGAGGGTCCCTCACCTTGCTACTGGAGAGGGCGCCCCTATGCCTCGCTTATCCTGGCACCTACTTGACGCTTAAGCTATGGTTAAAGGCAATTTTGCGACCCACCCCCCGGCGTAACCCCCCACCCTCGGGCCCAGCTCATTCCACCTTTTAAAGGTGGAAAGTGTGCAGTCCAGAGATTCAAACTTACGACCGCCATGTTAAGTATAACTCACAAGAACGAACCAGGCATGACTCACGTTGTCATAACGTACTTCCTTCTTTACTTTTATACTTTCCTCCATTCATGGAAGCTCCCGGCTTAGGGAAGCTTCTCAGTAGTTTTTTTTTTCTTTTTTCGTCTCCCGGGTCGTTTATTTTCCGCCTTTTTCTTTCCTTTTCTGTTTTTCTTTAATTTTTTTGTTTTCCTTTTTCTTTACTTTTTTAAAATGCACATTTTTTTCCAATTTTCAAGGATTTTTTCTCAACTATGATAAAAGAAAATTCACATTCGATGATCCTTTTTCAAATTCATTGAACTTTTTCCAAAACAACTGAAATTAATTTCAAATTATATGAGCTTTTTTAAAGTTCTATAAACATTTTAAAATTTAATGAAATTTTCAACTTTTCATAGAGCTTTTACAATTTTCGTTATTTTTTAAAATGATAACTTTTTAAAAATCAATGATTTTTTTAAATTTGTGAACTTTTTCTCCAAAACTCATGATTTTTTTCTAAAAATAAATGAACTTTTTTCAGTTTGTGAACTTTTTTCTAAAGTTATGAACCGTCTTTGAATTCGGAGAACTTTTTTAATTTTTTACATACTTTTCTGAATTTGTGATTTTTTAAGTCAATGGTCGACTGGTCAAGTTAACCATTGACTAATTGAAAGAAGCAGACAAGGGTGGCGACCGAGCGATCTTGCACAGCCAGTGTTGATGGGCCGCGCCGCTCTAGCCGCACGTGTGTGCCAGTTTTGCTCCACGGCGCTTAAAGCGTAGAGTAGGAGAGAGCAACTAGTTAACGAGCGCTCCTTCGGAAGCCTCGCAATGATCAATGTCACTTGGCGCGCTCTCAGCCATTCGCCACGTGTCGTGCTCTGGACGCTTCCTTCGGATTTTTTTTATTTTTTCGTACGCGTTTTTGGCTTTTTAAACGGTTTATTTCCGGGGGGTTTCGACGTTTTGGTTTTCCACCGGTCTTTCTTAGTTTTTCGATAAAAAATATTTTTTACACGAAAAAACACGTTTTTTTTCGCGAGAGTTACGGTTTTGCTTCCGCGAGAGGTACGGTTTTGTTTTCGCGAGAGTACCGGCCGTGCCTCCCGGAAACGGAAAAAGAAACGTGTTTTCTTTTTTTTTTTCTTTTGCGAGAGTCACGGTTTTGCTTCCGCGAGAGGCACGGTTGTGCTTTAGCGAGAATCACGGCCGTGCCTCTTGGAAACGAAAAAAGCATT
>NC_041387.1:584980699-585032704 GCF_002162155.2 Triticum dicoccoides
TTCGCGAGAGGCACAGTTGTGTTTTCGCGAGAGTCACGGCCGTGCCTCTTGGAAACGAAAAAAAATGCATTTTCTATTTTTTTTCCTTTCGCGAGAGTCACGGTTTTGCTTCCGCGAGAGGCACAGGTGTGCTTCGCGAAGTCACGGCCATGCCTCCTTGGAAACGGAAAAAAACGCATTCTCTTTTCTTTTTTTCCTTCCACGAGAGTCACGGTTTTGCTTCCGCGAGAGGCACGGTTGTGATTTGGTGAGAGGCACGGACGTGCTTCCGGTATGGTTTTTTCGTCCGGTTTTTTTGTTTGGTTTTTCGTTAAAAAAGTTCAGCAAAACCTATCAACATGAGATCTAGTTTGAAGATCTTGACGCGAGGAATCCAACGGTGAAAGCGATTCGAGATTTCGACGCACGGTTTAAGAGATAAAACATTTTAAATAAACGGATCTACGAAAAAAGGAAAAACTCCCAGGTTGCGACAAGTGGCGCACATGCAGTGCGCCACTTTGTCGCAACCTGGGGAGGTTGAAGTGATCTTTGCAACGAGTACTCCTCAACTAGTGATTTTGAGAGTAGGAGCTCTCCTCGTTTATAGCGAGATGTAGGGAACCATCGCGTCAATGCAAGCGCTAGATGGGCCAGCCCAGCTCCCGGATGCCACAACCTCGTTTTTTGTATGTGTTTTTGTTTTTTGTTTTGCTTTTTTCTTACTTCAAAACACTTCATCTAGAAACATTTGAAAAAAATATTTAACCACACATTTGAAAATTGTCAAATGTGTATAGAGAACATGTTTCCAAATAATACAAAAAATTGCAACGTGTGTGATTTTTTTTGTTGATGTATTTAAAAATGTTAATCAACCATTTAGAAAATATGTTCATGAAGTATTTGAAAAATATTAGTCAAGCATTTGAAAAATGTTAAATGTGTACAGATGTTTTTACCGTGCATTAAAAAATATTAATCAAACATTTAAAATGTTAAATATGTAGGGAAAATGTTGACCGTGTACTAAAAAACATTGATCTTGTATTTGACTATTTTGATAAATCATTCAAAATGTTTAAACGTGTATAGAAAAATGTTGACCATGTATTTAAAATTGTTAACCTTGCATTTGCAAAATGTTATTGAAGCATTTGAAAATTGTTATTCAAGCATTGAAAAATATTAAGACATGTATGGAAAACATGTCGACAATGTACTAAAAATGTTAAACCTCTATTTGTAAAATGTTAAACATGTATTAGAAAAATAGTCTTGGCGTATACGCAAAATGTAGCATGGCACACAAAAACAAAGGAACATGAAAAGAGAAACCCATTGAAAACCAAAAAATAAATAAATAAAACCAAAGAAACAAGTGCAAAGGGATGGATGAAAAACAGTGAATACATAAAAAGAAACAAAGAAAAAAACAAGCCATTCAAACCAACAAAGAACAAAAGAAAAACAAAAGGTAACCATGAAATAAGCAAAGAAAAAATGAAAGAAAACACACACAAAAAAGAAGTATAACAACAAAACAAATAAAAGAAAAGATAACTAGAAAATTAAGAAAACCAAACAAAAAACCAAAATAAACAGAAAAAGAAAATGAAAACAAACGAACACATCAGCGAATAGACCGGACAAACGTATAGCACGCTACTGGTCCGGCTTATATGCGTGCATGCTGCAAGAAAGTTTCAGGCGAGATGGATGTCGAAAACTATTTATCGCGCGGGTCGCTGATTAGCGACCACTCGCACGCACCCCCAGCTTCCTCCTGCGTACAATTGGACTGGCCCTACTAGCTTGTTTCCGAATTTGGAAAGGTTGTCGAACCTACCCAAACCGTTTTTTTATTTTTCTTTTTAAATTTCGATTTCCTTTTCTTATTTGTTCTGTACTTTCTTTTCTTTTCCTTTCTTATTTTGTTACTTCTATTTCCGTTTTATAATTTTGTTTCGCGAACTGTTTCTTAATCAAGAACTTTTCTGCAAATCATGAACCATTTTCAAATTTGTTAACATTTCTTTACTAATTCTTGAACAATTTTTAGAACACGTGAACATGTTTTCCGATCACTGAGCATATTATTTTATTTTTTCTGAAATTAGTGAACGTTTTTTAGAAGTTCTTGACATTTTTTCAAATTCATGAACAATGTTTTCCAAATTCAAGAACATATTTTGAATTTCTGAAACTCGTGAACATTTTTTTGAACCGTTTATCTTTTTTCTAAAATTTGGGAATATTTGTTGGTTGTTTGCCAAAAGAAGTTAAATTAATTAATATTCTAAAATATGCGAACATTGTTTTATTGTCAAGGACATTTTCATTAAATTGGACACATTTTTTGAATGTGTGTGTGTAATTTTTACAAATTTGTGAGCGTTTTTCGAATTCACGAATATGTTTTGAAACTTGTGAACAATTTTTAATATTTTAACAATTTTTCTAAAAGTACCAATTTTTTCAAACCATTATTTCCGAAACAATTTTCTTTTAAAATTCATATTTTTTTGAATTTTGGAACTTTTGTAATGCCGGACTTTTTTAAAGATGAATAAGAAAAAAATGAAAAAAACTGGGGCTTTCCAACCCCGCAAATGTCTCAGCCCATAGTGACGCGCTGGGGAATAGAGGGTGCGTGTTAGCTCATTTGCCAGCGCGCACCGCACTAAATAGTACTCCCTCCGTCCCATAATATAAGAACGTTTTTGATACTAATGTAGTGCCAAAAACGTTTTTATATTATGGGACAGAGGGAGTACCTCACAGACGGATGCTAGTCTCACTAATGGGCCCCACCACTGTAAGCCGGCTTGACAAGGCCCGTCAAAGCTATGTAATGTGGGAGCTCTATTCGGGCTTAGTATGCGCCGGGATGCCACCGCGCACGCACAACCCCGCTGCCCCGCGCGCCCATTAGGACCGGCCCATGAATGGCCGAAGGAGGCCCCCTATTTTCTTGTTTTTTTTCTCCTGTCTTGTTTTTTATTTTCTCTTAGTAATTCAGGATATGAAAAGTTCAAAAATTCTAAAAATTGCGAATTTCCAAAAAAAATCATGGAGTTAAAAAGTCTCCATGAATTCGAATAACGTTCATAAATTAGATTTTTTTGCAATTTTAAAAAATGCTCAAAAAAATCGAAATTTTTTCGTTGATTCAAAAACTATTCATGAACACAAAAAATGTTCGTCCAAAACTATCCTAAATTTAAATGCTTGTTCCCAAATATTCAAAAAATGTTTGCCTCATCAAAAAAATTGTTCGCGTATTCCAAAAATGTATGCAATTTAAGATAATGTTTTTGTACTTGGAAAAAAAATCACAATTTTAAAATATAAAAAAAATAGTGTTCGTGAACTTTTTGTATTTCACGAAGAAAATTTGAATCTTTGATGATATTTTGTTTACCAATTGAACAAAATTTAAAACTGATGAACAAATTCTTAATTCTAGATTTAAAAAATCAGATTAACTTTTTCAAAAATAGAGGAATATTTTGTCAGTTCAATGAACATTTACTAAAAATTGTGGCAAACGAAATTTTCATATAAATGAACAAATTTTGAATTTCATGAACATTTTTTAACTTAGATGAATATATTTTGGATTCAATGAACAAAATGTTCCAAATTTTTAAAAAATAATCACAAAAGCAACAAAAGGGGAAGAAGAAGAAGAAGAAGAAGAAGAAGAAGAAGAAGAAGAAGAAGAAGAAGAAGAAGAAAAAGAAGAAGAAAAGACAAAGAAAAATAAAACAAAAATGGAAAAGAAAAGAAACAAAAACAAAGGGAAAACGAAAAAATGAAAATGAAATAGGAGAAAAAAATCTAAGTGGGCAGGGCGCCCCACTTGCCGAGGAAGGCGCGGCGGCCAATTTGGGAGTCCTTGCCCCCAAGGCAAGTGGGGCGCCCTTCGCACTTAGGGTTTTCCTCCTAGCCACATGGGCCCATGAGGGGTTAGTGCGTCTGGCCCAACTAGGCCAGGGGGCCTCCCCTCAGTCCATGCTGCCTTCCAGGAGTGGTGGGGCCCATTAGTGGTCCCCCGGAACCCTTCGGTGACCCCGGTACAATGTTGACATACCCCCGAACTTTTCCGGTACCCTAAAAACAACTTTCCGCATATAAATCATTACCACAGCACCCTTCTGGAACTCTTTGTGATGTCCGGGATCTCATCCGGAACTCCGGACAACCTTCGGTCACCAATGAAAATATCCCAATACCACTCTAGTGTCGCGAACGTTAAGCGCGCGACCGTGCGGGTTTGAGAATCATGTAGTTATGACCAAGACACCTCTCCGGTCAATAGCCAATAGCGGGACCTGGATGCCCATGTTGGTTCCTGCATATTCAATGAAGATATTTATCGGTTGACCACTATGTCAAGGATTCAGATAATCCCATATAAAATTCTCTTTGTCCGGTGATATGTTACTTGCTCGAGATTTGATCGTCGGTATTTTCATACCTAGTTCAATCTCGTTACTGGGAAGTCTCTTTATTCATTCCGTAATACAACACTGGTGCAGCGCCCTGCTACACAAACAGTTTTTACCTCCTTTCTGCGATGAAATTTTAAACCGTCGCCTTGTGAGTGTGTGTGATAGGGGGTCCTTTCCACACAACCTAGAAACTGTCGGGGATAGGCCCTCCAGTCACACACGCGAGGCAAAAAGAGCTCATGTGGGATCGGGCTAGCCATCGCAGACAATTATACATGCCAACCATTTTTGTTCGTAAGTACATCCCACCCAGTGAATCCAAGCCATACATTTTTGTTCGTGTGTACATCCTACACAGTCAATCCAAAGAATATGTTTCCGTTCATATGTACATCCCACACAGTCAATCCAAAAAATACTTTTCCGTTTGTATGTACATCCAAAACGGTGAATCCCAGACAAACATTTCTGTTCGCACGCAGATCACACACAATTTTCCCCATCAAAACGTATGTTATAGTGTTACCATTGCAGACGATATTAATAATTGATCATTTGCGTTATTGAATGCATCACGCACAGTGGCTAGAAGAAACTATGTGGCATAGGATGTCCATCACACACACCTTTTATGTGGAAAACGTTTGCGCAAGGTGTCCTAACGCAAACAGTTTTCTAGGGAAAGTCGTATGTAATTGTTCATTGATCCAACACGCACATAGGTTGTCTGAGGTCATCGCCCACGGTGTTGTCTCAGTAACCGTTTGCAATAGCAAACCCCCAATAAGCAATCTAATTGGCATATTATTATTAATCCATTTAGTAATCAAGTTGACATTTCATATTAAGCACACAATATATTTCATTTTCTTATTATGGAACCAGGATTTCATAATTGAAATACATCAGAGTAGAGCACCATATAGTTTCAGCACTCAGTTACACCATATAGCTAGGCATATAGCTAGCTACACCATTACAAAACTGCACCATCACCAAGTTTTACATGCAACATCTATAACCTTTGGAAATTAGTATCATAGACGGTAGATAGATAGATGAATCTCATCTGGAAAACTGCTGAAGTAGAAGGTGAATATTGCGCCTTCAATGATGTTGAAGGTCCTTGCAACTTTAGACCAGTGTCTGTGCATGATTGACCGTCCATCATTCGTCCTCTTGAATGGCTTGAATGTGCAAGATATCATAGGCCATGGATATGACGGGGCAAGCAACATGAGGGGGAGTGGAATGGGATGAAAGCTCTAATTCTCAAAGAGTTCCCTTATGTTTTTTGCACACTACATATATTGTCTTGCACATCAACTCCAACTGGCTCTTGTTGTTGCTTCAAGGGAGGTACACGAGGTAAAAAAATCAGCATGCAAATTTCATTGTAAATACAGTTAGTGCATCTCCCAAACGCAACGATGAGCTATTAGGAAATTAGGCTGCTAAAATTGCTAGAGAGATTGAATTGGGAGAGCTTGACACAGGAAGAGGGGGCAATCAAATATGATCTTTACAGAGGGCCGGAGACACAAGATGGAGTTCCCACTACAAATCTATTAAAAGTTTGTTAAGATGTTTGCCACAACTGTTTCAGTGCTAAGAAGTGTAGCAGCTGATCGTTCAGCTACAAGGAACTCAAGAGGTGATGCTGGAGGTGCCCTGAAAATCCTACTCACATTTGATTTTGTGTTCATTCTACACTTAATGGAAAGAATCATGAAAATCACAAATGTCTTGTATCTCAAACTTCAACATAAATCTTTGGACATTGCAAATGCATTAGATTGTGTTTCTAACACAAAGGTGTTGCTTGACGAACTAAGAGAAGATGGATGGGACAACCTTTTTGAAGATGTGAAATCCTTTTATGTGAAACATGAGATTGACATTCCGGACATGGATCAAAAGTATGTATCTTTTCCTATCTCTCTATGATTATTTAAATTACAGATTTAGCAACTTACATACTTACTCATCAATGTGTAGATCATGCAACTAATTCATATTTTTTAATATATACCAATTTTAGGTATGTTGATGTGACAAAATCTCAAAATAAGCATGAGAACACCACATTTATCCATCATTACAAAGTAGATGTGTTTAATGTTGCAATTGATCAACAAGTGATAGAGTTGAATGATCGATTCAGTTTTCAAGTAACTGAGCTTCTAGATCTTTGTTCATCATTGGACCTGAGGCATGATGCCTTTAGCAAGTCAAAGATATGTAGACTAGTGGAGAAATTCTATCCTGCAGATTTTTCTAGTCAAGAAAGAGATCGGTTGGAGTGCGAGCTACCACATTTCCAGCTTGATACATTCAACCATCCAAAGATCAAGAACTGCAAATCACTTGCTGATCGAACAAAAGGAATAGTTAAGACTGGAAGTCTTCTGACTATCCAATGGTTGAAAGGTTGTTACGATTAGTGATAACTCTCCCGGTGTCAACTGCAACAGCAGAGCGAGCCTTTTCTGCAATGAAACTAGTCAAGACACGACTTCGAAGCAGAATGGGAGATGATTTTCTTTGCCATTGCACGCCAGCTTACATTGATAAGGAACTTGCAGCCAAGTTTAACTCTGAAGAAATAATCGATATCTTCGATACTAGTGCTCGTAAAGTAGAATTCAAATTGATAGAATTGTAATTTATTCTTACTATTGAACAACAGACATATATTTACTATCTAGATGTCCTAAATCATATTATTTACTATGTTATCCTTTCATATATCCTATGATTTTCAAGCTTTTGGTTCTTGCCCCCCCCCCCTCATCTCAATTTTCTAGCTCCGTCCCTGTCCACCTCAAATTTAGACTCGATAGGGATGACGGCAAGGCCGGGCATTTAGGACCGGCACGAGACGACTGACTGGATCATTTTCTTTTAGGACGCCGATAACTGCCACACGTGTGGTGTATTGGGTGGTTGTGCCGCACGCCTCATGTGGCATGGAGAACAACCCGCCCGCACAACCGCATCCGGGCGCGCGCACACACAGCCTGCATGTCCGGTGTGTGGCAAAACCGCCCACACGTCCGGGATAGACGACCGCGCTGCCCGCACGACCCAGTCGTCCCGGCCTCCTTTCGATCCCCAGTCCGAACTGCCGCCATCGCCTCCAACGTCTCGATCCCATACCTCCATCGTCGTCCTTCTCTAGTTGCCATGGAAACTAGAGCATATTCATAGCGCCTTCCCACCACCACCCCACCCCCACTCCAACCCCGCCCTCCCAAGACGATCAGCTAAAAGCAGGTGAATCTCCGATCTCCTACTGTTTCTCGTCCTTCTTCTTGCCAGAAATTAGAAATTGCAAATTTGCCAACGTAGATGGCGACTGGATCCAAGCTATCGGGGAAAAACATCACACGGATTTGTGTGTATTCGCATTTGCCAACCAGCATACGCCAGATCTGCCATGTACTATGCTAGAGTTGAGCTAAGGTTCTCGGTTGGCTTGGTGCGAGTAGTTGGTGATGAAGGATGCATAGGAATCCCTAAAAAAGGGAGAGAAAGGAGAAATTTGGCATAGGGGGTAGGAAAAATAGTTGCCACTTGTGTCTAACATCAATTGCCACCTATCGTTGCCGTTAACTGCCGCCATGTTAACCTGTTGCTTGCCATCCTATTTTAGTGGCTATTACCATCGCTTCAAAATGATAGCTGGCACCAAGATTTCGAGAAAAGAGAGTGGATGTGCATGTCCTACTTGCCATGATGTGTTGATTGCCTACGCAGGAAATGTGATAAGATTGCCATGTTATCTTCTACGTGCAAACAACAAAAAATGCATTTTTTTTGCGGATTGTTGATGCATTCTTGTTCATGCAGTGACTGAGAACACATTGGCAGAAACAAAACGCGGAAGAATGAATCACGAAGACGGCACTAATCCTTGGGTTTCTCAAAGGTCAGAAACGCCCCCTTGGAATGCAGCAGAGTACAATCAACTCATTTCTGCAGGCCCGTTGCTGCCACTACTAGAGCAGTACGCAGGCATCGGTATGATGCATGATAACAAAAGAAAAGAACATTTTCCATGTTCGCAACAATGAAGATGACATTCTACTTATGTCCTACAATGTCATTTTTCGCAGGTTCTTATGACCAAAACACATTCAAGGGGGAACCATGGCAAGTTCAGTCACAGGATGCTAACACTGACAAATGTACGGGTAACCAACTTCAACCATCTAATGTGGCAAATCAAGGTAACACATACGAAAAACAAAACACACTAGTGTGGACATGAAAATTAAACTTGCAAAGGATGGCAAGAGACTCACGATTTATATCGGAAAAATGTAGGACCTTCATGCAGCACATGGCATCATGCGGCAACCATGTACCTGCCATCGACGTCATATACAGGTGAGTACAATAAAAAGTGAACTTGCGAACAGTGAATTAGGAGAAGGAACAAAGCTGGACAACTGCAGTTGCCATGCCTGGACAACTGCAGTTTCCATGTATGATCAAATGTGATTGCAATGTCTAACCAACCGTGGATGACAAGTGTGAACAAATCTGTGTGGCATGGTTGGACCAATACATGTGCCATGTTGAAGAAACTACAGTTGCCATGCAGTGACAAAATGCTACCATGATCACATGTTGTTACGGCCGGACTACATGGGCAAACGTCTCATGGCAAGCTTCGCAGTTGCAGGACAACGCTATTGTAGATAGAGCACATCAAATTGGAATGACGGGCCACATAAGATCGGCACATGCGGCACAACAAGGTAAGAAAAAATTTGCCAATTGCTAAAAGAGTGTGTACAACACTAATGATTGATCACACCTAGTGAGCTCAAGCCTAGAATGCAAGTTTTGATGCTAGAATATACTGGTTGCCATGTATTGGCAGCAGTAGTTTCCATGTATATTGGACTGCAGGTACCATGTTTTGGTACTGAAAAGAAGCTGGTTGCCATGCATTGGCAACAGTAGTTGCCATGTTTGTTGGATTGTAGCTGTCATGACTTGAAAACTACAATTGCCATGCATGTCCATATGCAGACTCACGGCTAGCTGTGTGAATGATGTCATTCCAACTCACATGCAGTTGTTGTACTCCGTTACGATAAACATGCCATTCAAGCAAAATCATATGCTCATACCTGTTTTTTTTATTAACAAGGCCTTCAACTACAATCAACAGCGGCGCGGGTACATCTACCGCGGGGAGCTCTGAGCGCACAGAAGATGCGTTCCACCAGCCTGCCAGCAATCATGACACAAACAATGCTGAGTCAGTGTCGGAAATGGCAATCATTCCAGCTATACCGACAAGCACACCTTTGAACACCGGCGCAAGCAACACTCAAGTAGATGAAACAACTGCTGATACTGAAGTGAATGATGAAACTGATGACGAAGCACAAGGGGATGAAGATGGTGGGCAATCAGAAATCATGGTGCCTCAGCCACCGTACGTTGGGCAGAGATTTGATTCGTTCGCAGAAGCAAAAGAATTCTACCAGACATATGCAAAGTTCCATGGGTTTGCGGTCAACACGGAATACCATAGGAAAATTAAAAAAACGAACGAGTACAGCAGAGGTGAAATGAGGTGCTACAAGGCACGAAAGAACAAGAAGGGTAAAGGTGTTGCGCCTGTCATTCCGGAACGAAAGAGAGGTATCATTCTCAAGATGGAATGCCCTGTCTAGTGTAAGCTGAACATAGATGGAGCACGGTGGGTGGTCACGGAATATTTTGACGAACACAACCACGAACTCATAAAGAAATTCGACCTGGTAAAATTTCTGACCGCCCACAGAGGATTCACCCCCCTCGAGAAGAAATTCATAAAGCTGCTACATGATTGTAACGTCGGTCCATCAAGAATGGTACAGATAATATCCCTCATCCACAGCAAAAATGGGACTCTGAGTAGCATGTCCTACATACCAGTTGATGTCACAAACCTAAAGGCAAAGTACCGTAGAGAGAGCAAGTTGGCTGACATAGAAGCCACGATGGCCTACTTCGATGAGAAAGCAAAGGAAGATCCAGATTTCTTCTACAGGATAAAATTGGACGATGAGGACCGTGTCAGGAACATGTATTGGGTGGATGGTGCTGCAAGAAGAGCCTACAAACATTTCCGAGATTGCATTTCATTCGACGCAACGTATCTCACTAATATGTACAAGATGCCATGCGCTCAATTCATAGGAATAAATAACCACAATCAGTCATTGCAGTTCAAATGCGGGCTCGTTCAGAACGAAGACATTGATGGGTACACTTGGCTATTCAAGACCTTCTTGGAGTGCATGGATGGACTTGCTCCAATGAACATAGTAACAGACCAGGATTTTAGCATGCGTGCAGGCATATAAGAGGTCTTTCTGTTGGCAGTGCACATGCACTGCAGGTGTCACATTATAAAGAAGGCTGAGGAGACGCTATGACCATTCTTTGCTGACCGTCCAGAGCTGCACAAGGCATTCGAGTTGTGCGTGGACCACAGCTTGACGGTGGAGGAGTTTGAAAGGAGCTGGATGGCCATGATTGAAACATATCAAGTCCAAGACAACGAGACACTTGCTAGCCTGTGGGAGAAGCGAATGTACTGGGTGCCGGCCTACTTCATGCAGTGCTTCTTCCCGTTTCTGCAGACTACGCAGCGCAGCGAGGGGTTCAATGCTATTTTGAAGTGGTACGTGAGCCCTGGCAACTCATTGCTACAGTTTGCCAAGCAATACACTGCTTTGCAACAAAAAATACTGGGATCTGAGTTGCAGCAAGAAGCGAACACCGTGCTAAAGTAGCCAAAATTGCTTACGTATTTACGGATGGAGAGGCAGATAAGCAAGATATACACCAACAAGATCTTTAACAAGTGAGTCAGCTGTGTTACAATCTTATTTGCACAAGCATGAAGGTAGTAGGTGCCATGCCATGTAGAATGCGATGCAGTTGAAGAGCTTATTTGAAAATGATGATTTTTCGAAAAGTAGCCATTGAGTACAGAGTAACCATGATATGTAGTTGCCATGATTAATGAAATACAGTTTACCATGTTTAATGAAGTACAGTTGCCATGTTTACTCAAATGTAGTTGCCATGTTTAATGAAATACAGTTTGCCATGTTTGATGAACTGTTGTTGCCATGTTTAATGCACTCTACTTCCATTGGGCATGATGGTATGGAAATGCAAATGTCAATTAAAGATGTTATGCAAAGTTGCCATGTTTACTCAACTGCAGTTGCCCATGTTTACTCAGTTGCAGTTGCCATGTTTACTCAGCTGCACTTGCCATGTTTACTCAACTGTAGTTGCCATGTTTAATGAACTGCAGTTGCCATGTTTAATGAACTGCAGTTGCCATGTTCAAACGAAATGTACTTCCAGTGGCCACAACAACATAAGGTGCTATAAAAAAACATCACACAAGAGTTTAACAAAAAACACACAAAACTTGCAGATTTCAGGAAGAAATAAAGCGTGCCAACATGTACACGGCTTTCCAGGTGGACGAACATACGTTCCAGGTGTGTTCTATCTTGGGCATGTCAGATTTAGAACCTGAAGACCCGGACAAGGGAAGGAACTACTTCGTGAAGGCCTCGATAAGCAAAGGCGAATACTACTGCCAATGCTGTAAATTCGAACGGGATGGCATTGTGTGCTGCCACATACTAAAGGTAATGAACATGAACGCGGTGACACGAATGCCTCGCCATTTCATAAGGCGGCGATGGACTTGGGACGCTGACGACGTATTGTCACCGCAAACATCAAACGCAGTTTTGCTATGCATGACGAGAGACTGGAGTCAACCATGGAAGCCGTGAGGCACGTTGTGTTGACAAAGAACTATGCTTAACTAATTGATGAAGCGTGCAAGAGTGATAAGACAGCGAGGGTCGCAGAAAAACACAGGAAGGCCCTGAAAAGAGAGCTTGATGAGATCAAGAAGAGGAAAGCTGAGGAAGCCTTACACAGGTTCCCCCGCACATCAAGTGTGCCTTCGTCCACGGGGCCATCATCTGAAAACTTGGAGGTAGGATCTGGAACAGCAAGCACACAAACCCAAGTCAGGAACCCGCCCCGTTCCATCACACAGGGGCGTCCAAAAGAGATAAGATACAAATCGGGATTGGAGATTCAAGCAAAACACAAGAAAACAAAGAAAGGGACGGGCAATCCGTAAGCAACATTGGAGCACTATGACATGGTCATTGGTGACATTTTTTTGTAATCTAGATGTTCTAAATTTTTAAAAAATGGGAGAATGACTCGTGAGGGGCATCGGAATTTGAAGGAAAATGCCATGAATGAATAAGTACAGTTGCCACATGTATGGTACTGAATCTGCCATGTTATTCTCTACGGAATATGCCATGTTATTTATACTGAATCTGCCATGTTATTTATACTGAATCTACCATGTTAGTTCTACTAAATATGCCATGTTATTTATACTGAATCTGCCATGTTAGTTCTACTGAATATGCCATGTTATTTGTATTGAATCTGCCATGTTATTTATACTGAATCTGTCATGTTAGTTCGACTAAATATGCCATGTTATTTGTAATGACTGCATGGCGTAGATTTCCATGTTCAGTCAACGCATTTTAGTCACACATATTCTATTGTGTGCAAACTATGGGAAACAAGTTGAAAGGGTCACGTGCAGCAACCGCAAAAAGGTTACGGCTACGTGATTAAACTACCATGCTAGCCGGTACAGTTAGCAATGAAAAAAAGAACCAAACAGACAAATGAAAAAGGACGATAACTTTCACTAGCCGTGTCGGATGAATTTCATTTGCCATGTTTTCAAAACATCGTAGACGCATTCGAAACACCAAACTGGTACTACCAATGATAAACGCATAATAATACTGAAAAACATAAACGTGTCTGCTGTCACACCTAAAATAGGTTCACACCCACACATATATTATAGAAAAAAAATTCAAATGTCGCTCACACACCACCACTACATACTAGGCTACGCGAAGATGCAGTCATAACATAGTACAGGGACATAGTTTTGAAAAGAACAAAAGGTAATACCTTACATTCCTCAGCAACAAAATGTAAGGTAGGCGTTCAGTATGGATCACCACGTGATCACTTGTACTTCTTGGTGACTTTCTTGACAGCTTCCTCTATGAACTCACATGTGTTGGACCACGTGTTGAAATCTTCATTTGTCAACCAGTTCCATGTGTAAATTTTACGGAGCTCAACAACCATTGCAGCTATGACGACAGGAACCCGTCTACCTTCCCATTTTGCAAGGTATTCCAACATGTGAAAGCCACAGTCATGCCTGCACAAGAAAAGAATCAGGTGAACTCACAAAAGAACAGAGAGAAAAATCGTAAACTTCAATATAGAGGTGACATGAGGGTTAGCATTGGTGTAGAGGACACAGGAAGAAAAGATGGGAAAATATGTTGGAAATATGCCCTAGAGGCAATAATAAAATGGTTATTATTATATTTCCTTGTTTATGATAATTGTTTATTATCCATGCTAGAATTGTATTGATAGGAAACTCAGATACATGTGTGGATACATAGACAACACCATGTCCCTAGTAAGCCTCTAGTTGACTAGCTCGTTGATCAATAGATGGTTACGGTTTCCTGACCATGGACACTGGATCTCGTTGATAACGGGATCACATCATTAGGAGAATGATGTGATGGACAAGCCCCAATCCTAAGCCTAGCACAAGATCGTGTAGTTCGTATGCTAAAGCTTTTCTAAATGTCAAGTATATTTTCCTTAGACCATGAGATTGTGCAACTCCCGGGCACCGTAGGAATACTTTGGGTGTGCCAAATGTCACAACGTAACTGGGTGGCTATAAAGGTGCACTACGGGTATCTCCGAAAGTGTCTGTTGGGTTGGCACGAATCGAGACTGGGATTTGTCACTCCGTGTGACGGAGAGGTATCTCTGGGCCCACTCGGTAGGACATCATCATAATGTGAACAATGTGATCAAGGAGTTGATCGCGGGATGATGTGTTACGGAACGAGTAAAGAGACTTGCCGGTAACGAGATTGAACAAGGTATCGGGATACCGACGATCGAATCTCGGGCAAGTACTATACCGCTAGACAAAGGAAATTGTATACGGGATTGATTGAATCCTTGACATCGTGGTTTATCCGATGAGATCATCGTGGAACATGTGGGAGCCAACATGGGTATCCAGATCCCGCTGTTGGTTATTGGCTGGAGAGTTGTCTCGGTCATGTCTGCATGGTTCACGAACCCGTAGGGTCTACACACTTAAGGTTTAACGACGCTAGGGTTATAAAGGAAGTTTGTATGTGGTTACCGAATGTTGTTCAGAGTCCCAGATGAGATCCCGGACGTCACGAGGAGTTCCGGAATGGTCCGTAGGTAAAGATTTATATATGGGAAGTCCTGTTTTGGTCACCGGAAAAGTTTCGGGTGCTATCCGTAACGTACTGGGACCACCGGGAGGGTCTCGGGGGTCCACCAGGTGGGGCCACCGGCCCCAGAGGGCTGCGTGGGCCAAGTGTGGGAGGGGACCAGCCCCAGGTGGGCTGGTGCGCCCCCCACAAGGGCCCAATGCGCCTAGGGTTACAAACCCTAGGGGAGGGGGCGCCTCCACCTTGCTTGGGGGGCAAGGCACCCCTCCTGGCCGCCGCCCCTCCCCTCTAGATGGGATCTGGAGGGGGCCGGCCCCCTCTCCCCTTTCCCCTATAAATAGTGGGGGTTTTGGGGCTACCAAGGACATGTGTTTTCCACCTCTCCAGGCGCAGCCCTACCTCTCTCCCTCCTCATCTCTCGCAGTGCTTGGCGAAGCCCTGCTGGAGTGCCACGCTCTTCCATCACCACCACGCCGTTGTGCTACTGCTGGATGGAGTCTTCCCCAACCTCTCCCTCTCTCTTTGATGGATCAAGGCACGGGAGACGTCACCGGGTTGCACGTGTGTTGAACGCAGAGGTGCCGTCCGTTCGGCACTAGGATCTTCGGTGATTTGGATCACGACGAGTACGACTCCCTCAACCCCGTTCTCATGAACGCTTCCGCTTAGCGATCTACAAGGGTATGTAGATGCACCCCCCCTCTCTCGTTGCTAGTCTCTCCATAGATAGATCTTGGTGACTCATAGGAAAATTTTGAATTTCTGCTGCGTTCCCCAACAGTGGCATCAAGAGCTAGGTCTATTGCGTAGATTATATGCACGAGTAGAACACAAGCTATTGTGGGCGTTGATTTTGCTCAATATGCTTACTGTTACTAGTCCTATCTTGTTTCGACGGTATTGTGGGATGAAGCGGCCCGGACCGACCTTACACGTACACTTACGTGAGACAGGTTCCACCGACTGGCATGCACTTGTTGCATAAGGTGGCTAGCGGGTTGAAAGGACCACGATGTCGCCTAGAGGGGGGGTGAATAGGCGTTTTAAAATCTTTTACAGATTTGGCTATATCCTAATGCGGAAATAAACTAAGCGGATATTTTTCAATCACAAATCCTAAATATACTAGGCTCACTAAGTGCACCAACAACTTATCATAAACAAGATGGGAACAACGAGGATATGAGTAAGCAGAAGTAAGTCACACAAACTTACTCAATGTATATCACGAGATATGGAAATGAATAATACACACAACCACAAGTAAGCAATACAAGCTTATACAAATTGTATCACAATATATGGGATTGAATGATACAAGCAAACTCAAGTAAGTTACACAAACTTACTTGAGCAATATCGCAATATATGGAAGTGTATGACACAAGTTAGCAATTCACACTAATCACAAAGTATATCAATAGTAGCAAGTATGAATTGTGGAATATGAAGTGTAGGCCTAAATAATCTCTACAAGGAAATGGCCAACACAATATAATGAACCACCACAATATAATGAGGACAAGAAGATATAGTGAATGCACGTTCAAATGACCAAAGTAAACCACAAGTAAGGAGTTAGGGTTAGGGATAACCAAAGTCACGGAGACGAGGATGTATCCCGATGTTCACTTCCTTGGAGGGAAGCTAGTCACCGTTAGAGAGGTGGATGTTACCACGAAGGCACACCAACGCCACGAAGGCTCACCCTATTCTCCTTGAGGTATCACCACGAAGGCGATTCCCAAACACTAGTGGTAGACCTTGAGGCGGCCTCCAAACCTTCACAAACTTTCGGGGGGACAAATCACAAGTTGATTCCTCACCGGAGCACTCCTACCGCCTAGGAGTCTCCAACCTCCAAGAGTAACAAGATCAAGGGGGAAATGCTCAAGACTTGCTCAAATCACAAATTGCTTTGGTCAAAAGAGAGAGGAGGAGTGATTGTATGCTTGGATGAAATCTCTCTCAAGAACTCTCACAAATCTCTTCGGGATGTAGCACGAGAAGGCTCAAATCCCTCTCTCTCAAATCCCACCAAAAGCAACTAATGCTATGGAGGGATGGGAGAGGAGAGGAACAATGGAGGAGGTCAACCAATGAACCCTAGATCCATGGGATAGTTTTCCCCCAAATGGATAGGAGTTTTGAGGCTTGGGGGATGAGGATAGAGCTCAAAAGAATGGGGAAGTCTCAGATCCAAAAGCTCTAGCTCGATGGGGAAGAAGGGTGCCTTATATAGTGCCCCACCAAATCTGCCCGATACGCACAGAAAAACGCAGCCCGGAACTTCTAGGTAACCCCGGAACTTCCGGACCCCCTATTGAACACATATGTGCAAACTCTCTGGTTAACCCGGAACTTTCCCAGAATTTCCGGCCCTCCGTCCCCGCAGAAAAGAGCCAACATACCAAAAGTAAAACATGCATAACTTTTTCATACGAACTCCGATTTTGATGATCTTGGGCACGTTTTGAAGCTATGGAAAAACCCCAGGTCCTCACATAGAGAACCAACCAAGATCAACCAAAATTGAGGATGCCAAATATGCAAAGGTGTTATCATATATTTGGGAAACCTATTTGGCTTTGGATTTTGTTTGGTATATAGGATAGGGGTGGAATTGTGTAAAGAAGATGTTGACTTGAGCAAATCCATCACAAACCCCTTTGATCCCCTCTTAATAGTGTGGGATCCCTATAACTCAAGAATCATAAAAGAGCTACACTACATAGCTATCGAGAATCCATTCTTGAGTGTATATGTTTCTTTTTGGTGGTCATCACTCCACAACACTAACGTCAAAGGAACTAATACCTTTGACACGAGCCGTTCACTTGAGCTTGATGTTGATGTTTATTCTTGGCTCAAGATGAAGGCAAGACATTGGCGAAGTCTTCAAGTCTCTCCCCCCATACACAATGTGGGGAAGCTTTGCTTTGTATTCATCTTCACTTGTCCATCATGTGATCATCCACGAGCTTCAAGCATGTAATCCTTTGGGATGGTTATCTTGAACTTGCCCTTGTCAACCATGATCACCAATACTTGATGTCATCCTCTCATAGACACTTGAAATCTCTTTCTCGATGCGAGCCCATGAGAATCACCTAACCCTCAGAAACATAGAAAACACATAGTATGGGTTAGTACATAGAGTGCAATTGATAATTTCTTATCATACCGCAAGATCCTATGTGGTGCATCACTTTCGCTCGTGTGTTGACCATTTAGAGTTCGATCTTTGAGCTTCATCTTGGTCAACCTATATCTCTACTCCATGTTTAATCTTGACGTCTTGAAGGGTATATTGAATTCTTCACTTGAATAGCTTGCTTGAATACTTGATCAATCATGACTCACACATGAGTCCATTATGATCATATCTTTGAGCCACTCCTTAAGATACTCCAATGAACTTCATTTTGACCATCTCAATGTAATTGTTGCTTCAAAGGAGTTGTCTTCCATTATTCTTCAATCATATTCCAATGGGACTAACCTTCAAATGTATATCTCAATGCAAACATTAGTCCATAAGGATTGTCATTAATTACCAAAACCACACATGGGGACTACATGTACTTTTACGGGTGCCAATCTCTCCCACTTTAGTCGGATCGGATTCGATGAAAAGGGTCCTTATGAAGGGTAAATAGCAATTGGCATATCACGTTGTGGCTTTTACGTAGGTAAGAAATGTTCTTGCTAGAAACCCATAGCAGCCATGTAAAACATGCAAACAACAATTAGAGGACGTCTAACTTGTTTTTGCAGGGTATGCTATGTGATGTGATATGGCAAAAAAAGAATGTGATGAATGATATGTGATGTATAAGATTGATCATGTTCTTGTAATAGGAATCACGACTTGCATGTCGATGAGTATGACAACCGGCAGGAGCCATAGGAGTTGTCTTTATTTATTGTATGACCTGCGTGTCACTGAATAACGCCATGTAATTACTTTTCTTCATTGCTAAACCGTTAGCCATAGTAGTAGAAGTAATAGTTGGCGAGACAACTTCATGGAGACACGATGATGGAGATCATGGTGTCATGCCGGTGACGATGATGATCATGGAGCCCCGAAGATGGAGATCAGAAGGAACAAAATGATATTGGCCATATCATGTCACTTTTTGATTGCATGTGATGTTTATCATGTTTATGCCTCTTATTTGCTTAGAACGACGGTAGTAAATAAGATGATCCCTCATAATAATTTCAAGAAAGTGTCCCCCCTAACTGTGCACCGTTGCGAAAGTTCGTTGTTTCGAAGCACCACGTGATGATCGGGTGTGATAGATTCTAACATTCACATACAACGGGTGTAAGCCAGATTTACACACGCGAAACACTTAGGTTGACTTGACGAGCCTAGCATGTACAAACATGGCCTCGGAACACAAGAGACCGAAAGGTCGAACATGAGTCGTATAGTGGATACGATCAACATGAAGATGTTCACCGATGATGACTAGTCCGTCTCACGTGATGATCGGACACGTCCTAGTTGAGTCGGATCATGTATCACTTAGATGACTAGAGGGATGTCTATCTGAGTGGGAGTTCATAAGATGAACTTAATTATCCTGAACATAGTCAAAAGGTTTTTGCAAATTATGTCGTAGATCGTGCTTTAGTTCTACTGTTTTAGATATGTTCCTAGAGAAAATTTAGTTGAAAGTTGATAGTAGCAATTATGCGGACTCGGTCCGTAAACTGAGGATTGTCCTCATTGCTGCGTAGAAGGCTTATGTCCTTAATGCACCGCTCGGTGTGCTAAACCTCGAACGTCGTATGTGGATGTTGCAAACATCTGACATACACGTTTTGATAACTACGTGATAGTTCAGTAATGTTAAACGGTTTAGAATTGAGGCACCGAAGATGATTTCGAAATGTCGCGGAACATATGAGATGTTTCGAGGGATGAAATTGGGATTTCAGGCTCGTGCCCATGTCAAGAGGTATAAGACCTCCGACGAGTTTCTTAGCCTGCAAACTAAGGGAGAAAAGCTCAATCGTTGAGCTTGTGCTTAGATTGTCGGAGTACAACAATCATTTGAATCGAGTGGGAGTTAATCTTCCGGATGAGATAGTGATATTTCTCCAAAGTCATTGCCACCAAGCTGCTAGAGCTTCGTGATGAACTATAACATATCAGGGATAGATATGATGATCCTTGAAATATTCGCGATGTTTGATGCCGCGAAAGTAGAAATCAAGAAGGAGCAACAATTGTTGATGGTTAGTGAAACCACTAGTTTCAAGAAGGGCAAGGAGGGATACTTCATGAAATGGCAAATCAGTTGCTGCTCTAGTGAAGAAACCCAAGGTTGAACCCAAACCCGAGACTAAGTGCTTCTGTAATGAGGGAACGGTCACTGAAGCATAACTACCCTAGATACTTGGTAGATGAGAAGGCTGGCAGGGTTGACAGAAGTATATTGGATATACATTATATCAATGTGTACTCTACTAGTACTCCTAGTAGCACCATGGTAATAGATACTGGTTCGGTTGCTAAGTGTTAGTAACTCGAAATAAAAGGCTACGGAATAAACGGAGACTAGCTAAAGGCGAGGTGACGATATGTGTTGGAAGTATTTCCAAGGTTGATGTGATCAAACATCGCACGCTCCCTCTACCATCAAGATCGGTGTTAAACCTAAATAATTGTTATTTCGTGTTTGCGTTGAGCATAGACATGATTGGATTATGTCTATCGCAATACAGTTATTCATTTAAGGAGAATAATGGTTACTCTATTTATTTGAATAATACCATCAATGGTCTTGCACCTAAAATGAATGGTTTATTGAATCTCGATCGTAGTGATACACATGTTCATGCCAAAAGATATAAGATAGTAATGATAGTACCACCTACTTGTGGCACTGCCATGTAAGTCATATTGGTATAAAACGCATGAAGAAGCTCCATGTTGATGGATCTTTGGACTCACTCATTTTTGAAAAAAAAATCAGACATGCGAAACATGTCTATTGGTATGTACGCGTGAAGAAACTCCATGCAGATGGATCGTTTGGACTCACTTGATTTTGAATCACTTGAGACATGCAAATCATACCACATGGGCAAGATGACTGAAAAGCCTCGTTTTCAGTAAGATGGAACAAGAAAGCAACTTGTTGGAAGTAACACATTTTGATGTGTGCAGTCCAATGAGTGCTGAGGCATGCAGTGGATATCATTATGTTCTTACTTCACAGATGATTTGAGTAGATGTTGAGTATATTTACTTGATGAAACACAAGTCTGAATTATTGAAAGGTTCAAGTAATTTCAGAGTGAAGTTGAAGATCTTCGTGACAAGAGGATAAAATGTCTATGATATGATCATAGAGATAAATATCTGAGTTGCGAGTTTGGTACACAATTGAGACATTGTGGAAATTGTTTCACAACTAACACCGCCTGGAACACCATAGTGTGATGGTGTGTCCGAACATCATAGATGCACCCTATTGGATATGGGGCATACTATGATGTCTCTTATCGAATTACCACTATCATTCATGGGTTAGGCATTAGAGACAACCGCATTCACTTTAAATAGGGCACCACATAATTCCGTTGAGATGACACCATATGAACTATGGTTTGGAGAAACCTAAGCTGTCGTTTCTTGAAAGTTTGGGGCTGCGACGCTTATGTGAAAAAGTTTCATCCTGATAAGCTCGAACCCAAAGCGGATAAATACATCTTCATAGGACACCCAAAACAGTTGGGTATACCTCCTAATTCAGACCCGGAAGCAAAAGATTGTTTCTAGAAACAGGTCCTTTCTCGAGGAAAAGTTTCTCTCGAAAGAATTGAGTGGGAGGATGGTGGAGACTTGATGAGGTTACTGAACTATCACTTCAACTAGTGTGTAGCAGGGCACAGGAAGTTGTTCCTGTGGCACCTACACCAATTGAAGTGGAAGCTGATGATAGTGATCATGAAACTTCGGATCAAGTCACTACCGAAACTCGTAGGTCGACAAAGATACGTACTACTCCATAGTGGTACGTAATCCTGTCTTGGAGGTCATGTTGCTAGACAACAATGAACCTATGAGCTATGGAGAAGCGATGGTGGGCCTGAATTCCGATGAATGGCTCGAGGCCATAAAATCCGAGAGAGTATCCATGTATGAAAACAAAGTGTAGACTTTGGAAGGACTACTTGATGGTCGTAAGGCTGTTGGGTACAAATGGATTTTAAAAGGAAGAAGGACAATGATGGTAAGTATCACCATTAAGAAAGCTCGACTTGTCGTTAAGATGTTTTCCGACAAGTTCAAGGAGTTGACTACGATGAGACTTTCTCACTCGTAGCGATGCTAAGAGTCTGTTGGAATTATATTAGCAATTACTGCATGATTTATGAAATCTTGCAGATAGGATGTCAAAACATTGTTTCCTCGACGATTTTTTGAGGAAAGGTTGTATGTGATACAACCAGAAAGTTTTGTCAATCCTAAAAGATGCTAACAAGTATGCAAAACTCCAGCAATCCTTATAAGGACTGGAGTAAGCATCTCGGAGTTGGAATATACACTTTGATGAGATGATCAAAGATTTTGGGTTTATACAAAGTTTATGAGAAACTTGTATTTCCAAAGAAGTGAGTGGGAGCACTATAGAATTTCTGATGAGTATATGTTATTGACATATTGTTGATCAGAAATGATGTAGAATTTCTGGACAGCATATAGGGTTATTTGAAAAGTGTTTTTCAATGGAAAACCTGGATTAAGCTACTTGAACATTGAGCATCAAGATCTATAAGGATAGATCAAAATCGCTTAATAGTACTTTCAAACGAACACATACCGTGACAAGATTTTGAAGGAGTTCAAAATAGATCAGCAAAGAAGGAGTTCTTGGCTGTGTTAGTATTGAGTAAGACTCAAGACCTGACCATGGCAGAAGAGATAGAAAGGACGAAGGTCGTCCCCTATGCTTCAGACGTAGGCTATATAGTATGCTATGCTGTGTACCGCACCAGAAGTATGCCTTGCCATGAGTCAGTCAAGGGGTACAAGAGTGATCCAGGAATGGATCACAGGACAGCGGTCAAACTTATCCTTAGTAACTAGTGGACTGAGGAATTTTCTCGATTATGGAGGTGGTAAAAGAGTTCGTCGTAAAGGGTTCTACCGATGCAAACTTTGACACTAATCCGGATTATTCTGAGTAGTAAACCAGATCCTTATAGTAGACCAGTTGTTTGGAATAGTTCCAAATAGAGCATGGTAGCTACATCTAGGAGATGACATACAGATTTGCAAAACACACACGGATCTGAAAGGTTCAGATCCGTTGACTAATAACCTCTCTCACAAGCGAGATATGATCAAACCCCATGGGTGTCGATTCATTACAATCACATAGTGATGTGAACTAGATTATTGACTCTAGTGCAAGTGGGAGACTGCTGGGAATATGCCCTAGAGGCAATAATAAAATGGTTATTATTATATTTCCTTGTTTATGATAATTGTTTATTATCCATGCTAGAATTGTATTGATAGGAAACTCAGATACATGTGTGGATACATAGACAACACCATGTCCCTAGTAAGCCTCTAGTTGACTAGCTCGTTGATCAATAAATGGTTACGGTTTCCTGACCATGGACATTGGATCTCGTTGATAACGGGATCACATCATTAGGAGAATGATGTGATGGACAAGACCCAATCCTAAGCCCGGCACAAGATCGTGTAGTTCGTATGCTAAAGCTTTTCTAAATGTCAAGTATATTTTCCTTAGACCATGAGATTGTGCAACTCCCGGACACCGTAGGAATACTTTGGGTGTACCAAACGTCACAACATAACTGGGTGGCTATAAAGGTGCACTATGGATATCTCCAAAAGTGTCTGTTGGGTTGGCACGAATCGAGACTGGGATTTGTCACTCCGTGTGACGGAGAGGTATCTCTGGGCCCACTCGGTAGGACATCATCATAATGTGCACAATGTGATCAATGAGTTGATCGCAGGATGATGTGTTACAGAACGAGTAAAGAGACTTGCCGGTAACGAGATTGAACAGGGTATCGGGATACCGACGATCGAATCTCGGGTAAGTACTATACCGCTAGACAAAGGGAATTATATACGGGATTGATTGAATCCTTGACATCGTGGTTCATCCGATGAGATCATCGTGGAACATGTGGGAGCCAACATGGGTATCCAGAACCCGCTGTTGGTTATTGGTCGGAGAGTTGTCTCGGCCATGTCTGCATGGTTCCCGAACCCGTAGGGTCTACACACTTAAGGTTCGATAACGCTAGGGTTATAAAGGAAGTTTGTATGTGGTTACCGAATGTTTTTCGGAGTCCCGGATGAGATACCGGACATCACGAGGAGTTCTGGAATGGTCCGGAGGTAAAGATTTATATATGGGAAGTCCTGTTTTGGTCACCGAAAAAGTTTCGGGTGCTATCTGTAACGTACTGGGACCACCGGGAGGGTCCCGGGGGTCCACCAGGTGGGGCCACCGGCCCCAGAGGGCTGCTTGGGCCAAGTGTGGGATGGGACCAGCCCCAGGTGGGCTTGTGCTCCCCCCACAAGGGCCCAAGGCGCCTAGGGTTATAAATCCTAGGGGAGGGGGCGCCTCCACCTTGCTTGGGGGGCAAGGCACCCCTCCTGGCCGCCGCCCCTCCCCTCTAGATGGGATCTGGAGGGGGCCGGCCCCCTCTCCCCTTTCCCCTATAAATAGTGGGGGTTTTGGGGATGCCAAGGACATGAGTTTTCCACCTCTCCAGGCACAACCCTACCTCTCTCCCTCCTCATCTCTCGCAGTGCTTGGCGAAGCCCTGCTGGAGTGCCACGCTCCTCCATCACCACCACGTCGTTGTGCTGCTGTTGTACGGAGTCTTCCCCAACCTCTCCCTCTCTCCTTGATGGATCAAGGCACGGGAGACGTCACCGGGCTACACGTGTGTTGAACGCGGAGGTGCCGTCCGTTCGGCACTAGGATCTTCGGTGATTTGGATCACGACGAGTACGACTCCCTCAACCCCGTTGTCATGAAAGCTTCCGCTTAGCGATCTACAAGGGTATGTAGATGCACTCCCCCCTCTCTCGTTTCTAGTCTCTACATAGATAGATCTTGGTGACTCGTAGGAAAATTTTGAATTTCTGCTACATTCCCCAACAAAATACTGGTTTCCTTGCTTCGTAGTCGACACGTACTCAATTGGAAAATGTCTGATCTGGACCTTTGAGTTTCTGTAGTGACGGTTCCATGTATCTTTGAGGTTGTTGATGAAGTATTCAGCATGCGCAGTAAGGTCTCTATCAGATTCCGAACGCATTGAATCAAGCACCTCAAAACGTTGGTTCTTCAGGTCAAGGCAGATCGCGTAGTGGTGACCGCACTTGTCATTTGGGTCGTGTGGTGCAAGCTCCTGGAACATGGGGAACAAGACCTATAAGTAAAATGAAGGAAATAATAAGCAGAGTTCACATGAAGAACAAAAATGATGTAATTGGAAAAAATGACGTGTAAGGATATCACCGGTTGCACTAAGAGGCACATGAGTGACATATAGCAGCAAGGGGACAAAAAGTAAACCCACATAGAATGTTTAGTTATAGTGGGTAATTAAAAGAAATTGCCATCCATGTATGAACAAAGTTGCCCTGTATTTTAGTTTGAAGTTACCACATAGTTTTATATGGGGAAGCAAAAATAAAAAAATCAGCTTGCATGGCAGCTGTTGCCACATGAAAAATCTGTCACAAAAACAGGGTGTAGCACACCTGTGAAGCATAGCTACTAGAAAAAACATACCATGGGAGGAAAAATGTGCAAAAAAGGAAGGAGTACTCACACATTTCTTCAATGTGAGCTTGAAATCACCATGCGCAGCAAGATGCTTCCTCGGGATTTTGTGGTGGAAGTCACCATCCCATATTTTGCAGGTCACACTGTACTGCATGATTGTTTTGTCGGGAGATATATCCATATGTTTGTTGATGAAGTCAATCCCACATGCAACTACATTCATTGACATTTTACCGAGTGGCCTCACAGACTCGGCAAGATCACCCAGGTCGACGTACGTCGCATCGCATTGTATGACCTTGGTTCTGTCCAAACGTGAGCTGTATGAAAATGATGTAACATGAAAGAATCATGTCTACTAAATAAAAAAATAAAAAAAACGTAAACAGAGCATATCTAGAAATAGCAAAAGGAGGAATGGTAAAAGGAGCAAAGCAAAAATGAGAGGTTATGTGGTGTGGTTGTTACGCTTTCAGCTCCTTCATGTGCTTGTTGTTGGACCTCGCATTTCCAAAGCGCTTGACAATATCGTACAGCTGGTTCTGATCCTTTGTGGCCTTGACTTCTGACTCCTAATCATCCATGGATGGTGCATGAACTACCCTGTGCTGCCTCACAGATCCAGGGTGGAACTTTTAATGGTATCCTCAAATACCGTCTCAGCATGCACGTTGTAACTTGATTCCTCTGACCTCGTGAGGACCTACTCTGCAATGCTACCTCCTCAATCCTCCGGTAAGCTTCATCAAGTGACGGCATAATCTCCCCAGGGGTGGCTGCAAGGATAAAAAATGGGTTAGGATACCTGGAAAAACAAAACAAATGTAGTGTGAAAAGAAAGGGTGCATCATATGAATTGTAGGTACAAAAAGTAGGGAGTTGCCATGTGGAGGCAACTCCAGTTGCCATGTGTGGTGCATTGTAGTTGCCATGTGACAACAACTACAGTTGCCATGTTGTATCAACTCCAGTTGCCATGTGGTTGCCAAATGGAAAATGCAGCATGGCAACAAAAAATGTAGGTGACAGTGTGTAGCAAAATCCAGTTGCCATGTCATCAGATAACAGTTTCCATTGCAAGTGTGAACCCAAAAAAATGATTGGGACAAAAGTCAGACTAAAAAGATGTATACAAGAAAATGATAAACATAGAAGAAATGTACCTTGCACAATTGGCTCTGCGAACTTGACAGCCTTCCTGCCCTCGACCATTGGCTGTGCCATCATTGCGATCATGCCTGCCGGGAAAGCAAAGGCAACTGGCATAGGATCTTGCACCACTGGTTGATTTTGACTGATGCCAAGGCTAAAGCTCGGTGGGGTGAAGGCCATTGGGTGCCTCTCTTGCCTACTGGCCAGACCGCGAACAATTTGCGGGGCAGAATCCAAGGGTGAAAGATAAACAAACATTTCTGCATCGGCCGCTGCAGAATCATCGGGCTTATTCGTAGGGCGGGGCGTGTTGTCAGCGGTACCGGTCGCAGCTTTCTTGACAATCTTCTTGTTTGGGCTGTAGGGGATACCAACATTGACTGCGAGCTTAGAAGTGCGCAGATTTAAGCTGGGGTTCTCCACGGCGGGTAAAGACGTAGTCTACTCCGGACATTCACCTCCGTCAGTCATGCTTGGCTTGCCACCTGGGTCAGCTGTACTCCGATCTTCCGATTTCTCCATAACATTGCTTTTGGCAGGTGGTGGCAACAATGTGGACGCAGGAACATAACCAGAGTCATCTCTGCTGCTCCTAGCTACAGCCGGTGCGTTGGGTACGTCTGTTGATTGCTTGCGGGGGCTACGATGCCTAGGTGGAAGGCCAGCTCGTGAAATGGTCGCCTTAGCAACCTCTGCACCACCAGGAGCTAGAGCTATTGTGCCAAGACTCTCATCTGTGGATGGCATATCATTATGAACTGTCGCCTCAGCCACTTCTGTCGTGGAACAGAAGTGCTACAGCCCACGCGCTTGGAATCCATGTCAGATGAGCGGGAATCTTCCTTGCTTAGGTTGGTCTCGGGGGTGTCCACTTCAACACTTGCTGATCGGGTGGCATGGTGTTGACACTAGATTTTGGCATGACATAAAAAGAAAATGAGATGGCTTCGAGTGAAAGGGTTTTCAGCATGGAAAGTTTCACGTCGCTGAGAGGAACAACTTTGATGTTTAAGTCATAGCCATCCGACCTCATCTCTAAGGCCGAAGTTGTGTTCAAAGCACTAGATTTTGTATTCAGAACACTGTTCGGCTGATTATGCCCCAAAACCACCTCTTATGGAAAAATTATCTACATGAATTGTCTTTGTCTCGTCGAAATGATTGATTTTGATATAAAGATTGTCTCAATCCGAGGTCGTATGCAAAAGTTAGAGCCCGCAGCGAGACCCTTCACCGAGCAAAATATGACGCCCGGAACCAGACACATATGTGGGTATGTCTGATGAGATGCGTGAATAATTTGCTATTTTGCATGAGCGATTTGACCCTTGAGATGATATCTAATGAAAAAACGTTCAGCATGAAAGATGTTCGTCTCGTCGAAACGGTCAGGATTGCTTTTGGACTCGTTTCCATCCGAGGTTGTTTGCCATCACAAAAAAGACCCGCAAGGTACAGTCAGTTTAAACCGAACAGTTTTGGAAAGTTTGGATAAAACCAGCCCGAATTTGACTAGGGTTTTCGATGTGAATTAATGTAATTTTCTTATAAGGAAAGCCTAGATGAATCCTTTTCTTGTACGGGAAGTCCAGCTGCCTCTTATATATGTTGGGGGTGACGGACGATTGAAACAACACACAATCAAACAAATCAATATACTACTTTTTCCTGTCTACATTTTATCTCTCCACCATTTTTCTCTCTCATTCTTCGTTGTTCTTCGTGTTTGAGAGCTGCGAATCCCGAGGCTCTAGGGGCGAGCGAATCGACCTAGGGCAGCCCATAGCCGCTGCAATCCTTGACGGGGTCCCTCCCGGGTGCACGGGGTCTCGGGTCTGCAAAAGCGCCCGCCGACTGTCTTACGTATCGCGCTGTCGGTCGGGTCTCCTTCGACGTGAACTGCGGTGCATCACCCCCGGCGTCGAGGGTACACGTGACGTGTTCATGTGTCAACACACTTTTTGGCGACTCCGCTGGGGACGAAGATCAATCATCATCATCCACCATCTCCGATATTCCCAAGCTATCTGAGGTAGACGCCGATAACATCATTAAGCCCAATCTTGATGAGATATCAGCCGTTCATCGCCAAGTTTATGAGGAGTACAAGAAGGCGCGCGAAGAGAAGGATTTGCAAGAGTTCCTTGCAAAATTCAAGAAGGATCGCCAAGGCAACATCACTCCGATTGAAGAAATCAAGTTCCCTCCTATTCAAGCCGAGCAGGTTAAACCCGCTGTGAGTACTACCTTTTCTCCTGAGCAGTGGGCTGAGATTGAGAGTCGTATTGCTGATGGTAATAATCTGGTCTATCAAACTTTCATAGAAAATACTAATGCTCAGAAAAATACATCTCAATCATCTAGTGGTAATGATGGTGTAGCTGCTAGTGTGCAAAACCCTAATCTGGCTTTACCTATCTCATCGGCGCCTGATACGTCCATTTTGCATCATGCTTTTATATCAATATTTATTGCATTATGGGCTGTCATTACACATTATATCTCAATACTTATGGCTATTCTCTCTTATTTTACAAGGTTTACCATGAAGAGGGGGAATGCCGGCAGCTGAAATTCTGGCTGGAAAAGGAGCAAACATTGGAAACCTATTCTGCACAACTCCAAAAGTCCTGAAACTTCACGAAACAACCTTTTGGATTTATTAAGAATTTATGAGTGAACGAAATAGGCTAGGGGGCCCACACCCTGTCCAGGAGACAGGGCCCCCCTGTAGGGCGCGACCCCCTATCTCTTGGGCCCCCTGGTGGGCCTCCGGCGTCCATCTTCTGCTATATCATCACTTTTACCCTGGAAAAAAATCGTGGGCAAGCTTACGGAACGAAAGTCTACCGCCACGAGGCGGAACCTTGGTGGAATCAATCTAGGGCTTTGGCAGAGCTGTTCTCCCGGGGACACTTCCCTCTGGGAGGGGGAAATCATCACCAATGTCATCACCAATGATCCTCTCATCAGGAGGGGGTCAATCTCCATCAACAACTTCACCAGCACCATCTCCTCTCAAAAACCTAGTTCATCTCTTGTATCCAATCTTGTATCAAAACCACAAATTGGTACCTGTGGGTTGCTAGTAGTGTTGATTACTCCTTGTAGTTGATGCTAATTGGTTTACTTGGTGGAAGATCATATGTTCAGATCCTTTATGCATATCATTACTCCTCTGATTATGAACATGAATATGCTTTGTGAGTAGTTACATTTGTTCCTGAGGACATGGGTGAAGTCTTGCTATTAGTAGTCATGTGAATTTGGTATTCGTTCGATATTTTGATGAGGTGTATGTTGTCTTTCCTCTAGTGGTGTTATTGAACGTCGACTACATGACACTTCACCATTATTTGGGCCTAGAGGAAGCCATAGGGAAGTAATAAGTAGATGATTGGTTGCTAGAGTGACAGAAGCTTAAACCCTAGTTTATGCGTTGCTTCGTTAGGGGTTGATATGGGCCCATATGCTTAATGTTGTGGTTAGGTTTACCTTAATACTCTTTTTTGTAGTTGCGGATGCTTGCAATAGGGGTTAATCATAAGTGGGATGCTTGTCCAAGTTAGGGAAGTACCCAAGTGCCGGTCCACCCACATATCAAATTATCAAAGTACCGAACGCGAATCTTACGAACATGATGAAAACTAGCTTGACGACAATTCCCAATGTGTCCTCGGGAGCTCCTTCCTCATTATTAGAATTTGTCCAGGCTTATCCTTTGCTACATAAAGGATTGGGCCACCTTGCTGCACTTTATTTACTTTATTTACTTTTTGCTCGCTACTATTTATCTTATCACAAAATTATCTATCACCTATTACTTCAGTGCTTGTAGAGAAAACCTTACTGAAAACCGCTTATCATTTCCTTCTGCCCCTCGTTGGGTTTGACACTCTGACTTATCGAAAGGACTACGATAGATCCCCTACACTTGTGGGTCATCAAGACTCTTTTCTGGCGCCATTGCCGGGGAGTGTAGCGCTTTTGGTGAGTGGAACTTGGTAAGGAAACATTTATATAGTGTGCTGAAATTTTCTGTTACTTGTCACTATGGAAACTAATCCTTTGAGGGGCTTGTTTGGGGTATCTTCACCCCAACCAGAAGAGCAAAGAGATGCTCCTCAAACTACTGAACCTTATGAAAATATTCACTTTGAGATCCCTTCGGGTATGATAGAAAAACTGCTAGTTAATCCTTTTGCAGGAGACGGAACATTGCATCCAGACTTACACCTTGTCTTTGTGGATGAAGTTTGTGGATTATTTAAGCTTGCAGGTATCCCCGATGATGTTCTCAAAAGGAAGGTCTTCCCTTTATCTTTGAAGGGAGATGCAATGACATGGTATAGGCTATGTGATGATACGAGATTTTGGAATTATAAGCGACTGAAGTTGGAATTTCACCAGAAATTCTATCCTATGCATCTTGTTCATCGTGATCGTAATTACATATATAATTTCTGGCCTCGCGAAGGAGAAAGCATCGCTCAAGCTTGGGGAGGCTTAAGTCAATGTTATATTCATGCCCCAATCATGAGCTCTCTCGGGAAATGATTATTCAGAATTTTTATGCTCGGCTTTCTCTTGATAATCGCAACCTGCTCGATACTTCCTGTGTTGGTTCCTATATGCTGAAGACTATTGATTTCAAATGGGACTTATTGGAAAGAATTAAATGCAACTCTGAAGATTGGGGTTCCGACGATGGTAAGGAGTCAAGTATGACACCTAAGTTCGATTGTGTTAAATCTTTTATGGATACCAATGCTTTCCGTGGATTTAGCTCTAAGTATGGACTTGACTCTGAGATAGTAGCTACTTTTTGTGAAACTTTTGCTATTGATCTCCCTAAAGAGAAGTGGTTTAAATATAATCCTCCTGTTGAAGTGAAAGTAGTTCCACCTATTACAGTCGAAGAAAAGACTATTACGTATAGTGATCCTATTATTCCTACTGTTTATGTCGAAAAACTTCCTTTTCCTGTTAGGATAAAAGATCATGTTAAAGCTTCGACTGTTGTTCATAAGAGTAATACTAGAACTTATACACCTCCTGAGTAAATTAATGTTGAACCTGGTATTGCTATGATTAAAGATCTCTTGGATGAGGACTTAGATGGGCATGTTATCTCTTTCTTGGGTGAAACTGCTAATATTGCTAGACCCGATACTAAGACACGTAGACCTGTTGTAGGCACGCCTATTATTTCTGTTAAAATAGGAGATCATTGTTATCATGGCTTATGTGATATGGGTGCTAGTGCTAATGCAATACATTATGATCTTTATAAAGAAATTATGCACGATATTGCACCTGTTGAATTAGAAGACATTGATGTTACTATTAAGCTTGCTAATAGGGACACCATTAAACCTATTGGGATTGTTAGAGATGTTGAAGTCTTGTGTGGGAAGATTAAATACCCTGCTGATTTTCTCATTCTTGGTTCCCCACAAGATGATTTTTGTACCATTATTTTTGGTAGACCCTTCTTGAATACTGCTAGTGCTAAGATTAATTGTGAAAAGAATATTGTCACTGTTGGCATAGATGGTATGTCTCATGAGTTTAATTTCGCTAAGTTTAGCAGACAACCTCGTGAAAGGGAACCACCTAGTAAGGATGAAATTATTGGTCTTGCTTCCATTGCTGTTCCTCCAACTGATCCGTTAGAACAATATTATTAGACCATGAAAACGATATGTTTATGAAGGAAAGGGAAGAAATAGATGAAGTGCTCCTTAAACAAGAACCTATGCTAAAACATAACCTTCCCGTTGAAATTCTTGGGGATCCCCCTCCACCCAAGGGTGATCCCGTGTTCGAACTCAAACCCTTACCTGATAATCTCAAGTATGCTTATCTTGATGAAAAAGAAATATATCCTGTTATTATTAGTGCTAACCTTTCAGAGAAAGAAGAAGAAAGATTATTGAAAACTCTGAAGAAGCACCGAGCTGCTATTGGATATACTCTAGACGATCTTAAGGGCATTAGTCCCACATTATGTCAACACAAAATTTCAGTGAAGAAAGATGCCAAACCAGTTAGAGATCCTCAAAGACGATTAAACCCCAAAATGAAGGAAGTGGTAAGAAAGGAGATTCTAAAACTCCTTGAGACAGGTATTATTTATCCCGTTGCTGATAGTGAATGGGTAAGCCATGTCCATTGTGTCCCTAAAAAGGGAGGTATTACCGTTGTTCCTAATGATAAAGATGAATTGATCCCGCAAAGAATTATTACAAGCTATAGGATGGTAATTGATTTCTGTAAGTTAAATAAAGCTACTAAGAAAGATAATTACCCTTTACCTTTTATTGAGCAAATGCTAGAAAGGCTATCCAAACACACACATTTTTGCTTTCTGGATGGTTATTCTGGCTTCTCTCAAATACCTGTGTCCGTGAAGGATCAATCTAAAACTACTTTTACTTGTCCTTTTGGTACTTTTGCTTATAGACGTATGCCTTTTGGTTTATGTAATGCACCTGCTACCTTTCAAAGATGCATGGTGGCTATATTTTCTGATTTTTGTGAAAAGATTTGTGAGGTATTCATGGATGATTTCTCCGTCTATGGATCCTCTTTTGATGATTGTTTGAGCAACCTTGATCGAGTTTTGCAGAGATGAGAAGACACTAGTCTCGTCCTGAATTGGAAAAAGTGTCACTTTATGGTTAATGAAGGCATTGTCTTGGGGCACAAGATCTCCGAGAGAGATATTGAAGTTGATAAAGCCAAAGTTGATGCTATTGAAAAGATGCCATGTCCCAAGGACATAAAGGCATAAGAAGTTTCCTTGGTCATGCCGGCTTTTATAGGAGGTTCATTAAGGACTTCTCTAAAATCTCTAGGCCTCTGACTAATTTATTGCAAAAAGATATTCCTTTTGTCCTTGATGATGATTGTATAGAAGCATTTGAAACACTTAAGAAAGCTTTGATCACTGCACCTATTGTTCAGCCACCTGATTGGAATTTACCTTTTGAAATTATGTGCGATGCTAGTGATTATGTTGTAGGTGTTGTTTTAGGGCAAAGAGTCGATAAGAAATTGAATGTTATCTAGTATGCTAGTAAGACTCTTGATACTGCCCAGAGAAATTATGCTACTACTGAAAAAGAGTTCTTAGCAGTTGTGTTTGCATGTGATAAGTTTAGACCTTATATTGTTGATTCCAAAGTTACTATTCACACTGATCATGCTGCTATTAAATATCTTATGGAAAAGAAAGATGCTAAGCCTAGACTCATTAGATGGGTTCTCTTGCTCCAAGAATTTGACTTGCATATTATTGATAGAAAGGGAGCTGAGAACCCCGTTGCAGACAACTTGTCTAGGTTAGAGAATGTTCTTGATGACCCACTTCCTATTAATGATAGTTTTCCTGATGAACAATTAGCGGTTGTCAATGCTTCTCGTACTGCTCCTTGGTATGCTGATTATGCTAATTACATTGTTGCTAAATATATACCGCCTAGTTTCACATACCAGCAAAAGAAAAAGTTCTTCTATGATTTAAGGCATTACTTCTGGGATGATCCACACCTTTACAAAGAAGGAGTAGATGGTATTATTAGACGTTGTGTGCCTGAGCATGAACAGGAACAAATCCTACGCAAGTGTCACTCTGAATCTTATGGAGGACACCACGCTGGAGATAGAACTGCACACAAGGTACTACAATCTGGTTTTTATTGGCCTACTCTCTTCAAAGATGCTCGTAAGTTTGTCTTATCTTGTGATGAATGTCAAACAATAGGTAAAATTAGTAGACGTCAAGAAATGCCTATGAATTATTCTCTTGTTATTGAACCGTTTGATGTTTGGGGCTTTGATTATATGGGACCTTTTCCTACCTCCAATGGTTATACACATATTTTAGTTGGTGTTGATTACGTTACTAAGTGGGTAGAAGCTATTCCAACTAGTAGTGCTGATCATAACACTTCTATTAAAATGCTTAAAGAAGTTATTTTTCCGAGGTTTGGAGTCCCTAGATATCTTATGACTGATGGTGGTTCACACTTTATTCATGGTGCTTTCCGTAAGATGCTCGCTAAGTATGATGTCAATCATAGAATCGCATCTCCTTATCACCCGCAGTCTAGTGGTCAAGTAGAGTTGAGCAATAGAGAGCTCAAATTAATTTTGCAAAAGACTGTGAATAGATCTAGAAAGAATTGGTCCAAAAAACTTTATGATGCATTATGGGCCTATAGAACTTCATACAAAAATCCTATGGGTATGTCTCCATATAAGATGGTTTATGGAAAAGCATGTCATTTACCTCTTGAACTTGAACATAAAGCATATTGGACTATTAAAGAGCTCAATTATGACTTCAAACTTGCCGGTGAGAAGAGGTTGTTTGATATTAGCTCACTTGATGAATGGAGAACCCAAGCATATGAGAATGCCAAGCTTTTCAAAGAAAAAGTCAAACGCTGGCATGATAAGAGGATACAAAAGCGTGAGTTTAACGTAGGAGATTATGTGTTATTATTCAACTCTCGTTTAAGATTTTTTTGCAGGAAAACTTCTCTCAAAATGGGAAGGTCTCTACGTTATTGAGGAGGTCTATCGTTCTGGTGCTATAAAAATCAACAACTTCAAAGGCACAAATCCGAGGGTGGTTAACGGTCAAAGAATTAAACATTATATTTCAGGTAATCCTATCAATGTTGAAACTAATATTATTGAAACCATAACCCCGAGGAATACATAAGAGACACTTTCCAGAACGTTCCAGACTCCGAAAAGGCATAGGTACGTGGTACGGTAAGTAAACCGACTCCAAAACAACTCTAATGGCAATTTTTATCAGTTTTGGATTATTTAAGAATTTTAGGAAGAAAGAAGTAGTTTGAAAGGGACACAGGCTCCCACGAGAGAGGAGGCCGCCCCCCTGTCTCGTGGGCACCTCGTGTGCCTCCCAGACTCCGTTTTCTTGTATGTTATGTATTTTGGTCGGCAAAAATTCATTATATATACTCCCGAAGGTTTGACCACCGTATCACGCAAATATCTTCTATTTTCGTTTCGAGCTGTTCCTGTTGCAGAATAAAGCAAGATGTCTTCTCAGGAATCAGTTGGGGAGAGTCGGATGTCTCACCCAACGCCAGGTCCAGGAGCAAATGGAGATGCCTATCACTTTGGACCATCAACGGAGGATGAGATGGAGGCTGATTTGAAAAGGATAGATGCCATGGAGGAAGGTCAAGAAGTTACCTCTCGTCTCCAAGCAGAATTCACTATGGGGGAACTACCTAGCCTGGCTGTCCCTGCCTCGGTCATCCCTTCCAACTCTAGATTTCTTTCTTATGAAAATATGAAAAAGAGTTTCACGTGTTCTCCAGAAGCTATGCAGCATCCTTGGGTAAAAGGAGCTTTGGCCGTTACGGGCAAGCTCCATAAAGAAATTATGGACCTCAATCAACAAGTCAATAAGCTCGAGGAGGAGAACCGTATCCTGAAGGGCATCATCACCAAGAAGATCATAACACCAACCGTGAAGAAGGAGAAATAATCACATGGGCATGGGCACTCCCCTTGGCAACTGCCAAGCTTGGGGGAGGTGCCCCGGTATCGTATCACCATCACACTCCTATCTTTACCGCTTTATTTAGTTTGATCCTTTTAGTAGTATCTTGATCTAGTAGATTGAAGTTTTTTGATATCAAGTAGTTTTGAGTTTTGCATTGTGATCTCTTTATGTAAGCGAGTCCGTGTGCTATCTATAATAAAGATTAGTGTTGAGTCAAGGGTTTTGCTATGTTGCTATGATCTTGAGAAAGTAGAAAGAACAAAAGAGTTCATATTGATCTTATGGATAGTGATAACTTCACACATAGAAAGTATGAGGCATAAAAATTGTTGAGAGTTGATGAATGTAGCCTTGGTCATCGTTGCAATTAATAGGAAGTGATAAGGAAAGAGGGGTTCACATATAAATATATTATCTTGGACATCTTTTATGATCGTGAAGCACTCATTAAGTATGACATGCTAAAAGAGTTGATGTTGGACAAGGAAGACAACGTAATGGTTTATGTTTTCCGACATCTCAGTTAAAGTATATTGTCATTGACCTTTCAAACATGTTGAGCTTGCCTTTCCCCCTCTTGCTAGCCAAATTCCTTGCACCAAGTAGAGATACTACTTGTGCTTCCAAATATCCTCAAACCCAGTTTTTCCATGAGAGTCCACCATACCTACCTATGGATTGAGTAAGATCCTTCAAGTAAGTTGTCATCGGTGCAAGCAATAAAAAATTGCTCTCTAAATATGTATGACTTATTAGTGCAGAGAAAATAAGCTTTGTACGAACTTGTTGTGGAAGTAATAAAAGCGACGGATTGCATAATAAAGATCCACATACAAGGGGCAATATAAAGTGACGTTCTTTTGCATTAAGATTCCGTGCATCAACCCTAAATGCGCATGACAACCTCTGATTCCCTCTGCGAAAGGCCTATCTTTTACTTTATGTTTTTACTTTATGCTTGAGTCAAGGTGATCCTCACCTTTCCCCTTTTTTCATTTTATCCTTTGGCAAGCTCCTCGTGTTTGAAAGATCATGATACATATATCCAATTGGATGTAAGTTGGCATAGGCTATTATTGTTGACATCACCTAAAGATGAATACGTTGGGAGGCAACACAATAAGCCCCTATCTTTCTCAGTGTTCGGCTGAAACTCTATAACCACAAGTATTGCGTGAGTGTTAGCAATTATGGGAGACTACGAGATAGTTGAGTATGTGAGCTTGTTGAAAAGCTCTATTATTGACTCTTTCTGATGTTATGATAAATTGCAATTGCTTCAATGACTGAGATTATAGTTTGTTAGTTCCCAATGAAGTTTATGAACCATACTTGACATTGTGAATTGCTTATTACTTGACCATAGGAAATCATATGACAAAATCTATATATGTTACTGTTATTAGAATGATCATGATCCCCTTATGTCTGTATTTTATTTTTATCGACACCTCTATCTCTAAACATGTGGACATATTTTTCGATTTCGGCTTCCTCTTGAGGACAAGCGAGGTCTAAGCTTGGGGGAGTTGATACGTCCATTTTGCATCATGCTTTTATATCAATATTTATTGCATTATGGGCTGTCATTACACATTATATCTCAATAGTTATGGCTATTCTCTCTTATTTTACAAGGTTTACCATGAAGAGGGGGAATGCCGACAGCTGGAATTCTGGCTGGAAAAGGAGCAAACGTTGGAAACCTATTCTGCACAACTCCAAAAGTCCTGAAACTCCACGAAACAACTTTCTGGATCTATTAAGAATTTATGAGCGAAAGAAATAGGCCAGGGGGCCCACACCCTGTCCAGGAGACAGGGGGCGCGCCCCCTGTAGGGCGCAACCCCCTATCTCCTGGGCCCCCTGGTGGGCCTCTCACGTCCATCTTCTGCTATATCATCACTTTTACACTGGAAAAAATCATGGGCAAGCTTACTGGATGAAACTCCGCCGCCATGAGGCGGAACCTTGGCGGAATCAATCTAGGGCTCTGGCGGAGCTGTTTTGCCGGGGACACTTCCCTCTGTGAGGGGGAATCATCACCAACGTCATCACCAACGATCCTCTCATCGGGAGGGGGTCAATCTCCATCAACATCTTCACCAGCACCATCTCCTCTCAAAACCCTAGTTCATCTCTTGTATCCAATCTTGTACCAAAACCACAAATTGGTACCTGTGGGTTGCTAGTAGTGTTGATTACTCCTTGTAGTTGATGCTAATTGGTTTACTTGGTGGAAGATCATATGTTCAGATCCTTTATGCATATTATTACTCCTCTGATTATGAACATGAATATGCTTTGTGAGTAGTTACGTTTGTTCCTAAGGACATGGATGAAGTCTTGCTATTAGTAGTCATGTGAATTTGGTATTCGTTCGATATTTTGATGAGATGTATGTTGTATTTCCTCTAGTGGTGTTATGTGAACGTCGACTACATGACACTTCACCATTATTTGGGCCTAGAGGAAGGCATAGGGAAGTAATAAGTAGATGATGGGTTTCTAGAGTGACAGAAGCTTAAACCCTAGTTTATGCATTGCTTCGTTAGGGGTTGATATGGGCCCATATGTTTAATGTTGTTGTTAGGTTTACTTTAATACTCCTTTTTGTAGTTGTGGATGCTTGCAATAGGGGTTAATCATAAGTTGGATGCTTGTCCAAGTTAGGGCAGTACCCAAGTGCCGGTCCACCCACATATCAAATTATCAAAGTACCGAACGCGAATCTTACGAACATGATGAAAACTAGCTTGACGATAATTCCCAATGTGTCCTCGGGAGATCCTTCCTCATTATTAGAATTTGTCCAGGCTTATCCTTTGCTACATAAAGGATTGGGCCACCTTGCTGCACTTTATTTACTTTATTTACTTTTTTCTCGTTACTATTTATCTTATCACAAAACTATCTATCACCTATTATTTCAGTGCTTGCAGAGAAAACCTTACTGAAAACCGCTTATCATTTCCTTCTGCTCCTTGTTGGATTCGACACTCTTACTTATCGAAAGGACTACAATAGATCCCATACACTTGTGGGTCATCAGCACCTCCCATGCCGATGACTTATTATCCTACTCAAACAAATCAGATTGTGACTGCACCCATTAATCCTATTATGAGTATGCCAGGTTCGGTGGGAACGCCGAACCAAACCCTACCTACAGCTGCAACCACTCAGCCATTACCGAACTATAGTTCGGCATACATGCCACAGTTCCTACCTACAGCTAGTAGTCCTACTCCTCCTATGCCGCTGCCACAAGTTTCATCGTCCACTGTGGATGATGGTCTAGCTAATCTTAGAGAGGAGATGGCTAAGATGCTTCGAGAGAATTTTGGAGTTGAGTTACCTCGGAATCGGATTTACCAAAAGTTGTACCCCGAATACTTTGATGCCATCCAGTGCCCTCCAGGATATAAAATTCTAGATTTTGTTAAGTTTAATGGAGAAGGCACAAAAACCACATGGGAACATGTTAGTCAATATTTAGCAAAATTGGGTGAGGCAGGCTCATTGAATGAATTGAAAGTGCGTTTATTTCCTTTATCATTAACTGGTACCGCATTTTCATGGTTTTCTTCTTTACCACATGGTTCCATTCGAGTTTGGTCACAGCTATAGCAGAAATTTCATGATCACTTTTATAGCGGCGACAATGAACTCAAGTTGTCACATCTAACATCGGTTAAATAGAAGCATGATGAATCGGTCTCTGATTACGTCAAGAGATTCAGAGAAACAAAAAACCGGTGTTTTAGTTTGGTGATAACCGAAAGGGACTTGGCGGACCTAGTGCTGAGTGGTTTGAGGCCCATTAGAGAAAAGCTAGAAGGCTATGAGTTCTTAAATATCAACCAAGTCTTACAAAGGGCTTTGGCTCAGGAAAGCCGAAGCAAAGATCTCAAAGAAGTGCATAGATATAAAGCCGATCGTCCAAAGATGAATATGGTCGAATATGATAGTGATCACTCGGACGATGAGGGTGATGTTTTTGCTACTGAATTTGTTTGGCCATCTAATGCCAAACCATTTACTTGCAATGATCTGAAACCGATTCATAAGAATCGTGATGAAGAGATGAAGTTTACTTTTAACATTGCTAAGCATGATAGAATATTTGATGCTTTGCTGCAGGCTAAGATTATTAGAATATCTCATACTTTACCGCCGTTTGAAGAGCTGAAACGGCACGCTTATTGCAAGTATCATAATTCTTTTTCTCATGCTACTAACGATTGCAATGTTTTTTGACGACAGATACAATCGGCAATTAATGACGAACGATTGAACTTTTCTGAGATGCAAGTTGATAAACAGCCTTTTCCAATGAATACCATGGATTTGGAGGGGAAGAAGCTACTCATTCGGCCGGAGGTAGCCGAATCTGCTAATAAAGCTAATGTTATTGTTGGTGAGTCCAGGAAAGACAAGGAGGACAACAAGATCTTGGGAAGACAGGTTGTGCTTGATAAGCAACCCGGTGGCAAGGAGATAATCAAGATCACCATCAAGAATCCGACACTCGAGGGGCAACCACAAGTGCAAAAGAACGCTCATGTCAGATTTGTTAAGCCCAAGAGTCCAGAAGTTGGTAAGTGGAAGACAAATGAAGCTAAAGTGCAGCGCAAGAAAATCAAGCCAACTTTTGATATGTTGTTGTCCAAGTATGCCAATCATGCAGCCAGTTCTAGCTCTAACCGGTCATCAAATTCGAAGCGCTCAAGGTCACCTCCTCGGGAAGAACTTCAGCATCATGCGAGGCCATATGGGTCATGGGTGCCAGGACCATGGATGCCGCCACTCCCCTATGCACCATACTACATGGGAGGTTTCAATGGAGGATGGGGGCAGCCCCCAATGGCCCCTTATGCTTTTCATCCAGGTTGGGCAGAACCAAGGAGGCCCGTTCATGAGAGACTTTCTTATCCCGCACGAGGCCATTTGAACAATGGTGACAATCGACCAATGCAAGATAATGAAAAAGGGTCGGCAAGCAAGAATGGCATGTTAAGTCGCCAAGTGCTGCAACGGTCGAGTCAGGAAAAGGCAAGGAGAAAATGGATGTTGACTCACTTATCTTGGGCACCGAAACATTCCCCATACAGCAGCCGACTATGCATAACCACTCGACTAAGCCAATACTTGCTATTGCGCCAAAGCACTCGGCTAATGACCATGAAGCAAGCACCAGCCAAGTAAAGGCGAGAGATCCTAAATACACTCAGCCAAAGTGGTGTCCTCTAGGGCTAACAAAGACACAAAAGAGGAAAATACAGAGGTTAAGGAGTCAAGAGATGACAGAACAAGAGGCCGAGAAGCAAAGGGATAAGTTGTTCAATGACATTCGGCCCATGGTGCCTACAAAGCAATTGTGGAGGCCTAAACAAATACAAGATGCAGTGGCTTCTACACCTATCACAGCAGCACTTGCGCCACCAAAGGAGGACGATGCGACAACTATTACATCGTCTACGACACTTCTTACTTCTCCTTCACTTGGACAGATTTCAGAATCGGTGGATGCACTTGAAGAAGAGGATGATATGTTGGACTATGAGTCTACGCCGGTACATGAAGGTATGGATATCAAATATGGTATATTACTTACCTGCTGAGTTTTGTGCTGTAGATGAGGAAGGGGAGGTGGCTCAGCTGGATTTTGGCCGTAAAAATGCAATATTCGAGAAGCCAAAAGACCTAGTAACGCATCTGAAACCTTTGTATCTCAGAGGTCATATCAATGGATCACCGCTCACTCGGATGCTTGTTGATGGTGGTGTTGTGGTGAATCTTATGCGGTCTTCAAAAAATTGGGGATGCGTGATGAAGAGTTGATAAAGACCAACATGGTGCTCAATGGATTTGAAGGCAAAGAGAAAACTGAGGCCAAAGGTGTGACGTATGTGGAGCTCACGGTGGGAAGTAAAACTTTGGCTACCGCATTCTTTGTTGCCGAGGTGCAAGGTAACTACAATGTGATATTAGGCCGTGATTGGGTTCATGCAAACCAATGCATGCCATCTAGTATGCACCAGTTTTTAATCCAGTGGGTTGATGATGAAGTGGAAGTCATTCATGCGGATAACTCGGCATGTGTTGCTTTGGCCGATGCATCGGTGGATTGGCAGCATCCCAATGCTACTTGCTTGATGGGACGTGACTTGTCAGAGTTCAATTTTCTCAGCGCGACCAAGAATGGTTTCGTGCCCGTCTCTTTAAAGCCGCCTGAATGAAATCGGCTCCAAGGTATGATATGTTTAAATGGATCCTAACTCAGAGTGGTTACAAAAGCGACTTGTAGAATATCGGTCCGATGAGAACGATATGTATGAGTCCATAGAAGAGTTAGATGATATGGATAAATTAGGACAAGGTTTTACATCGGCCGATCCATTAGAAGAGATAGATATAGGAGATGGTTCAATTCCTAGAATGACATTTGTAAACGCAAATTTAAGAGCCGATCATAAAGCTAAGTTGATCTAGCTTTTGAAAGAGTATGTTTGCTGTTTTGCATGGGAATATCATGAGATGCCAGGTTTAAGCCGAGAGCTAGTGGAGCATTGCTTACCTATAAAGGCCGGTTTTAGACCATACAAGCAATCGGCCAGAAAATTTAATCCAAAAACATATGACCGGATCAAGGAAGAGATCGGTCGTTTGCTTAAAGCTAATTTTATTAGACCTTGCAGGTATGCCGAGTGGATTTCTAACATTATCCCAGTGGAGAAGAAAGGATCCGGCAAGTTGAGGGTGTGCATTGACTTCAGAGATTTGAATAGGGTTACACCCAAAGATGAGTATCCCATGCCAATAGCCGATATGCTTATTAATGATGCTTCTGGACATAAGGTTATTAGCTTTCTAGATGGTAATGCCGGATACAATCAAATTTTTATGGCCGAAGAGGACATGTCCAAGACAGCTTTTCGTTGCCCTAGTTTTCTTGGTTTATTCGAGTGGACAGTGTTGACATTCCGATTAAAAAATGCTGGCGCCACATATCAAAGGGCTATGAATTTGATCTTTCATGATTTACTCGGTGTCATACTTGAAGTTTATATTGATGATATTGTTGTCAAATCAGATGCTTTTGAGTCTCACTTGGATGATTTGCGTTTAGCTTTTGAAAGAATGAAAAAGTATGGACTGAAGATGAATCCTTTGAAGTGTGCATTCAGCGTGTCAGCTGTCAAGTTTTTGGGTTTCATTATCCATGAAGATGGAATAGAGATTGATCCCAAAAAGATAGAGGCCATACAGAAAGTGGAGGCTCCAATGTGCAAGAGAGATATGCAAAAGTTCCTTGGCAAGGTCAATTACTTAAGGAGGTTCATAGCTAATCTGTCAAGGAAGGTTGATGCGTTTACTCCTATCCTTCGATTAAAGAATGATGCTGATTTCACTTGTGGGGCAAAACAGCAAGAAGCATTTGATATGATCAAGAATTATTTGTGCACTCCTCCGGTGATGAAAGCACCCAAGCATAGGGAACCCTTCAGGCTTTACATTGCAGCAGAGAAAGGAGTTATTGGTGCTGTTCTGACTCAAGAAACCGAAAGAAAAGAGCATGCTATCACTTATTTGAGACGCTGCTTATTGGATGCCGAGACAAGGTATACATTTATTAAAAAATTATGTCTATGTTTATATTATGCTTGCACAAAATTGAGACATTATTTAGTACTGAGTGCTTGCATAGTAGCTTGTCAGACTGATGTCATTAAATACATGTTACATAGACCAATTCTTAGTGGTAGAATTGGTAAGTGGGCTTATGCTTTGATTGAATATGATTTGGCTTATGAATCTCTAAAATCCATGAAAGGCCAAATAGTTGCTAATTTTATTGTTGAACATCGGATTGATGACAAGCATGATGTTGATATAAACCTTGTTTCACTAGTACCATGGAGATTATATTTTGATGGTTCAGTTTGTAGCAATGGCCAAGGTGTTGGTATTGTTTACATATCTCCTCATGGTGCTGCTTTTGAAGCCTCATGCCGCTTAGAATATTTTTGTACAAACAATCAAGCCGAATATGAAGCATTATTATTCGGCCTAGAGATGTTACTTGCTATAGGTGTTACACATACTAAGGCTTATGGTGATTCGTTATTAGTAGTACAAAAAATATCCAAAGTCTTTCAATGCTTTGATGAATCACTTAATGTTTATCTTGATAAATGTCTAGATATAATTTCTACTTTGGATTATTTTAGCATTGCTCATATATCTAGACATGACAATTGGAAAGCAAATCATTTGGCACAACAAGCATCCGGCTATCATGTTGATCGTGGCATGTTTCATATTTCTGAAAAGCCGATGTCTAGTCTTGCCAACCTAGGGGAGGCCGAACCGGAGCCCACCATTTCGGCCACTAATGAAATATTCAATGCAGGAGAAAATCAAGACAGGAGGAAACCCATCATTGATTATTTGTGTGATCCTAGTAGAAGGGTGGACAGGGCTGTTCGGCGTATGGCTTTCAAGTACACAATGAGAGATGATGGTCTCTATCGCCGAACGGTTGATGATGTTCTTTTAAAGTGCTTGGACGAAGACCAAGCGAGAATTGCTATGGGAGAGGTCCATGAAGGTATTGGTGGCACTCATCAGTCGGCTCCCAAGATGAAATGGTTACTACGATGTGCTGGGTTTTATTGGCCTACCATGATTAATGATTGCTTCGGATATTATAAAGGGTGTGAAGCTTGTAAAAATGTCTGATGTGCCAGGGATCCAGTTTCAAAACTAGATATGGATGAGCACAAAAGCCAATGTAAAGATGATAGTTGCCAGGTAGGTGGAAGAAGAGTTGCCATTTGGCCTAGATAGCAGTTGTCATGCAAAACAAGCAGGAGTTGCCATGTATTAAAAAAGAAAGAGGTCATTGGAAAAACAACAGTTGCCATGTGGGACTGATGGCAGTATCCCATGTGGCAAGCTGAACAGCTGCATTGAAAAGCAAAAAATATAGCACTATGGCAATGAAAGAACAGGGATAACCTACTTGACTGTCTTCCTCAAATCTGGCAACAAGACAGGATCCCCGGTGTTGGACGTCGTCGTACGAGGAGATGACCTGGTGTAATGGGTGTCACCAGCAATGGGGGCACCCTTGTTCAATCGAGCAGAAACACGGGTTGGCGTTGGTGCTTGTTTCTTCGTAACTGCTCGTCCACCAGCTGTCGCCTCACTGTGCGTATAAGAAAATGACAAAAAAAGGTTCCAAGTGTCAGACACGAACATCATTGCCACGCTTAGCGAAACAAAAAATGGAAAAGGGGGTCAGTCCGTATAAAAGGAGAGACAAAACAAAACACTAAAAAAAGCAGCCGAACCTCCTCCTAGCAGTTAAGGGATCGGTCCTAGACCTCTTGCCAGGAGAGCCCTGCCCAACATCCTCTGGAGCACTCCCCCTCTTTGAGGGAAACACCCCCTTGCCTCTCGCAACTGTATGTTCTTTGACTTTCTCCGGTGAGGGGACATCTCGTGTAGCCTTGCCCTTCTTACCACCTGCACAAACTTCAACATGTTCATCATCGTCAGCGTCGTTTTGCACGTTCATCCATGTCATCATCATCGTCCTTGTCAAGGGCAGCATCTCCATCTAGTTCAACTTGTGTGTCAGGAAGCTCTTGGGAACTGTTGTAGTCGTACCGGCCACAGCAACCAGTTGGCCAATGTGTTTGTTGTGCAACAAATGTAGTGAACTGCCTTGCAACCGCGTCGCTGTCAGAGCCATTAAGGGACATCCAACCCTCAAGCAACTTCCCAAGCAAGCCGGCCATTCCGGATGCAAACTGCCCAATTAGATGCTCAACAGGTGCCCTCGCCTGTGCACAAAACAAAGAAGCAGCAGTAACCAACCATATTAGAGTCACGTGCACAAAGATAAAAAATAAACCAAAACAACCATAGATATATATCCTTGATTACCTCAGAAGGACAAGACGGAGCTGAGTGCACGTCCATCCACTTTCCAAAGTTTTGAGGCCCACCAAACACGCTGTAGTCTATAGCATGCTTGGCCATCAGCTGGAAAATAACCAAAAAACAGCTAGCATGTAAGAGAGAAAATAATGAACACTAACTAATAGTTCATGTATTGCAAAAAAAAAGGAATATGATGGAAGTTTCAACATGGATGATAGAGTTGCCATGTGGCGTGAGACATGGATACCATGCGCAGACAACCATGGCTAACAAGGTAGTCATCTCTTGTTAGCCACAGGCGGTTGCCATGTGAGGATTTTTTTTCATATGTTATGCAGCAACAGAATTGAAAGAATGCAGTGTAAATAAAGAAGACATAACTAACCTGCAGTTTCCCGTATTTTGTATCAGATACCCTGTCTGCAGCAAGCACAACCTTGATAGCATCGTAAGTCCATGCAGAAACAGCAAACTTGTGTGTACGCGGCGAGCCTCCTGTCCCAGTAAAGTCCACGGTGGACAAATCAAGACAGTCGACGTACATGAGCTGATGTACAACAATTTAAAAAGGAAAAAAATATCAGTTGCCATCATGGTATTTTTGCAGAAATAAGATAATGTATGTTCATTCAATCATCTAGTTGAAGGGCATGAAAAAGAAAGGAAAAACTGCCATCTATCTGTGTTAGTTGCCGTCATGTTGTCCTGGCAGTTGCCATCTTATTATGATGGTAGTTGCCACAATGTCACCATCATGGTTGCCATGCATACTCAAGGTGATAAGATTGTTTGAAAAAAGAGTAGTAAAAATCATTAAATGGAGTCGACAGCCCTTCTGGTACATCTTGTTTGAGAATGCATCATGGAGGAAGTCCGCAATGAACTTACACCAATTCATGTTCTTCACATCTTTTAGTTTCGCTTGCACGGCACGAAGTTCAGGACAAGAAGTTGCCATAACAGAAATCAAATGAGAAAATGTCAAATAAACTTGTAGTCACTAGCTTACAGATGACATCGCAGCCAAAAGAATGAAGGAAATAAAAAGGAGTAGATATAGATCATTCACCAGGATGGGGAAGCATTTGTTGCTTGGGCGAAGAGAAGTGGTCGGCGCAAAAACAGCTGAGATCAGGTACATGAGAAGCTTCATCTTAAAAACCTCACCATGGGTTGTCATGTCCTCCAGCGAAGTTGCCAGGACAGTCGTGTTCGGCATGGATGCCATCCCAGGAAACAAACAGGCAAACAACGTTTCTTCAATCTTATTATTGACCTCATACGGGACTCTGATTTCTCCACGCGGCACACCCAAAGTGCAGAACACGGATTCCTCGTCCAACGACAATCTTCCACGTCCCGAAATCACAGATTCCCTAGTGGCGGGGTCGTAAATCTCACCAAGCCAGTCGCATACAGGGTTCACTAAATTCTTGCACCGAACATCCATCAGAACCTGCATACCCATCTCAGCAGCAGCTCCCTTCTGCTCATCGGTAAATCCCTCTGTCAATGAAGTCATGCGTTCCTGTGAAACCCTATTGTGATTATGTTTCTTCTTCTGCAAAACGGATAAATGATCATTTGTTGCCATGTTTTCAGTATCATGGAATTTTAGTTCCCTAACAGACGATTGCAAACTCAAAATGTGACATTCAAAACATATGGGGGGAGGAGGGTGGACAGTTACCCCATCGCCGTCTTTTGTCCGTCCAGTTGCCGGATTCTACTGCGGTACATGCATGAAATCATCGCCGATGTCTTGATGATCGCCGCGAGCCATTCTGCTGAGGTAAGAACAAACCAAAATGTCAGGGTGAAAATGAAAGTATGAAGTAAGCAGTTGCCACCTAACAGAATGTATTTGCCACATGGGCTCAACTGAAAGTGGCAAATGGTTTAGGCAATATCATATGCACACCCACACCCCCTATGATTGTCCAACAATAAAATGTGGCAACTAAACACATTGGCTTCATTTGAAAAATGTACAGATCATAAGGCACTTAAAACAAAAATGTTGAAGTTGCCATGTTAGCACAAGATAGTACGAAGAAAGGCACAAATCTTCCAATGCACAAGCATATAATGTGGCAACTCACACTCTGTCCTCATACAAAAATGAGTTGCCATGTGTTCAAAGGCAAAATGTGCTAGGTTGAAATTGCCATGTTGAAATGCAAAACAATTTAAAAAAAGAGGCAGTTGCGACCTAACATAATGTACTTGCCACATGGGCTCAAATGAAAGAGGCAAATAGTTATTCCACTGCACAAGCATATAATGTGGCAACTCACACCCTGTCCTCATGCAAAAATGAGTTGCCATGGGTTCAAAGGTGTGACGCCCCCGATTCAATCGTACACTAATCATGCACGCAAACGTGTACGATCAAGATCAGGGACTCACGGGAAGATATCACAACACAACTCTAAAACCTAAATAAGTCATACAAGCATCATAATACAAGCCAGGGGCCTCGAGGGCTCGAATACAAGTGCTCGATCATAGACGAGTCAGCGGAAACAACAATATCTGAGTACAGACATAAGTTAAACAAGTTTGCCTTAAGAAGGCTACCACAAACTGGGATACAGATCGAAAGAGGCGCAGGCCTCCTGCCTGGGATCCTCCTAAACTACTCCAGGTCGTCATCAGCGGGCAGCACATAGTAGTAGGCACCTCCAGTGTAGTAGGGGTCATCGTCGACGGTGGCGTCTGGCTCCTGGACTCCAGCACCTGGTTGCGACAACCAGAAAGAAAGGAAAGGGGAAAAGGGGGGAGAAAGCAACCGTGAGTACTCATCCAAAGTACTCGCAAGCAAGGAACTACACTACATATGCATGGGTACATGTGTAAGGAGGCCATATCAGTGGACTGAACTGCAGAATGCCAGAATAAGAGGGGGATAGCTAGTCCTGTCGAAGACTACGCTTCTCGCAGCCACCGTCTTGCATCAAGTAGAAGAGAATAGATTGAAGTCCTCCAAGTAGCATCTCCAAGTAGCATCTCCAAATTAGCATCACATAGCATAATCCTACCCGGCGATCCCCTCCTCATATCCCTGAGGTAGAGCGACCACCGGTTGTATCTGGCACTTGGAAGGGTGTGTTTTATTAAGTATCCGGTTCTAGTTGTCATAAGGTCAAGGTACAACTCCAAGTCGTCCTGTTACCGAAGATCACGGCTATTCGAATAGATTAACTTCCCTGCAGGGGTGCACCACATAACCCAACACGCTTGATCCCATTTGGCCGGACACACTTTCCTGGGTCATGCCCGGCCGCGGAAGATCAACACGTCGCAGCCCCACCTAGGCAAAACAGAGAGGCCAGCACGCCGGTCTAAACCTAAGCGCACAGGGGTCTGGGCCCATCGCCCATAGCACACCTGCACGTTGCGTGGGCGGCCGGAAGCAGAACTAGCCCCCTTAATACAAGAGCAGGCTTACGTTCCAATCCGGCGCGCGCCGCTCCGTCGCTGACGTCTGAAGTGCTTCGGCTGATACCACGACGTCGGGATACCCATAACTACTCCCGCGTAGATGGTTAGTGCGTATAGGCTCGTAGCCAACTCAGATCAAATACCAAGATCTCGTTAAGCGTGTTAAGTATCCGCAAACGCCGAACAGGGCCAGGCCCACCTCTCTCCTAGGCGGTCTCAACCTGCCCTGCCGCTCCGCCTCAAAGATCCACTCGCGGGTGCTCCACCAGCCGACCCGACTTTAGTCTCCACATGTATCATGTATAAAGTATATAGTTTATACCCGTGATCACCTCCCGAGTGATCACGGCCCAATAGTATAGCAAGGCAGACTGACAAGAATGTAGGGCCAATGATGATAAACTAGCATCCTATACTAAGCATTTAGGATTGCAGGTAAGGTATCAACAGATGTAGCAACAATGTCAGGCTATGCATCAGAATAGGATCAACGGAAAGCTGTAACAGGCTACACTACTCTAATGCAAGCAGTATAGAAGAGAATAGGCGATATCTGGTGATCAAGGGGGGGGCTTGCCTGGTTGCTCTGGCAAGAAGGAGGGGTCGTCAACTCCGTAGTCGAACTGGGCAGCAGCAGCGTCGGTCTCGTAGTCTACCGGAGAGAAGAGGGGGAAGAAACAATGAATACAATGCAAACAAATGCATATCGATGCATGACATGACAAGTAACGATGCTAGGTGTGCCCAATCGCGGTAGTAGGTGATACTGACGAAGGGGGGAAACACCCGGGAAAGTATTCCCGGTGTTTCGTTGGACAGATGAACCGGAGGGGGAAAGTTGTGTGTTTGGTATGTTAGAGGTGTGTGGTGGACGAACGGGCCGCGTATCCGGGTTCGTCTCGTTGTTCTGAGCAACTTTCATGTAGAAAGTATTTTCATCCGAGTTACGGATTAAAAGATATGATTTTCTAAAGATTTAAATCATTTTCTGATTTTATTTATTCATTTAAATCCAACCTTATCCAGAACAGTGCCTGATGACGCAGGCATGACATCAGAGTGATGTCAGCAGGTCAACTGGTCGGTTGACCAGTCAAACCAGACAGGTGGGTCCAGTGGGACCCACATGTCATTGTCAGGGACAATAACAGAGTTCTAAAATTAACTGAAAGGGTTAATTAGTGTGTGGGTCCTAGCAGTCAGTGAGAGGTTAAAGTTTTAATTAACTAATTTAATTAATTAGTAGTTTATCTATTTGTTTTATTTTTTTTATAGCATGGGGCCCGCATGTCAGTGCCACTGGGCTGCCCAGTCAGCACGTGACCCAGTCAACACGTCAACAGGGGGCCCTGGACCCACCAGTCAGTGGCCCGAGACGGTGCCACGTGGGTGCCAGCTCGGCACCCGCCGGAGACGCGCCGGGGCTAACTCCGGCGACCAAAACAACGGCGGCCCCTCGCCGGAGTTGGCCGGAACCGTGCTACGGGGCTCGGTTTCGGGCGTGCGTGGGTGCGTTCGAACGGTCACTCGACCGCGCGTCGAGTGGTGGTGGTGGCATCGCCGGACCTGGCCGGAAACGTCACCGGCGACGAGGTCCGCGGCGTTGCGTTCGGGCGCTCATCAGGGATGGCGCAAAGAGGCACGGGAGGGGGCGTGCGCGTGTGCGTTGAGTCGGGCGTTCGACGCCGCGTCCATCTATGGTGGCGGCGCGGCCCGTAACGGGCTAGGACGACGACGGCGTGAGGCCGAGCGGACGCCGGTGTTCGGGCGCGGTCGGAAACGAGGCTAGAGGGCACGGGAAGGCACGGGCCCGAGCTCGTTGGGCTCATGGGAGCAAGAGGAGCTCGATGCCGTGCCCAGGTGAGTGCGACAGGGGCCGTGGCCACGGCGGCGAGGTACACCGCGGCGACCGGAGCCCGGGCACGACGACGAGCTAGTTACCGCGCGAGCTAGGAGAGCTAGAGGGCGGAGGAGGGAGGCAGCTCACCTAGCGGCACGCACGAAGGCCGGTGGTAGTTTAGTAGCAGCAGGGGGGTGTCTCCGGAGTTGGTGAAGAACGCGGCCGCCGGAGATGAGGGCGAAGGGGATCCGGTGATTTGGGGCTCCCCCGCTCCAGCTGAGGCCTCCGGTGGACGAGGAAGATGACGGAGGCGTCGACGGACACGCAGGCGCGGCGAGGCGGCGACTGTGGCCGCGCGATTCACGGCGGCGAGGTCATGGCGGCGCTCGGTTGCGGTGGGGAAGGA
>NC_041387.1:585033081-585042771 GCF_002162155.2 Triticum dicoccoides
GCCCTGTTCCGACCCGGGTCGGGGGAACAGGGGAAGGGGACGCGGTGCGGGAGCTGGGCCGGCCAGTCTGGCTGCGGGCCAGGGGGATTGGGCGGTGGCCGTGCGGGTGGGTTGGGCTGTCTGGTCCAGGGGGCTTCCCCCCCTTTTTTGTTTTTTTAATTTCTTTCTTTTATTTATTTTCCCTTTCTGTTTTATTTAGTTTTAGGGCATCTAGGCATTTTATAAAATGGTGTTTGCTTCACCATAATTACCAGTGCAATATTTGGCAACCCCCGAACATTTTCGCTTTGACTTTTGAAAACTTAGGGTGTTTGTCACTAATTCATATTTTGAATTAGCAATGATTTTGAACTACCACTTGGTTAGCAACAGTAACACTGGTGACATGGCATCATTAGAAGAGTTTTACTGTAGCCTAATTATCCGGGCGTTACAAATCTCCTCCACTACAAGAAATCTCGTCCCCAGATTTAGGAGGTAGAAGGAAACAGTGCGGGGTATTCATCACGCAGGCGATCCTCTTGTTCCCAAGTGGCTTCATCTTCAGAATGGTGCGACCACTGAACTTTGAGGAACTTGATCACCTTTTGGCGTGTGCGGCGTTCCGCTTGGTCGAGAATGCGGACCGGATGCTCTTTATAGGAGAGATCCTGTTGCAATTCGAGCACTTCATGTTCCACTTCTCGGATCGGGTCCTTGAAGCAACGGTGGAGCTGTGATACATGGAACACATTGTGAACCTGAGAAAGGTTCAGCGGAAGCTCCAGTTGATATGCCACTTTTCCACACCTCTCAAGAATAGTGAATGGGCCAATATAGCGAGGAGCTAGCTTGCCCTTGATCCCGAAGCGGTGAGCACCCTTCATTGGTGTAACTCGAAGATAGGCCTTTTCGCCAGGTTGATAGACCATGTCTTTATGATGACGGTCATAATTACTCTTTTGGCGTGACTGAGCAGTCTTGAGATTCTCGCGAATAATGCGGACTTGCTCTTCGGCATGTTGGATAATATCCGGACCAAAGAGTGGACGTTCCCCAGTTTCTGACCAGTTCAGAGGGGTTCGGCACTTTCGTCCATATAACACTTCGAAGGGGGCCATCTTCAGACTAGCTTGATAGCTATTATTATAAGAGAACTCAGCATACGGGAGAGATTCCTCCCATTTCTTGCCGAAGGAAATAACACAAGCTCGAAGCATGTCTTCGAGGACTTGGTTGACACGTTCAACTTGCCCTTGTGACTGTGGATGAAACGCAGTGCTGAAAGACAGATGAGTGCCCATAGCTTCTTGGAAACTTGCCCAAAATCTTGAAGTGAATAAACTGCCACGGTCTGAACTGATAACCAGTGGAATACCGTGAAGCGAAACAATTCTGGACATGTAGAGAGTTGCAAGCTGACTAGCAGTGATCGTTTCTTTGACCGCCAGAAAATGTGCAACCTTAGAAAGTCGGTCAATGACGACAAGAATAGCATCATTACCCTTTTGCGATTTGGGAAATCCAGTAACGAAGTCCATCTCGACATGGTCCCATTTCCATTCAGGAATAGATATAGGTTGCAGAGTTCCAGCAGGCCTTTGATGTTCTGCTTTGATTCGACGGCAAATGTCACATTCAGCAACATAACGAGCAATGTCTTGCTTCATGTTAGACCACCAGAATCTCTGGCGGATGTCTTGGTACATCTTTGTACTACCAGGGTGGATACATAGAGGCGTATCATGAGCTTCTTTCATAACCTCCTGAGTCATATTCAGGTTTTCCTTCTTACACGGCACCACTAGGCGGCCTTTGAAGTACAAGGCGCCATCATCAGCAATAGTGAAGGATGAGGAACTTCCTTCTTTGAGGTCTTGCTTAATCTTGTAGACTTCAGAGTCAAATCCCTGCATTGTCTTTATGGTGCCCACGAGATCGGGTTCAACAGCCAGGGTATAGAGGGAACCCTGGGAAACAACACGGAGATTCATCTTGCGGAACTCCGAAGGAGGGGGAGCGAGTGCACCCGGAGGAACAATATGGAGGTTTAGCTTTCTGAATTCTTCAACAAGTGAGGGCTGAACTTTGTGAACCTGGAGGTGGTTGCAGTAAGACTTGCGGCTCAAGGCATCAGCCATTACATTAGCCTTGCCGGGGGTATAGGAAATACCCAAATCAAAGTCTGCAACAGTCTCCATCCATCTCTGCTGACGGAGGTTCAGGTCTGGCTGAGTAAACAGATACTTCAGACTTTGGTGGTCAGTGAAGATCTCGCAACGATTACCGAGTAGGTAATGTCGCCACTGTTTTAGCGCATGAATGACAGCAGCAAGTTCGAGGTCGTGAACTGGGTAGTTCTCTTCGTGAGGGCGCAATTGCCGAGAGGCATAAGCAACCACTTTGCGCTCTTGCATTAGGACACAGCCTAGTCCTTGACGGGAAGCGTCGCAGTAAATGACGAAGTCCTTCTTAGTATCAGGAGGAGCTAGTACTGGGGCAGAAGTCAACTTGTCCTTGAGTGCCTGGAAACTTTCCTGACATTTATCTGTCCATTGGAACTTGACGCCCTTATGCAATAGGTTAGTCAGAGGCCTGGCAATCTTGGAGAAGTTCTCGACGAATCGACGGCAGTAGCTGGCGAGACCGAGAAAACTTCTGACTTGCTTAACGTTCTTCGGAGGAGTCCAATCGAGAATAGCCTGAACTCGTTCAGGGTTGACGGCAATACCATCCTTAGAGATGACATGCCCGAGATAGGTTACTTCGGGAAGCCAGAATTCACACTTGGAGAACTTGGCATATAGCTGATGCTCTCGTAGCTTTTCCAGCACAAAACGAAGATGTTCAGCATGTTCTTCTTCACTCTTGGAAAATATCAGGATATCATCCAGATAAACCACGACGAACTTGTCGAGGTAATCCATGAATATATAGTTCATCAGGCGAGAGAAGGTGGCTGGAGCATTGGTCAAGCCGAAAGACATGACGGTGTACTCGTATGAACCATAACGAGTCACAAAGGCGGTCTTGGGGATATCCTCCTCACGAACACGGATCTGGTGGTAACCCAACCTCAAGTCGAGTTTAGAGAACACTGATGAACCAGCCAATTGATCATACAGATCATTGATCCGAGGAAGAGGATACTTATTCTGAATGGTAGCTTGGTTTATAGGACGGTAGTCTTGGACCAATCGGTTTGTCCCATCTTTCTTCTTGACAAAGAGAGAAGGTGCTCCCTAAGGAGAGCAACTTGGGCGAATGAAACCACTTCGAAGAGATTTATCGATTTCCTCCTTAAGCTCAAGGAGTTCATGCGGCGGCATCTTGTAGGGTCGCTTGGCTATAGGAGTAGTGCCTGGTTTCAAGTCGATGACGAATTCGACAGCTCTAGCGGGGGGAATCCCTGGGAGTTCTTCTGGAAAGACGTCGAGGAAGTCACGCACGACAGGAATGTTTTCAATGCCCTCGAGTGGTGCAGCGTTCAATGCATTCAATGCATAGAGCCTTACCTCGGCATTCTTAACCAGATGGGCATTGTAGCTTATTATCTCATCAGAAGGGTGTAGCAGATGGACGGTCTTGGTGGCGCAAACGATAGAAGCAGTATGCGCTTTTAACCAATTCATTCCCAGAATGAGATCAATGCTACAGGACTTCAGTACGATGGGAGAGACAAGGAATTCCAGTCCTTCGATTTCTACAGGGACGTCGTTGCAAATCATGGAGGTTCGACATTGGCCCGCAGGAGTGTGTACTAATAGTGAAGCATTCATGTCCTCACATTTAATGTTGTGCAAGCATGCAAAATCTTCTGACATGAATGAATGCGATGCACCTGTATCGAATAAAACAGATGCAGGTACTGAATTTACAAGGAGTGTACCCATCACAGTAGCAGGCTAGTCTTGAGCTTCATTCAGATCAACGTGGTTGGCATGAACACGGCCATAAGACTTGGCATTGTTATTGCGGGTCTGGTTGTTTCCACGGCCAGCGGCTGGAAGGGCCAGTTGATTCTGATTCTGAATGCAATCCCTAGCACGGTGACCTGGTTGACCACACTTGTAGCACAGGCCATTATTGGGAGTGGGAACAGGAGCTTGGGGTGGCGGAGCTGGAAGCCTTGGCTGCCTAGTTGGAGCAGTAGGCAGACGAGGTGCAGCATAAGACTGCCTTGGGGCTGGTGCATTTGGACGGTACATGCTGTTCGGGATCCATATCTTACGCTTCTGCGAGGGCGGGCCCGAAGATGAGCCCGTGTCACGGTTGCGCCTTTGAGAGCTCTGGTGTTCTTGTAGACCAGTCTCAACATTGATGGCCTTATTCACCAAGGTGGCGAAATCAGCAAAGTCGTGCACTAGAAGTGCGAGCTTGATGTCAGCTTGAAGGCCGTCACGGAACTTCTCCTGCCTGCGAGCATCAGTTGCAATGTCTTCTTCAGCATAGCGGGATAAATCCAGAAATTCGCGCTGATAAGCTTCCACAGTTTTGTTGCCCTGGGTGAGGTTGCGGAACTCATGCTTCTTCCTGTCCATGATTCCTTGAGGGATGAAGCGGGCACGGAAAGCAGCCTGGAAGTCTGGCCAGGTGATGATTGTTCCAACTGGCAGAGTACGCCTATGGCTGTCCCACCATTGAGCTGCGGGTCCCTTCAGGAAGAAGGAAGCAAAAGTGACATAGCTGGCAGGGGCTACATCAGCCGACTCCATCTCATAGGTGATGTCACGGAGCCAGTCATCAGCATCCAGCGGCTGGGTTGAGCTGCGGTACACACTTGGGTTGAGGCGTATGAAATCCTGCAGAGTTGTTGTGTTTGGATGCTGGTTCATATTGGGGCGAGGAAACTGAGCCATCACGTTTTCCATGAACTGGCGATTCATCTCAAGCTGTTGGATCATACCAGCCATGTACTCAGGCGGTGGTGGGAAGTTACCACCACGACCACGACCAGCTGGTCTAACCATCCTGCTAGTATATAACAGGGGTAGCTCAGTATTGAGAAATTTGCATAGACAAGAATCATTCATGATGAAACATGCATAATGAAAGGAGCACGACATATACCACATAGATAGTCGGCATAACTTACAAAAGGGGTCGGACATAGAGTTCAGTACTCAGAGTTCAGTACATAGACTAAGTCATCATAGGCGGCACGCAGGCTCGCGAATGCATCTAATACTAATGAGCAAGACTACATCAGTCCCAGGAGGTACTGTGAAGGTAGCTGTAACCTGACAGCTGGTAGTGAGGCAACGGATAGTCCTCCACGTCAGTGGCCTGGGGGCCGCGGATACTCTGGTGTAGAACCCGACGCTCAGGTGGCAGAAGAGGACCAAGTGCGGGAGAGTAGCCTCCCACCTCTGGCCATCCGACACCGTGTGGCATCACGGTCCTGGCTGGGTAGATCGCAGAATGCGACAGCTGTCCAGACCGGACAAAGGGGTGCAACAGCGTCAGAGCCCTGTAAAGGTGCTGACGAGTGGTGTACAACTCATGGCGAAGAGCTCTGTTAGCTCGGTCCAGCCCATCAGCATGCAGAACCAGGCGCTGATGGTGGAAGGGCTCTCGGGTGACGGTGGAGTAGGCGGCAGTGTAGTATCCCTCCGCACCAACGTCAGATGCGATAGGAATGTGTCTGAAAGGGGAAGTGTCCAACGCCTGATACTCTCCACGAAGACGTGTCAGAGCAGCATGAGCAGCATCGTGGACTGCCATCTCGATGGTCACTCCAACACCATGAGCGGTGTGCAGCACGGTAGTGGACTCATACTCCCGAGAGTAGAGGTGGACGATGGCACGGTACTGCTCCTGGTTAAAGTCCTGGTACTCCTCGTAGACGGTGTACTCAGGGTGCCAGCGATAACCCAGATAGGTCATCATATCAGCTAGCACAGCAGGTGATCCTGAGGCACCAATGGCCGCAGTGTGGCGCACGACCTGCCTCGTGGGTTCCATCTGAAAACAAAGATGTTTCAATGGAGTCAAATGACAACATGGGCACTATTCAAAATGCTATCCTGCAGAATAACTATGGCTTATCCAACTTTGGGGTGAACGTGGTAACGGGATCCTAATGTCAGAGTTAGTAAATTCGTTTAACCCGAGTAGAAAAGAGTTTAGAGTCCCAGAGTAAAGGTCGAGGAGTAAAAGATCCTAGTACCACCCGATGGCTACGTGGGCCGCTAAAGCACACAGCCAAGTTAGTAAAAGTTTTTGTAATGTCTAGACTCGACTTCGGCCAAGGAGTGTGGAAGGGGGATTCCTACAGGCAGTCGGCTCTGATACCAACTTGTGACACCCCCGATTCAATCGTACACTAATCATGCACGCAAACATGTACGATCAAGATCAGGGACTCACGGGAAGATATCACAACACAACTCTAAAACCTAAATAAGTCATACAAGCATCATAATACAAGCCAGGGGCCTCGAGGGCTCGAATACAAGTGCTCGATCATAGACGAGTCAGCGGAAACAACAATATCTGAGTACAAACATAAGTTAAACAAGTTTGCCTTAAGAAGGCTAGCACAAACTGGGATACAGATCGAAAGAGGCGCAGGCCTCCTGCCTGGGATCCTCCTAAACTACTCTAGGTCGTCATCAGCGGGCAGCACATAGTAGTAGGCACCTCTAGTGTAGTAGGGGTCGTCGTCGACGGTGGCGTCTGGCTCCTGGACTCCAGCACCTGGTTGCGACAACCAGAAAGAAAGGAAAGGGGAAAAGGGGGGGAGAAAGCAACCGTGAGTACTCATCCAAAGTACTCGCAAGCAAGGAACTACACTACATATGCATGGGTACATGTGTAAGGAGGCCATATCAGTGGACTGAACTGCAGAATGCCAGAATAAGAGGGGGATAGCTAGTCCTGTCGAAGACTACGCTTCTCGCAGCCACCGTCTTGCATCAAGTAGAAGAGAATAGATTGAAGTCCTCCAAGTAGCATCTCCAAGTAGCATCTCCAAATTAGCATCACATAGCATAATCCTACCCGGCGATCCCCTCCTCATATCCCTGAGGTAGAGCGACCACCGGTTGTATCTGGCACTTGGAAGGGTGTGTTTTATTAAGTATCCGGTTCTAGTTGTCATAAGGTCAAGGTACAACTCCAAGTCGTCCTGTTACCGAAGATCACGGCTATTCGAATAGATTAACTTCCCTGCAGGGGTGCACCACATAACCCAACACGCTTGATCCCATTTGGCCGGACACACTTTCCTGGGTCATGCCCGGCCGCGGAAGATCAACACGTCGCAGCCCCACCTAGGCAAAACAGAGAGGCCAGCACGCCGGTCTAAACCTAAGCGCACAGGGGTCTGGGCCCATCGCCCATAGCACACCTGCACGTTGCGTGGGCGGCCGGAAGCAGAACTAGCCCCCTTAATACAAGAGCAGGCTTACGTTCCAATCCGGCGCGCGCCGCTCCGTCGCTGACGTCTGAAGTGCTTCGGCTGATACCACGACGTCGGGATACCCATAACTACTCCCGCGTAGATGGTTAGTGCGTATAGGCTCGTAGCCAACTCAGATCAAATACCAAGATCTCGTTAAGCGTGTTAAGTATCCGCAAACGCCGAACAGGGCCAGGCCCACCTCTCTCCTAGGCGGTCTCAACCTGCCCTGCCGCTCCGCCTCAAAGATCCACTCGCGGGTGCTCCACCAGCCGACCCGACTTTAGTCTCCACATGTATCATGTATAAAGTATATAGTTTATACCCGTGATCACCTCCCGAGTGATCACGGCCCAATAGTATAGCAAGGCAGACTGACAAGAATGTAGGGCCAATGATGATAAACTAGCATCCTATACTAAGCATTTAGGATTGCAGGTAAGGTATCAACAGATGTAGCAACAATGTCAGGCTATGCATCAGAATAGGATCAACGGAAAGCAGTAACAGGCTACACTACTCTAATGCAAGCAGTATAGAAGAGAATAGGCGATATCTGGTGATCAAGGGGGGGGAGGGGGCTTGCCTGGTTGCTCTGGCAAGAAGGAGGGGTCGTCAACTCCGTAGTCGAACTGGGCAGTAGCAGCGTCGGTCTCGTAGTCTACCGGAGAGAAGAGGGGGAAGAAACAATGAATACAATGCAAACAAATGCATATCGATGCATGACATGACAAGTAACGATGCTAGGTGTGCCCAATCGCGGTAGTAGGTGATACCGACGAAGGGGGGAAACATCCGGGAAAGTATTCCCGGTGTTTCGCGTTTTCGGACAGATGAACCGGAGGGGGAAAGTTGCGTGTTTGGTATGTTAGAGGTGTGTGGTGGACGAACGGGCTGCGTATCCGGGTTCGTCTCGTCGTTCTGAGCAACTTTCATGTAGAAAGTATTTTCATCCGAGTTACGGATTAAAAGATATGATTTTCTAAAGATTTAAATCATTTTCTGATTTTATTTATTCATTTAAATCCAACCTTATCCAGAACAGTGCCTGATGACGCAGGCATGACATCAGAGTGATGTCAGCAGGTCAACTGGTCGGTTGACCAGTCAAACCAGACAGGTGGGTCCAGTGGGACCCACATGTCATTGTCAGGGACAATAACAGAGTTCTAAAATTAACTGAAAGGGTTAATTAGTGTGTGGGTCCTAGCAGTCAGTGAGAGGTTAAAGTTTTAATTAACTAATTTAATTAATTAGCAGTTTATCTATTTGTTTTATTTTTTTTATAGCATGGGGCCCGCATGTCAGTGCCACTGGGCTGCCCAGTCAGCACGTGACCCAGTCAACACGTCAACAGGGGGCCCTGGACCCACCAGTCAGTGGCCCGAGACGATGCCACGTGGGTGCCAGCTCGGCACCCGCCGGAGACGCGCCGGGGCTAACTCCGGCGACCAAAACAACGGCGGCCCCTCGCCGGAGTTGGCCGGAACCGTGCTACGGGGCTCGGTTTCGGGCGTGCGTGGGTGCGTTCGAACGGTCACTCGACCGCGCGTCGAGTGGTGGTGGTGGCATCGCCGGACCTGGCCGGAAACGTCACCGGCGACGAGGTCCGCGGTGTTGCGTTCGGGCGCTCATCAGGGATGGCGCAAAGAGGCACGGGAGGGGGCGTGCGCGTGTGCGTTGAGTCGGGCGTTCGACGCCGCGTCCATCTATGGTGGCGGCGCGGCCCGTAACGGGCTAGGACGACGACGGCGTGAGGCCGAGCGGACGCCGGTGTTCGGGCGCGGTCGGAAACGAGGCTAGAGGGCACGGGAAGGCACGGGCCCAAGCTCGTTGGGCTCATGGGAGCAAGAGGAGCTCGATGCCGTGCCCAGGTGAGTGCGACAGGGGCCGTGGCCACGGCGGCGAGGTACACCGCGGCGACCGGAGCCCGGGCACGACGACGAGCTAGTTACCGCGCGAGCTAGGAGAGCTAGAGGGCGGAGGAGGGAGGCAGCTCACCTAGCGGCACGCACGAAGGCCGGTGGTAGTTTAGTAGCAGCAGGGGGGTGTCGCCGGAGTTGGTGAAGAACGCGGCCACCGGAGATGAGGGCGAAGGGGATCCGGTGATTTGGGGCTCCCCCGCTCCAGCTGAGGCCTCCGGTGGACGAGGAAGATGACGGAGGCGTCGACGGACACGCAGGCGCGGCGAGGCGGCGACTGTGGCCGCGCGATTCACGGCGGCGAGGTCATGGCGGCGCTCGGTTGCGGTGGGGAAGGAGGGGGAGACGGATCTGGAGGGGAGAGGGAGAGGCGCGGGGGCCGAGGCG
>NC_041387.1:585042940-585050616 GCF_002162155.2 Triticum dicoccoides
GGGGGGGTGCTGGCGATCTTATCCCCCGTCTCGTCGCCGGCGAGGGGGGGTTCGGTTGGGACGCGCCCTGTTCCGACCCGGGTCGGGGGAACAGGGGAAGGGGACGCGGTGCGGGAGCTGGGCCGGCTGGGCCGGCCAGTCTGGCTGCGGGCCAGGGGGATTGGGCGGTGGCCGTGCGGGTGGGTTGGGCTGTCTGGTCCAGGGGGCTTCCCCCCCCCCTTTTTTGTTTTTTTTTAATTTCTTTCTTTTATTTATTTTCCCTTTCTGTTTTATTTAGTTTTAGGGCATCTAGGCATTTTATAAAATGGTGTTTGCTTCACCATAATTACCAGTGCAATATTTGGCAACCCCCAAACATTTTCGCTCTGACTTTTGAAAACTTAGGGTGTTTGTCACTAATTCATAGTTTGAATTAGCAATGATTTTGAACTACCACTTGGTTAGCAACAGTAACACTGGTTACATGGCATCATTAGAAGAGTTTTACTGTAGCCTAATTATCCGGGCGTTACAAAAGGCAAAATGTGCTAGGTTGAAATTGCCATGTTAAAATGCAAAACAATTCAAAAAAGAGGCAGTTGCCACCTAACAGAATGTACTTGCCACATGGGCTCAATTGAAAGTGGCAAATAGTTTTTCCACTGCACAAACATATAATGTGGCAACACACACCCTGTCCTCATACAAAAATGAGTTGCCATGTGTTCAAAAGCAAAATGTGCTAGGTTAAAATTGCCATGTTAAAATGCAAAACAATTCAAAAAAGAGTTGACGACATCTACTGAACAACCTTTAATGGCAATTCACACACTGACCTCATATTAAAAGTGAGTTGTCTTTTTTAATACAGCCAAATATGTTCAGATATCACGAGTCAGCGTGGCAAAACACAAAATTGGGTCTGTAATACAGTGAAGTTGCCACATTATCCTGCCTACATCATGGCAACAGCCATAGTGTGTTCACAGAAATAATTGCCACGCGGAAAGCATACTTGTGGCAACTGTCACAGTTGATCAGGAAATTAGTTGCCATCCAGTGCACGTAGTTGCTGAAACTACCATGACTATCTATTTACTACACTTTATCACGCCTACAGCATGGCAACAACCATAGCATGTGCACAAAATTAGTTGCCACATGGGAACATATTTGTGGCAACTATCACATTTAATCAGGAAATTAGTTGCCATACAGTGCAGATAGTTACTGAAACTACCATGTCTGCCTTCATACTGCCCTTTGAAAAACAACAACCTAGATCTAGGGTTCATTGGCAACTATCATAACCTGAAATTCATCAACAAAAATCTTCTTGCACTGATCGCAAAATAGTATTTCGAGACAAAACATAACAAGCAGATAGAAAAACGCCGGCTCAATCCCAAGGCAGAACCAGGATGTGGCCGCGGACAACCACACCGGCATGACCGCCACCACGACGGCGACGAAACTACCCAATGCCAACGAAAACGGCAAGCACAAAGACTCCGCCGCCGGCGGGAACGCTGGCGCACCGCGCACCCGCCTGAATCTTGACGAATCTCGAGCGGAACATTGACCACGGAGGAGAGGGGAGAAATGCAGGCAAGGAATTTAAGCGTGGGATGGAGCATTACCTTCAACCCGCAGGCGCTCCGGTCCGGCGAGTCCCACCGACGGCCGCGAATGCCGTCGACTCTTCCGCCTCCGCCGTCGCCTTCTCCTCTCACCTTCTCTTCCAATCGACTGAACTGCGGGGTGGGTTGTGCGAGTAATGAAGTGGGGAGTAAATGGAACCGTGAGGGGAGGGGGGCGAAGTGCGCGACGTGGTTGACGGCAACCGCAGTCGGGCATGCCGTGCGGCCGCAAAGCAGTTCCACTGCACGCCCCCGAGTGGCAACCGTTAACCGCGGGGAGACAACCGGCGTGTGGGCGAATTCTCTCACACACCACACACGCGACTTGTCCTACGTGACACACAAAATCAGCCAAAACGTGCCAAGATTCGTGCAGAACCTATTGAACGGCGATGGAAGCGTGTGGTTGAGTTGGCTAACGCCCACACATGTGGGCATTAGTGTTTTCGTCCTTTAACCGGTTAGCTATCGGGCTGTCTCTCCAGACGTTTAAGACCGATTTGAGACACTGACAGATTTGAGGCGCAAGATGCTCTTACATCTCTCAACACATCTCTCGGCCAATTCCGAGCAAGGGATGAGCTGAGCTGCCTCCCTCGGCCCGCCGGGTCGACAGGAGATAGCGACGGAAGACCGGCCGGGAACTCCACCTCAGGCGTGCCACCCGTGGGGCGTTTTTTAATAAACACATATGGTTGTCAGTTGTCACCACGATGAACGTATCTACCCGCTCACGAATCCCAACGACGATTCCTTGTGCCGTGGCCGCACGTCAGTGACACGAGGCCCCGTCAGACAGCCAGATCCCGCGCCGAGAGTTTCTCAGTCACGCATCGCTATCGGAATCCGGACCATTTCCACGTCACTGCCAACTACGGGAGAGCCCGACCCGAGCCAGCCGCCATTGGCATTGGCACCAGCACCACTCCACTCCACCACCAGAGACCCGTGCCAATCCCACACTCCACTCTCCTTCTCATCCATCCATCTAACCACCCCCGAGCTAATCCAGCTCCGTCTCCCTCGCTGTTCGGTTGTGGAGTACCACAGCTCCTACCCCCTAGCTAACTGATCCGAGCCATGGCCGCCTCGCTGCTTCGCCGCGCGGCCAGCGGCCGCGGGCGGTGTCCCTCGCCGGCGGAGTCGCTGCGGAGGCTGGTGTCCTCGGAGGCGGCGCCGGAGCAGGCCCTGCCGCGGCCTCTGCCGGAGATGCCGCCGTTCGAGCACCGGCCGAGCCCGTACGCCGGGATGGGCGGCGCCGAGATCCTCGAGAAGCGGAAGAAGTTCCTTGGCCCCTCCCTCTTCTACTACTACCAGAAGCCGGTACATACGTCGTATACTTATCTTCTGCTGCTTCGTCATGGCGATTGTCCGCTGTAGGAAGACGAGACCTGTGCTTGAAACCAATCCTCTTAATCAGTAGGAGAGTAAATAAATTTTGATGTAGAGGATGATGTATGAACTGCATCAATCATCATGTAAGATTAGGTTCGATATTTTGCTACTCCCATCATTGTCTCGCTCACACGTTGTCCCAGGACCCACACGTCAGTGAAACATCAAGTGCCACTTTTTTTTTGAAGGCATCAATATCAAGCGATACCTATTAAAACGCCAAATAAGTGTCAGTGCCAAATTCCCAAAGGCCCCGATCGAAAGCAATAGTAGTACTATGTGTGAAATAGTGTAAGAGATGTCTGAAGATATTTTTTATGGCAGTATAAAATTAAAGTACTACCATCTTGATTCCATTGTGATCTGTATTGGCAGCTCAACATCGTGGAAGGGAAGATGCAGTACCTGTACGACGAACAAGGCAAGAGATACCTCGATTGCTTCGGAGGCATAGTCACGGTGTCATGTGGCCATTGCCACCCTGATATTGTCAAGGCCGTGCAGGAGCAGACCAAGTTGCTTCAGCACACCACCACCATATACTTGCATCATGCCATCGTCGAGTTTGCCGAGGCGCTTGCCTCCAAGATGCCAGGCAATCTCAAGGTAAAGAAATACTTCCTTCCTTCAGTGGCTCAGTGCTACTAGAAGTTACAACATGGATGGACTCGATGACGAGAAGGGAGTGTGAGTGTCTCATATTTTGGGATGGTATGCAGGTTGTGTACTTCGTCAATTCTGGGACCGAAGCGAATGAATTGGCAATGTTGATGGCTCGGCTGTACAGCGGGAATCTCGGTATGGTTGCATTGAGAAATGGATACCACGGTGGGAGTGCTGGAACAATAGGTCTCACGGGTTTGCAGACGTGGAAGTACCCGATTCCTCAGGTCTGTGTCTGATTGTTAGGAGATACAAAATGACACAGATTTTCAGTGCAAGTCTTTTTTCCAGTTCAATTAATGTACTTGAAAAGATTGACCTATTGTTAGTTCAGCGATGCTAAAATTAACACAGAAGCACAAAAGTATGTCGATATCCCTATTTTTTTGTCAGGTGCATTATGGGCTTCATCTCGGTTAGTTAATCTGCAATGTGTTGTCGTAATATAGTTATCACCCCTTACTCCTTTAAAAAAGTTAAAAAATGAGGGGAGGTAACCTATAGTGCATTCGTGCACATTGTTTCAATATGACCATCTGTAGTTGTTTAAATTGGTTCTTACCTATGAGCCATTTATTTCTCATTCGCAGGGTGAGATTCATCATGTCATGAATCCGGATCCTTACCGTGGAGCTTTTGGGTCTGATGCTGCAGCTTATGCCAGGGAAGTCGAAGAACATATAAATTTTGGCAGTTCAGGAAGGGTTGGAGGTTTTATCGCAGAAACTTTCCAAGTATGAACAATTTAACGTTGTACATTATACTGTAAAAAAACTGATAATATGGTTTTATTAAGATGCTTTTTTTTTCTTGTACGGGGGAATCCAGATGAACGTACTCATATATCAGCTTTCTGATTGATGAACATGATTGCAGGGTGTAGGAGGTACTGTTGAACTAGCTCCTGGATACCTGAAGTCGGTATATGATACTGTCCGGAAGGCGGGTGGTGTCTGTATAGCTGATGAAGTCCAAAGTGGTTTTGGACGTACTGGAAGTAACTACTGGGGATTCCAGACGCAGGATGTCATCCCTGACATTGTAACGATGGCAAAGGTTCGTGGTAACAGGAAAAACTCTGCCTCGAAGGTTTCATTATGTTGACAGTATCAATCAATATTAATGAATTTTTTTCTGTATTTCTAGGGAATCGGCAACGGTCTACCACTCGGTGCAGTTGTAACAACTCCTGAGATTGCAAGCGTGATGGCTCAGAAGATCCAGTTCAACACATTCGGTGGGAACCCTGTCTGTTCTGCTGGTGGATTGGCTGTTCTTAAGGTTCTCGACAAGGAGAAACGGCAGGCGCATTGCGCAGATGTCGGCGCTCACTTGGTGGAACGTCTGAAATCTCTTCAGCAGAAGCATGAAAGTAAAATGTCGAGTCCCATCTTTTGGTCCATTTGAAGTAACCATTTCGGTCAACTGTTTGATTTTGGGTTCGAGTTAGTGTAACCGATCGATGATTATCCATCCCTTGGCCTTGCTTCTGCTCAGTCATTGGAGATGTCAGAGGAAGGGGGCTGATGCTTGGGGTGGAGCTCGTCACTGACAGGACGGAGAAGACTCCGGCCAAGGCTGAGACCGCTCTTCTGTTTGAGAAACTCAAAGGTAATAGCTCACATTCCCTACCTCCATGATCGCAAAATGTTTACTTCTACAGCTCCTCATATGGTTCTCTTGTTCTACCAGATCTTGGCGTTCTAGTCGGCAAAGGCGGTCTGCACGGCAACGTTTTCAGGATTAAACCACCGATGTGCTTCTCAAAGGACGATGCAGGTCAGTAGCTCAACTATCTCCACAAGATCCCCGACGAAATCTGCATTGCTCGTAGTGGTAGAGACTAACCGGACTCCTGATCCGGCAGATTTCTTGGTGGACGCCATGGACTACGCCATGTCAGGGTTCTGAGGACCATGAACGTTCTTGTGCCTGCCCCTGAACCGTCACCGGGGCCGCGGCGCGGAGTGCATGGGGATGCCCTGGTGCTGGTAGCATGGTACGTTCCCATGGCTGGGCTGCGTCACCGCGTGTTTGCTCGCAACGCATGTATACGTGCCCGGTGTCTATGTTCGTGATGATGAAACACAACCCTTACCCAGGGAGAAGGGATGAATAAATGAAGGGAGGAAAGCATCAGAAAAGCGCAATGTGCTGTCTGGCTTATCTGCTGTTTTTTGGTAGGGATATCTGAAATCCAATGGGCAAGGAAAATCTACGTTTCCTTGTAAGAATAGGAAAACAATACGCTAAGAGCATCTCCACTCGTTCGCCCCCCAGGGGCTTGAAATAGTGCCACCTGGGCCCACTTTTGGCGCAAGTTGGACCAATTTTGGCTCATATTCGGCGTGCTTCGGCACAAATTCAACGGAAGCTAATTTTTGTCACATAGTTCGTCAAAGAAATTCAATACAAATCAAATAGTTCAACAAATTAGTCAGTTCAACAAATAAAAACTCATGTTTCATCACACGTCGAGCTAGGCGTTGCCCTTGAGCCTCCATAGATGCTCTATCAGATCGTGTTGCAGTTCTTGATGCACCTGTGAGTCTCGGATCTCCTGACGCATATTGAGGAAGGCAGTCCAGGTTGCCGGTAGCTGGTGATCAACTTGGACAAGAGGACCATGCCTGTAATATGGTTCAGTGTTAAACACTGACTCTTCCTCCTCGCTCTCAATGATCATGTTGTCAATATAACACAACAAGCCATGACCTCCCATGTTTGATCTTTCGATCAGGTCTGAGCGGGGTACAGGACAAGAGCAAATCGAGATTGGAGCACACCAAATGCCCGTTCGACATCCTTCTTGCAAGCCTCCTGACACTTGGCAAAGTAAAAGTTCTTGCCTCCTGGCACAGGGTTTGAGATAGTCTTCACAAATGTGAACCATCTCGGATAGATGCCATCTGCTAGGTAGTATCCCTTGTTGTAGTAGTGCCCATTGACCTCGAAGTTCACCGGAGGAGCATGACCTTCAACAAGTTTGGCAAAGATGGGGGAGCACTACAGTATGTTGATGTCATTGTGAGTTCTTGACATACCAAAGGAGTGCCAAATCCAAAGGTCATGTGTGGCCACTGCCTCAGGTGCCACACTACAGCCGCCTTTGGCGCCTTTGTACACCCCCGCCAAGCAAATGGACAATATTTCCATTTTCAATGCATGCAGTCGATGCTTCCAAGCATCCCAGGAAATCCTCTTGCTGCATACTGTGCTAGGATCCGAGCAGTGTCTTCAGCATTGGGTGATCGCAAGTATTGAGGTCCAAACACTGCCACCACTGCCCAGCAAAACTTGTACAAACACTCAATGGTCGTGGACTCGACCATGCGTCCATAGTCTTCCAGTGAATCACTGGGAGCTCCGTATGCAAGCATCCTCATAGCTATCGTGCACTTCTGGAGTGAGGTGAATCCAAGTGTGCCGGTGCAATCTTTCTTGCACTTGAAATAGTTGTCGAACGCATGGATGGAATTCACAATCCTGAGGAAGAGCTTTCGGCTCATCCAATAACGGCGCCAAAATACTTTCTCGCCCTGCAGTGGAGCGTCGGTGAAGTAGTCGGTGTAGAGAAAGCAATAGCCTTCCAGTCGATGCCTCTGCTTTGCCTTCACCCGGACCGACGCCGAGCCACCTCGTCGCGACTTTGCATTTTGCTCACGAACAGGCCGGCCAGAGCTGCGAGGACCATGAGATGCACTTCGTCCTGGGCGTCGGCATCGGCTTCCTCCTCTAGCAGCGCCGCCAACGTCTCCTCGTCGTCCGAGTCCATCACCAAGCAGACAAATCGCCGAACACCTGGCGGGTATGGTAGGCGCGCAGCCGCCGGCAACCCCGCCCCGCATGGCCGGAACGCCGGAAAGCTCGCCCAAGGGCGGGGTGGAGGGTGCCACGGTGATCCCTCTATTTTTTGGCGGGGAAATGGCCTTGCTAGCGGCGGAGGGTAGGTAGGCCGAGCCGGGATCGGCACGGCGGCGAAAGGCGTGTGCGCGCGGG
>NC_041387.1:585050852-585073626 GCF_002162155.2 Triticum dicoccoides
AATCTGGACGTGCAAGATGCTTTTTCACCTGATAGTGGTGGCCCAGGCGCGGTTTTTCCCTTCCGCCGGAGCCCCAAGCGCTCTCAGTGGTGGCCCAGGCGCGGTTTTCCCTTTTGCCGGAGCCCCAAGCACCCCCAGTGCGCTGGGTTTGGCTTGGGATCGCCGGGCCAAAATATGGGCCGAGCTGGCGGATTTTCAGCGTTCTGGGGACGCGACTGGGGTTTTTTCGGCGCCGACGGGAAAAAAATTCACCATAGGGGCCTGTTGGGGTCGCGAGTGGAGATACTCTAATCCAGAGTACAAGAATGCACCAAACAGAAATGTTGGATTGTAAAAAAAGTTAGTAATCCGTGGATGTAGAAACGACCTTAAACAAAGGGGAAATTACAACCAAAATTCTTGACCTTTGACGGGGGGATAAACCCTAGGTAGCCTCATCCATGACCTAGCGGATTTCAAGACATCGGGGAGTCCGACTGGTCGCAAGGCCAGCCCCTACGGCTGGCCGGTAGCGGTCCGCCTCCCAGAAGGCGGCGCACCTTAGAAGACAGCAAGGGCCTCGGCCGACTCCTACCAGGCGGCCCTTCGCCTCCTCAAAGTCTGCACCCACCTGCTACGACGAGACAGAGCGTGGCAACAGTGCCACCTGCCACCCTCGAATCCCGGAAGGGACGTGGCCAGAGTGCAGGCGTACCAGGCGGACACCCCTCGCCTGACATGACACTGTAACCACGCGGCCCATGACGATGCCTACGTCAGGAAGGGCCATGCCCCCATGACGGGCGGTCGGTATGGCCCGCAGGCGGCGGGCTCCACCTGCCCACGTATCGCCAGAAGGCGGTAGGGCCTGAGTAGGCGGCCTCAAGGGGAGGCCGACTCCTAGAAAGCGGCCGCCCCTCCACTTGGAGTTTGTGCACCATTAACCAGAAGTGACGGGGTGTGGCTACAGTGATCACCCGTTAGGCGGAGGTACCGTAGCCATGCGCCCCCGACCGAGCCATCGTCATCAGGGCAAGGCTACAGTGTGGCCTGGTCCCCCTGGCCCATAGGCGGTAGGCCCTACCTGTCGGCCGAGACCACAACAATCGGCGGGACCCACCAGGCGGCGGACCCTAGCTGTCGGCGCAGAAGCTGGAGCCCAGAGACACTGACGGCCGGGTCCTACGACCAGTCGGATCACCATTGTACCCCCGGGGGGGTAGGCTTATATAAACCCCCCAGGGTCACCCATGCAAAGGGTTCAACCATTAGATCATCTTACACCCACATAGCTAAGGAGAAGTAGAGCTAGCTGCCTTCTTCCTCCTCTAGCCCGAACAGCTCAAGGAGCAACCTTGTAGCCCGCTATTGATCATAGTGATGCGGAGACCCCGCAGAGCAGGATCAGGGGTGTTATCTCCACGGAGAGCCCCGAACCTGGGTAAGACTCGGTGTCGTTTGAGGTCTTGCCTACTCCCACTTCTAGAGCCCGACAACGTTCTATTGACCCCCTACATGATTAACCACCCGTTGGCATATGTCGAGGAAATACCACGACATTTGGCGCCCACCATGGGGCAAGGCGCACCGTTGTCCAGAGCCACGTTCTGGACGGGAACCCGTTTCCTTCCCCGTGAGCGCAGCTAGCCTGGCTCGCCCGATGGCGCTTGCGCTGATGCTTTGCGTGGTGTGGAAGCCGCCTGCGCCGCGAGCTCCCTCGCCGGTCTCCTCGACGGAGTCCACCTCACCGGCGAGCCTGCCCCCGACGTGGGTTTGGCCAGCTCCGAGAGTTGCCTCGTCAACCTCCTTAGTAAGCTCCACATCGTCGACGAGCCCGCCTCCGACCTGGAGTCCATTGGCTCCACCGATCCGGCCGTCGAGATGCTCATCGACTCCGACGCGACAGATGTTGATGCCTACTTCGACCAAGTAGAGATCATATACGACCCGCTCCCTCGCGCGGATAGCATCACCAGCGCCAGCACCGTCACGGAGGTGCTGGTCATCAGCCAGGATGGAGTCTCGGCCGGAGCAGACCGAGATCCGATCCGGGCAGCCCTATGAGCCCTCGCCACTCCGGTCGAGGATGGCGCGGATAGCGCGACGCCGGAGGCACACCGCCTCTCGCTCATCGACAGCACCAACAAGTTGGCCGCCGCAAAGTGCCTTACTGACACCTACCAGCGCGAGGTCGACCGCGCCGTAGGCGGCACTCCGGCTGCTGGAGAGCCCAGCCGGCTAGGCGCAGTCCGACAGCGCGACGCCACTATCACCAACATATTCGGGGCCGACCGCCCTGTCTACGCCACGCCAATGGAGAACCTGCGCGCTGCCCAGGCGGCAATAGAAGAGCTGGACAACCTAGAGGGCAATGAGAAGCGCCACATGATGGAGCGCCTTTAGCAGCTCCTCGACGCGACTGCCTTCCAGCAGGAGGTTGCCCGCCGTGAGGCAGAACTTGCCGTGCAAGATGAGACTGTCACCCTTGCCGTGAACACGGCGCGACCTCTCGGTCCCCGACAGGCGGCGCCCACGACCGGAGGGACCCAGAGCCGGTCGCTAGCCGCAGTCGTCGCACGCACCACACAATTGAGCGCGACCAAGACAACCACCCAAGTGCAGTAGAACGGCGCAAAGACTGCCCACCTCCCCCGCGCAGGGATAGGCGCGCCTCCCCGCCGCTTGTTGGGCACCCGACTCTCGGAGACCGGCTGGGTCACCGTTAAGGAATCGGAGAGAATGATGCCCGCCACCAGATTGACCGACTTGCTCGATCCCTGGCGATAGAAGAAGAAGATGTAGTCGGCCCGCCTTGCTTCGGCCCCCGCATACGCGACGAGCCCTTTCCCAAAGGGTTCTCGCTCACACGAGATACTCCCAAGTACAACGGTTCCGTAAAGCCGGAGGATTGGCTGGTGGACTACTCCACCGCAGTCAACATAGCAAGCGGCAACAGACGCGTTGCCGTGAAAGTATGTTCCGCTCATGCTCCAGGGCACGACCCGGACATGGCTGAACAGCCTCAAGCCATACAACGTCAACAGCTGGCTGGATTTCACCGAAGTGTTCATCCGCAACTTCACCAACACATACAAGCGGCCACCCAAGACTCGCCAGCTCTCCATGTGCGTCCAAGGCCCGACCGAGTCCACCCGCGATTACTTAACGCGGTGGGGCGAGCTGCGCAACTCCTGCGAAGGGGTGCACGAGGTGCAGGCCATAGAGTACTTCATAGTCGTGTGCCGAGAGGGCACCTTGCTCAAGCACAAGCTCCTCTGCGACGAGACAGCAACCCTTGACGAGCTACTGATCATAGCGGACAAGTACGCCACGGCTGACTCCTCCATGAAGTCGGAGCTCCGAGTGGACGCGTCCGGGAAGGTGCTCCCTCCGGCTTCCCAAACGCCAGCTGGTGACACCAACATGCGCCAACAAAATGACAACAAGCGCAAGGCCCAGCAGCCGGCTTCCAACAGCCGGCAGGTAGCAGCAGTCGAAGATCAGCAGCCGACTGGTCAACCCGCCACCAAACGGCAGAAAACTGGCAAGGTAGCATGGCTGCCCGCCCTCTCCTTTGAGCAAGCCCTTGACGCCCCGTGCAAGTTCCACAGCGGCGCGAAGCCATCCAACCACACCACTCGGAAATGCAACTAGCTAGCTCCGCCGCCTGTCAGAAGAAAAGAGAAGGATTGTCGGAGAAGAAGTCGCCCGACTGCTAGCAGCCGTCTTCATTATGGAAGTGTTCCACCCGGATTGGCTTGCCAACCCGGTCCTCGTGTTGAAGAAGAACAACAAGTGGCGTATGTGCATTGACTATACCAGTCTCAACAAAGCTTGCCCCAAAGATCCATTCGCTTTGCCACGAATAGACCAAGTGATCGACTCCACAGCCGGATGCGAGCTGTTGTCTTTCCTTGAAGCCTATTCCGGCTACTACCAGATCAAGCTAGATCCGACTGATCGACTGAAGACCGCCTTCATCATGCCATTTGGTGCTTTCTGCTACATCACCATGACGTTCGGCTTGAGGAATGTCAGCGCCACCTTCCAACGCCATATGCAGAAGAGCCTGTTGAAGCAACTCGGATGCAATGCCCACGTCTATGTGGATGATATTGTGGTGAAGATGGAGAAGCATGGCACCCTGATGGAAGACCTCAAGGAGACCTTTGAAAACCTGCGTCGTTTCAACATCAAGCTCAACCCGGAGAAGTGTGTCTTCGGCGTACCAGCCGGCTAGCTCCTAGGCTTCATTGTCTCAGAGCACAACAGCGAGTGCAACCCTATGAAGATCAAGGCCATCGAGAGGATGGAGAAACCCATCAAGCTGCGTGACGTCCAGAAGTTCACTGGGTGCCTGGCATCCCTCAGCCGACGAGGAGATGGAGCGGCCATGGAATGCAAATCTGCTCCGCCCGATTTACAGTTGATTCGAGCGTATGTACCACGCCAACTTTTGTATTAAGTAAAAGACCTCGGGTCCCCTGAGGTGCACTCGTGGGCTACCTTTTTATCTATCTATGAGTTAGGCTTATACCATGACTTGAGTTTTTCCTATTCCTTCCCCGTTCGGGTTCCGGTCAGCCGGCCCGGGGGCTCGCCGCCTTGGCCTAAGTTTGCACCAGCTGGAGCCGACTAGTAGTGTGCCGACGCCGAAAGTCCTCTCTTCGCTCTAAGTCACAGCTCGCGTCACGACTGTCCGACTGGCGAGGAGCTAAAGGCCGGAACGGTTGTCCACACGAAACTCGACCAAGGAAGAACGCTAACTTAGGCCTAGCCGACCCTTTGCCTCCCTCGTCCGGCTGCTCAGCAGCCGGAAGGCCGGCTTCTCACTCGGTCAAGCTACACTCTACGCGTCCCAACTAACTTGCCCGTTCCGAAGAACGACCAAGTTCCTGACCCAGCCATAGACCGCAAAGCGGCTGTCTGGCTGGCAGGAAGGCGGCCAAGAGAACGCGACATAGAAGAAAGCCAAAGAGAGAAAAGCAAAATCAAACAAGAATTTAAACTTATATGTACATTGCAACAGGCCCGAGGCCAGCATTCATTAAGTTTAACTTACACCCCTAGTGGGTGGAATCGCGTGCGTTTAACAAAAATGTTCAAAAGATCACAAGGACATGACAAGGCAAGATAAAAATGGCCGCCTAGGCCAGAGGAGCAGCAGGCGGGTCCGAGGGGTCTGTGGAGGCAGCGGCGCTGGATGGTGGAGCGACCGACTCGTTGGTCTCGGCCTGGTAGCATCGGCAGCAGTGGGCGCAGCCACCCGCAGCTCGCTGGTTGAAGCCTGATCGGGCTGAGGCTGGCCATCCACTCCGTCTTCCGGCGCATCATCTTCGTCCTCCTCGTACTCATCGTCGTCGTCGCCCTCACCGCTGGAGGCGATTTCCTCCGCCGAGTCCTCTTCGCACACCGGGCCAACCCAAACCAGCTGGATGTCACCTCATTACCCTTGTCGTCTAGGTCGGGGATGAAGACGGCAGTGTTGGTGTAATCGGCGAGCACCGCCGCACGCCGGATGAGCTCAGGGCCCGCCGCCGCCAACTCAAGACCGGCCTCTTTCCAAAAGGTGGCCAACTGGGTCAGATCCAGGTTAAGGTACCATGCCTTGGCAAACTCAAGGGCCGTCCGAGCACCCGCCCGAGCCGCGGCACCCTTCCAGGCCTCGAAGCGACTGACTGCCACCTCCAGCCAGTCGGTGGTCCGGCCGGGGGTGCACGGAATTCGATCTCCTGGCCAGAGAGCGGCCAGCACTTGAGCACGGATGCGTTGCAGGCGGCGGATCATCCGATGGGCCGGCTGCAGGAGTGTCTTGACGGCCAAGAGCTGCTCGCCGAGGCTCCGGGGAGCGTTGGGCGCGATGTCCACGCCCGCCGCTCATAGCACTGAGCGCCGCGCCTCGATGGCCTGGCTAACAATGACAGAGTAGCCCGTGAAGTACTCTGCGCAGGAAGAAGCTCAAAAGGAATTAGAAGACAGAAGCCGGCTCCCGCAGCAGTCGGCGGCCTCTTAAAAAGAAGAAATAAGTTGCCGTCGATCATGTCCTCGATTTCCTCATAGCCGTCGGTCAGCAACTTCTCCTTCTCGGCCCAGTTCGAGCATTGAGTCTCGAACTCGGCCTTGAGGAGGTCCTCGCTGTCCTCCAGCTTCTCGAGCTCCGCCTTGTGCCGCTCCGCCTGGGCCGCCAGCTCCTTGGTCAGGCGCTCGCACTCCTGAGCTGCCTGGCTGCACTCCAGCTCCTTGGCGCGAAGCTCGGTCTCGGCCTCGCCCAAGCGCTGCTGTAGTGCGCAAGCCGCCTATGCAAAGGTAAGAAAAAGAAGACATCAATATTGACAAGAGATTAGTTGCTAGAAGATCCGGCCCGACTACTCAGCAGTCGGCCCGAATCTCGGGGTCTACACCCAGCGGGTGCGCTGAGGCGCCCCCGTGAGAAGAAAGGCGGAGTGCTTACTTCGGCTCTCGTTCAAGTCACTAGCCCGCTTTGCCAGCTCCTTGAAGTGGGAGTTGTAGGCGGTCGCGCGGAGGTTGTGGTAATCCTCCAACAAGGACAAAGGAAGAAAAGAAAACAAGTTAGCACTCGGAACTCACCTTAAAGTTCCGGGCCGCCTGCTCAGCAGCCGACCCAGAACTCGGGGGCTCCACCCAATGGGTGCACTCGCACGCCCCCACGGAAGATTGCGAGAATTCAAAAGACGAAAAGCAAGTGCGTACCCGGACGACCGATCGCGTTGTTAGGAACTCCTGCACGCATCACTGAAGGGCGGCACCTTGGACACCAAGCTGGGTCTAGACGTCCTGCACAGACACGTTCAGGACCCCGCCACCACCACCAGACGCCCAGTCCGTTGTGGCAGCGCTGGTGGCCTCAGCATCGGGCACCGCCGAGCTGGTGTCCCCGACATCCATCAGCCTTGGCGCCGAGCTCGCCTTTGCCGGACGCTAGCGCACGGGAACACGGAGCGTGGAAAGCGGACCCACCGCCAACCCGCCGTCAGACGACGCCACCTGCGGCCCTTCAGGTTGGCTGCCCTGCGCACCGGCAGTCGGCGCAGGCGGAACCAGCTCCTCCCTAAGGCCAAGGCGGCCTCCTTCCCTCTCCAAGGCCGGCTGGTTGATGCCGGCCCCGCCAGTCGGCTCCTGGACCTCCGACGCAGGCGGCTCCGGGTGCTGTGAGTCGACGGGCCCCGAGGTTTGACCGCAAGACGCCTCCGCCTCCTACGCCCCGGCGACCGCGTCCGCTTGCTTCTTGCTCGCCGCTTCGGCCTGCGCCTTGGCCACAGCGTCGGCCTCCGCCTGCGCCGCCTTGACCGCCTCCTCCCGCTCCTCGCGCACCTCCTGTGCATTCCTCTCTGTGGCCTCCCAGAGGGCGGCAAGCGGGTCCACGCAGCAGGGGCCTGCTGAGCTGTCGGCCGCCCCAACCACCGAAGCAGCCGGGGCTCGTGAGAGGGACAGTGGAGCCCTAATCAAGGGAGCAAGAAAGACCGTTGAAGAAATTGCAAGGAAAAGCAAACAAGAAGCAAACAAAAAGCAGCAACATGGAAATCAAAAACACTTACGCAGACACCACCGGGCGTGGCTTAGAGGTCCTGTGGAACTGGGCCACCCTCGCGGCAACCTCTTGCCGCTTGGTCGTGGCGGTCGATGTCTTCGGCTTCTTGGACCGGCTGCCGTACAGCCGGCCTCAGCCCGGCGTTTCGGCACGCCAGTTGCGGCAGTTGGCGCGGCTGAAGAGCTAGCGCCCACCTTGTCGGTGCGGTGGCTGCGCCGCGACTCGTCGCCTTCCTCCTCGTCGTCCAGCCAATCCCCAAGGCCGCCTCCGGAGAAGCCGCTCGCTCCTCCCCCGCCACCGCCTGTGGCGTCGTCCTCCTCCATGGCGGCCGCCCCCAAGTCGGGGTCATCCTTGTCGCTTACCGACCGGTCCGGCAAGAACTGCTCGCCTAGGGCCGGTGGCCATCTGGCCCAAGAGGGACTACACCATGGCCGACGGTTCAGGCGGCCAGAAGAACCCAGAATAACAAATAAACAGGGAGTTGTAAGACTTACCTAAGGCGGCGGATGAGCCCGGCTGTAAGGCGGCTTGCCGAACTGCCACTCTGACTCCGAGAGCTTGCAGTCAGAGATGTGGTTCACCAGCCGGACTATCTCCACAACCGGCATCTCTTTGGTGGACATTCGGGATGGATCCCGGCACCCACTCATACTGCTGATGATGTGGAGCCGGGCTTGGAGAGGCAGCACCCGGCGCTCCACAAAGGCGGCCAGCAAGTCGGAGGCCTTGAGGCCCTTCGAATCCAGCATCACCTGGAGCCTGGTGAGGGCGGTGGCGAAGGCGACCGACAGGGTCTTCGGCCGAAAGCTCCAGTTGGTACAGGGCGCAGCAGGCGGGCCGGCTACGTAGGCTGGCAGGTTGACGTAGTTCCGCGTCAAGTGGATGTTCTCGACGTAGAAGTATGATCTCTGCCATAGTTTGGCGACTACAACAAGGCGATAACCGGGAAGCGGGTCCTGCCCCCGGTCCTGGTGCGCCGCACCGCAGCGCAGGCTCCGCACTATGTCGCCTCGTTCTTGATGGCGGTGCCGAGCTTGAGGTAGAAGAGCTCTCCCACAGCTCGAGTGTGGGGAGAGTGCCGAGGTAGCCCTCGCAGAGGGTGACGAAGGCGGAGAGCAGCAGCACCGTATTCAGCGTGAGGTGGTGGGGCTGCACTCCGTAGAAGTCCATGAACGAGCGGAGGAATCCCCTCGCCGGAAGGCCAAAGCCACGGAGGAAATGCGACCGGAAGACGACGCGCTCGTCGCCCTCCGACACCGACGAGATCTCCCTCGCATGCGGGATGCGCACCTTAATGTTGGAAGGATGGGGGAGACGCCACGTTTGGCGGAGGAACTAGAGGTGGTCTTCATGGACGGTGGAGCCATCCCAGTCGCCGGCGCGGCCATTGTGCGCCATGGGCGCTGATCTCGGCAGTGGCGTGGAGTGGCTGCGATGTAGAGAGGTCCGACGACGGCGAGCTACGGTGGCACTCCGGCGAGGGGAGAAGGCGCAGCGGCAGCAGAGAGGCGAGGCAAAGAGGGAGGAGGGTGCGCGTGCGTTCTGCGGCCCCTTCTCCCGCTTCTTATAGCCCCGCGGCGGCGGAGCCGAGGGGGCAGGACGTGGGGGAGTGTGAGATTAAGTGCGACCACTCCTCTCACGATCCTGCATCTTTTGCGCCTTTAAGGCGTGTATTAACTGCACCTGGAAAGCGTAACCGCCCGCCTTGGCCGCAGCGGATCCGCGCGCATGCCGATGCCCTGTAGTGGTGGGCCCAGGACTGCGGCGGCGCACCGTCGCGCGCGTGGGCTGGCAGGCCGACCTGGCCGACTGGTGCTGCGTGGCGGGCAGGCAGCGGGCGGCAAGCCTGTCGCCCAGCTGGCACGCCACCTGGCCCCCACCACGACCATTTGAATTCCGCTAGGCGGTCGCGACTATGCCCGGCTCCTGGCACCCGACTCCTAGCTGGACGGAGCAGAAGGCGGAAGACCACTTAAGAGGGAAACTGCTGAGGCTCTCCAGCCGCCCAAAGCCATAGAACCTCACCAGCTTCAGGGACTACTGACGGTGGGATAAACCCTGGGTAGCCTCATCCACACCCTAGCGGATTTCAAGACATCGGGGCTAGCCTAGCCCCTCAGTCCGACTGGTTGCAAGGCCAGCCCCTACGACCGACCGGTACCAGCAGTTCGCCTCCCAGAAGGCGGCGCACCTTAGAAGACAACAAGGGCCTGGGCCGACTCCTACCACGCGGCCATTCGCCTCCTCAAAGTCTGCACCACCTGCTACAACAAGACATGGCATGGCAACAGTGCCACCTGCCACCCCTGAATCCCGGACCAAACGTGGCCAGAGTGCAGGCATACCAGGTGGACACCCCTCGCCTGACGTGGCACTGTAGCCACGCGGCCATTGACGATGCCTACGTCAGGCAGGGCCATGCCCCCACGACAGGCGATCGGTGTGGCCCGCAAGCGGCGGGGCCCACCTGCCCACGTATCGCCAGAAGGTGGCAGGGCCTGAGCAGGCGGCCTCAAGGGGAGGCCGACTCCTAGCAGGCGGCCGCCCCTTCTCTTGGAGTTTGTGCACCATTAACCAGAAGTGACGGGGTGTGGCTACAGTGATCGCTTGCCAGGCGGCGGTACTATAGCCATGCGCTCCCCGACCGAGCTATCATCATCAAGGGCAAGGCTACAGTGTGGCCTGGTCCCCCTGGCCCACAGGCGGTGGGCCCTACCTATCGGCTGAGACCACGACAGTTGGCGGGACCCACCAGACGGCGGACCCCAGCTGTGGGTGAAGAAGCCGGAGCACAGAGACACTAACTCCCGGGTCCTACGACCAGCCGGATTACCATTGTACCCCTGGGGGGGTAGGCCTATATAAACCCCCCAGGGTCACCCCATGCAAAGGGTTCAACCCTTAGATCATCTTACACCCACATAGCTAAGAAGAAGTAGAGCTAGCTGCCTTCTTCCTCCTCTAGCCCGAACAGCTCAAGGAGCAACCTTGTAGCCCGCTATTGATCATAGTGATGCGGAGACCCCGCAGAGCAGGATTAGGGGTGTTATCTCCACGGAGAGCCCTGAACCTGGGTAAGACCCGACGTCGTTTGAGGTCTTGCCTACTCCCGCTTCTAGAGCTCGACAACGTTCTATTGACCCCCTACATGATTAGCCACCCGTTGACATATGTCGAGGAAATACCACGACAACCTTGAAATTCTTACTCAAGGCGTAGTTGATACTGTTGCGCCATAATAGCTCTCTCCAACGGTAGACCTGTAGAGAACCAAAACCTTGTTCAATCACTGCAACAGTAGACCATCGTGAATGACGATCCGATCTAGGCACATAACCACTCTAGCATAGCCTAGGGGCGACCTTGCTCGAAAGGAGGGGTCATTAATGAAGACCGCCAGCGATACCTGTGAGCCACGTCGGCTCCTTGGCAACACCGAAACAATCGCCACCATGATGAGATTAGAGCGTGAGAACTTCTATTCGAGACGACACCACCATCATTGTTCAAATGATGTTACCAAAACACAAATAACCAAAAAGAACTACCCCTACACGAACAAGAGATGAGGATCCCCTCCTCTAGCCCCAAAGCATCGAAGCCGTACTTGGTAGGATCTGGATAGATCATTAAAAGGATAATATCTTTATGGCTTAAAAGTGTTTTATGTGTTGTTGTTTAGCTAAACTAACATATTACATTTATTTTTGAAAATGGTTACATCATCCGCTAACCACAGACACCAGGAAACCGAGGGGCTCATATTGGCTTCGGTAGGGCAGTGCTCAAACAAAACTTTTGAAAACTACGGCAAAAAACGTACAAACCTTCATAAATAGACATATAGGTTTCATGTGTTGTTTAGGACAGAGGGTTCTCTTAATCATAGAATGGAAAGAAAGTTTTTTAAATGGAAATTAAAGTTCTTTTAGCAGAAGAGGAAAATTACACTGAATTTTTTTTTGAGGGGGAGAAAATTACACTGATAAGATTACACTTGGCCCTGCCAAAATTAAGTGGGCCCAGAAATGTGGATGGAGCCCTAACTTTTTTTAAGCCCAACTAGACCTAGCTCTGGACCGCAATAGCCCAATCGACCAGTGTGATTCGGTACGGCCCACGGGTCCGACGGATGGACGCGCCCTAACTCGCAGATCGCACTTCGCAAGCCGCGCCGCCGCCGCTCCCCACGCTCGTCGGGCACACGCCGTTCAGGCCACTCCACTCCCCCCACCCGTCCACCGTCCCCCCACCCGGCGAATCCGTCGCCTCCCTCGCGGCGCGGTGGCCACGCCTCTGCGCTCCCCCTCCCCAGGGTCGCGCGCCGGCGGCGAGCCCCGCAATAGGGCAAAGCGCGACTGAATCGGCCGCCAGTCCGAGGCGCCGGGCGGGGGCGGCACCGCGGCAGGCTGCCAGCGAATAGGCCGGTTGCCGCTCCATTCGTCTTCGGCTGATGGCTGTCGACGCCATGTTCCCCGTCCTGCGCTTCTCCGACTACTTCACTCGGCCGTCGGTCGAGGAGCTGGTCGAGAGGGAGGCGGCTGACCCGGGCTACTGCAGCAGGGTTCCGGATTTCGTCGTCGGCAGGGTGAGGTATGGGCAGGTTAAGTTCTCTGGCAGCACCGATGTGAGGGGGCTGGACCTGAACGAAATCGTCAAGTTTGGCCGCCATTCTGTGGTGGTTTACCGGGACGAGGCTGGCAAGCCGGCCGTAGGGCATGGCCTCAATAAAGCTGCAGAGGTGACCCTGAAGCTGGATTTGAGTACGCTTCCGAAACCCGGCCTCCTAGTTGAGTTGCTAAGGTGCCGCGCGAAGAAGCAAGGTGCTAGGTTTCTCTCATTCAATCCTGTGAATGGTAACTGGAAGTTCGAGGTCGATCACTTCAGTAGGTTTGGGCTTGTGGACGAGGATGATGATGATGTTGCCATGGATGAGCCGGCTGTACGACAACCGATTGCTGAAGCAAGAGACCCACCTTCAAATGGGCATGAACTGGAGCTTTCGCATTCGTTGCCTGCTCATCTTGGGCTTGACCCTGCAAAGATGCAGGAAATGCGGATGGCATTGTTTCCCAATGATGAGGAAGACGAAGACATGGAGGATGGCTTTCCATCTGATCACAGACACCTCAGCAGAGAAAGGATGAATGTGGATTCACCCAACACAAGTGGTAAAGGTCCGAGGATGAGGTCTCCGTCTCCTTTGCACGGTTCTTCTCAGAAATTTGGAAGGAGACATGGTGTGCTTGCAAGGAAAGAACCACATGCACTGCTGGAATACAATGTAAATTCTACAGAGCTTGGTGCATCTTCTCATGGTATTCTCATGTCTGGAAAAAACAAGGGATTTCCGGTGAGAATGACCAAGGTAGAAGGCTTCAAACTACCAGCTGAGCAAGCAACTCCTGTTGCTGGGAAAGTATATTCTAACTGCGTAGTGGATGCTGCTTTATTTATGGGTAGATCATTTCGAGTTGGTTGGGGACCAAATGGCATCCTTCTCCATTCTGGCAGTCCTGTCAATACTCCTGGAACTGGCCTTTCTTCTGTTATTCACATAGAGAAAGTTGCAGGTGATAAAGTTGTGCGTGATGAGCAGAACAAAGTTAAAGAGGAGCTGGCAGAACTATGTTTCTCAGATCCAATGGACCTCCATAAGAGGCTTGACCGCGAAATTCTGGAAACTGAGTCTGACTCGTTTAAATTAAAGCTTCAGAAAGTTGTGGCAAGCCGTTTGGTTTTGCCAGATATTTGCAGATCATATATTGATATCATCGAAAGGCAGCTTGAAATCAGTGATTTATCCATGTCTTCACGTGTGCTGTTAATGCATCAAGTTACAGTTTGGGAGTTAATTAGGGTCCTGTTCTCAGAGAGAGAAGCTGGCGGCCAGTTGGAATTTTGTGGTGATGAGGATCAGGAGGGCATGATGTTGGATAAGAAAGAAGGTTCTGTGAACATTGACCCTGAAGCACTTCCTTTGGTTAGGAGAGCAGACTTTAGCAATTGGTTACAGGACAGTGTTTGTCATCGGGTACAAGGAGAGGTATGTTCTTTAAGTGATGCCAGATACTTGGAGCATATTGTTCTGCATTTGACTGGTCGACAATTGGACACAGCCACAGAAATTGCTGCTTCAAAGGGCGATGTCCGCTTGGCAATCCTGCTAAGCCAGGCAGGTGGATCGATGTTAAATCGCTCGGATGTTGCTCAGCAGCTGGATCTGTGGAAAATAAATGGTCTGGACTTCGATTATATTGAGGAAGACAGGTTAAAGATATACGAGTTGCTTGCTGGTAACATACAAGGCGCTTTACTTGATTCACCAATCGACTGGAAAAGGTACCTTGGTTTAATCATGTGGTATCAGTTGTCACCAGATACATCACTTGATATTATCATTCGGTGTTATCACCAACTACTTGGTGAGGGCAAAGTTCCAAATCCTGTTCCTGTATACATCGATGAAGGACCTCTCGAGGAAGCACTTCAGTGGTCCCCAGGTGACCGGTTTGACATATCTTTTTATTTAATGCTTCTTCATGCAAACCAAGATGAGAAGTTTGGGCTTCTAAAGACTATGTTCAGTGCATTCTCGTCATCATATGATCCCATGGACTACCATATGATCTGGCATCAACGATCTATTCTCGAAGCTATTGGTGCTTTCAGTACAAATGATCTTCATGTACTGGATTTGAGTTTTGTCCATCAGTTACTATGTCTCGGGAAGTGCCATTGGGCTATCTACGTCATTCTGCATATGCCACATCTGGATGATGCCCCTTACATCCACGAAAAGTTAATCAGGGAAATCTTGTCGCAGTATTGTGAGATATGGAGCAAAGATGGGGCTCAGAGGCAATATCTTGCAGAACTTGGTATACCAGCAGAATGGATACATGAGGCTCTGGTTAGTAACAGTATTATAACTTCCTGCTAATTATCTGACATGCAGTCAATGTGTGTTCTTTGATGAAAATTTGTCTAACCATTGATTACAAATACTCATGAATGCCACTACGAGAAAAACACTAAACATGAGCCTGCTTAGCTGACAATACCTATATGCAGGCTCTTTATCAAGAATACTATGGAGATCGACAAGGTGCACTGGGGAATTATATTCAATGCGGCAATTGGAAGAAAGCTCATACCATTTTCATGACATCTGTTGCTCATTCTTTGTTTCTGTCATGTAAGTCTTCCCTACACTGCACTAAACAATTAGTTGTAAATACCTGATTCGATGTTTCACTTTCCTACCTACATAAACATGCAGTTAATCCCACCAAAAAATCTGATAAAAAATCTAGAAAACAGAAGTATTCATCCACATTTTCTCACGAAAAGTCCCTTCGTTTATTTTGAATATAATACTAACTTTTTTCCAATTTCTTTTAAGAAATTTATTCCTGCTTTTTATTTAATCCAGTTTCAGTTATTCTCCCTGATAGATTCTATCTTAAAACATATACATTGCTAACAAACACAATAAAACTTCCCGGTTCTTTCTATTGAGATGAAAAAGGAGAAAAAAAAAGGATTTCTAGTCACAGGCAGCAACATTCAGTACAATTTGGAACCGTTAACTAGAATTCTCTTGGCGTCTTCTCCAGAACCTAATGAAATGAAGATTCTTGTGAATTTCAGTGCTATTTTCCTAGTTACTCTTTTGTTCATATGCATGACTGAGGATATCTTATCAGTTTTGTTCTGTTTCTGTTACTAAACAATGCATGAGTTTGTAATTGCTTGTTTCTTGGCATATGGTTCAGCCAAACATCAAGAAATCTTTGACATTACAAGTGCTTTGGAGAATCACAAATCTGAAATTGCTGACTGGGACGTTGGTGCTGCAATATACATAGACTATTTCAACATAAAAAACTGCATGCAAGAAGAAAGTACTATGGACAATGATTCAGTAAGTATCTTTACCGTTCAAAAATATCCTGAATATTTCCGAGTTGACACAACTTTACTTTATCTTCCAGGATCCACTTGAGAGTAAACATGAATTGTGCAAGAGTTTCTTCAATCGATTAAATGACTCGCTGGGTATCTGGGGAAGCAAATTACCCATTGAGGCAAGGTAAGATAGTATCCGTTGATGTATAGAACCATAACCTGTAACTAACCATATGTTGATGTTTACATGAAACTGTTGGGACTTCCATGTCATGTTTTAACTTACGTAACCCTGCTTCCAAGAACACAATTTTGATTTGCAGTGTTCACAAGTTACCATATAATTAGATTTTTTTTGCAAAGAGCTATTAATTTGCACCTGAATTATATAATCCATTCCAAAGCTAAGCTTCTTGGTCATTCCTTACACGACTTGGCTGATTCTTTAAGTCCGCCAAGATATTTGTTATTTCTTTTAGAAAAAATGTTCAGGCCCGTTCTCATTCTTATGTAACTGCGGCAGGGTATGCTTCTCGAAGATGGCAGAGGAGCTCTGTGAGCTTCTAATGAGTTGCCCCGGCGAGGGTTCGGCGCCAGATCTCTTCATGCGCTGCTTTCAGACGATGCTCAACGCCCCTGTCCCCAATGACGACAGGGCGTCCTACCTGCAGGAGGCGGTCTCTGTTTTCACCGACATACTCTGCGGGGACTCATTCTAGGTGACTCATGGCGTAGTTTCTATGGATGATCCATAATGTAGTTTCCGCGTGCTCAAGGCAGTCACGGAATCTGGGTTGGGCAAGAGCTCTGAATCTGCATGCCGCACATATGGAACAAGTCACAGAAAATTGCGTGTCCGATGCACAGCAGAACCTGCTATGGTCGGTGCAAAGAAGTGCCCATCGTTGTAAACTCCTGAAGTAGTCCGACGATATTTTTTCTGCACGCGTGCCGCTTTTCTTGTAATCTGTGCGCCGCACCCATTCAGGCATCGTCTTTTTTGTTATTATTACGAAGAACAGCATCTCATGCAGGAGTTGTAAGGTAGTATGTCTCATTGTGTGGATTGAAAGATCAAAGAGTTGTTGTAGATCTATCTCGGGTAAAGCGTTGGCTGATTTTAGTGGTGCTGTGCACATGATGTTATCGTGTTGCAGAAACCGCGCTTTTTTCGCAGAACCATGTGAAGCTGCTGTGGTTTGTGCAAGGGGCGCCTTGGCGTAAGACCGGGGACGCATGAGAGCCTCCAACGGCCGCACAAAAATTCCGCGCCCAATAAACGTTATAGCGCGTCACTGTAGCGCTTTTAATGCGCCGGAACCAACTTTGCTTTAGACTAGCCACAATGGGAGTAACTTCGGTAGTAACATCGAGTCCAACTCAGCAAATTTACTTATGTGGCAATGAGTTAATGAGGAGAGATATAGTACTAGTAACTTAGCTAGTTACTATAACATCACATCTCTCAATGCAATATGAGTCTATAACCTAATAAATGAAGCTTTGCATGTTACTATACTTATGTTACTACCCACTATTGAGGTACTCCCTCCTTTCCGGTTTATAGGGCTCAATTCAAAAATCTCACCAACCAAGGTAAATGGTGAGTGGTGGAATATTTTTTGTAGTTTACAAAAGCACCCAATTAGTGTTCTTGTTTTCCTCAAAAAATTATGTTTACCAATGCATTAATTGTAATGCATGCATGCAAAATGTACATGCATTGGTCAATTTTCTCTTAATACTTGCATGTAATGATTTAATGCATCTTGGAATCTGAATATGTGATGGGGAACAACCAAATTGAGCCTTATAAAATGGAAAAACTAAAATTTTGAGATAAGCCTTATAAACCGGAAAGGAGGGAGTAGTAACATAGTCTAGGGATATGTGTATGTTACTCTCCATTGTGGCTAGTCTTAGCAGGCGCCTAAAAACACGTGCCCAAAAAGCAGACAGTGCAAATTGTGAAACGCCGCCCAAAAAACAGACAATGCAAACTGTGAAGCGCGCACAATCCGGTGCCCCATATATGCTGCGCACGATAGCGCTTTTCAGCGCGCGCCCAAAAACTTTTAGCACTACAGCACTGCTGAAGCTGTCCGACGTAAAAAAAACAAATTTTTAGTACGCGAAGCATTTTTTGTGCGCCTGTTGAAGATGCTCTGAATGAATCAATCAACACGGCTCACATGCGGGTTTCTTTCTGGTTTTCGTTCTCCCGCTAGGCCCCAGCCAGTTTCCGTATTGTTATTTCTCATCGTCGGTCCCTCTTACTGAAATCATTGGAGGAGACGGTTTATCCTCACGGCAGGGAGACAGCAACGCGCTCCCTTCCCACTCACAAGGCACCGTACACCTTGTGCCTTTTTCTAACAAGTACGGCTGACTCGAGAATTCGTCGTTATTAGTCATCTAAAATAAGTGATTTCGTCGTCGGTGCTTGCCGTCGTGTACTCCAAGTCTCCAACAACAACAGGAAGATAAACATTTCTTTTTACATCATGAAGATAAACCAAGATTTCTACGCGTGACTGTGCAGGAGCGTGGAAGATGCATATCTGCAGCGCCAATAGCCCGGTGCCTTATCATCACGCTGCGAGCCTGCGACGTCAGGTTCTGGCTGGCGAGTCCGTCGCCAACGCACCCACTGATCCACCCTCCACCCTCCACCGGCCAACGGGATTTTAAAAAGGCGACTGACCACCGAAAACAGCCGCAGTGCGGCAGCAGGTGGCGCGCGTCTCCGGCGTGGCGGAAACATACAAACAAACAGGCGAACGGCACCCGGTAATAAACAAAACCGGCGAGCGATCGCGCCGCGAACCCACGGCGCAGAGGCTTATCCGAACCGGGCACGCCGAGTGCCCAGACCCATCCCAGCATCCTATAAAATGCGCCTCCCATCCGAGATCCATCCATCCACAACATCCAGAGCAAAGAGCATCCAGATTCCAGACTCCAGAGCAGCAGTTTCAAGCTGAGTTGAGCGTTTTTCAGTAGCCAATGGCGGACATCGCGATGCTGGTGGCGGAGGAGCACGAGAAGAGGCTCAAGCGAGGGGCGCCCCGCGTCGCCGCCGACGAGGAGGCGTCCAAGGGCAAGGTGAACTTCGGGGCGGTGACCAAGGTGTGGGGCTCCTGGGCCGAGTCCGCCGCCGCCGCCGCGTCCGGGGTCAAGGTGCACGTCGCGGTGCTCGTCAGGTCCGACCTGGTGGCGGCCGAGCTCAGGAGCCCGGTCGCCCGGGCAGCCTTCGACGGCTTCTTCTCTGCTTGATGAGTGTGAATTACAGTAATTCGGAGGAGTTTACCGTGTGGAGTACCTCTCCCCCTAAGCCAGTGTCATGTAACTCCGGTTTGTACATAACCGTGTGCTTTACTGGCTTGCAACAAGGAAGAAGTGTACTTTCTGTACTGCTGCTCTTCATTTGCACGGCAACCATGCGTTTTGACATTTTATCTTTGAAATTGGGCGGCCGGCCGATCGACCAGAATCACAAACCGGTGACCCTTGGAACCGTCCAGTCACAGTCCCATGTACGGTCACGATTCGTACGTAGGGCTGGACAAAAAGCTCGAAGCTCGGTGAGTCTAACGAGCGCTCGGCTGCTTGACTCGTTTGAGCTCGACTCGTTTTCTTAATAAACCAAGCCGAGCAGCAATTTTTGCTCGTTAACACTAACGAGTTAAACGATCGAGATTGTGAATTTCGTGAGCTACTCGTTAAGCTTGATAGTAGCGTGATTTTGTTCATTATATAGAATTTTTCGTTGACTTCGATAACTCCTAGGTCTATAGACAGGCTATTTGCCACAGTCACATCTTTCTCGTCTTCTCATATTCTCGATGTATTGAATCCTACTGGTTGGACCTATGTATATTTATAATTATATGCATGTGATGTGTCCTGTTTACTGATGCATTTCCTAACAAGCTGCTCGTGAGCGCTGCGAGCATATAACGAACCGAGCCAATCTTTATATTTAGCTCGTTATCCTTAATGAGCTTAACGATCCGAGCCTTAACAATCACAAGCCTTAACGAGCTGAGTCTTAATGAGCCGAGTAGTTCGTTAGCCCAGCCCTATTCGTACGACTCGGTGAGCGAGAAAAAAGCAACCCCGTGTGTGCCGTCCCTTTCCATGGATTGCGGGTGGAAATAGCTAACCTGCGGCCATGTCCGCCTCACGGGCAATGCTAAACCTACGTAATACTTGTTTATGTGCTCTAAGTAAATAGCAACGTGGAGCATTATTACTGGATCATTAGGCGGGAAGGGGCCCACCACCATGAAAATGTGTGTGTTTTTTTTGGGGAGGGGGATTAGACAGACATGTTATATAGGTCTTCGTAGGGGGTTCCGTAGATGTAGGATTGTCGCCGCCTCACCTTGCCTCAACAACACCACTCCACGGTCGCATCACCAATTCCCCAGCTAAGAATGACAATTTTACCTATGAATACGTACCCGCATGGGCAGGGTATGGACACAATTTTATACCCACGGGTAGTACCCGTACCCTACCCATTAAGTCATGGACAGGGCACGGACATAGCCTTTTACCCATGGATATATCCATACCCTACCCATTTATATTGACATGTGAACCTTACTTGTGATTCACAATTGTACCTATGTTAATCTTATGTCATGAGCTTGTGAACATATGTTAAATTTTTTACTAATTGTTAATTTGATTTGAGATAATTATCATGTACTAATCTATCTGTTATTGAGTTGAGATCAAAATTTTTTTAGTCAAATGTGCTATAGATGAATGTAAAATTACGAATTACTTGTGTATTATTTGATCTACTCGTTGGGTACCCAATGGGTATGAGTACCCGTCGGAGATGGGTACGGGTAAAGTTTCATACCCATGGGTATGTGTATGGGTATGGTAGAATATTATACCCATTGTTGCTATACCCGCCCCATACCCTACCCATTGCCATCCTTATCCCCAGCTCCTTGGTGTGGCTGAGAGCGGAGCGACCCGCCGCCGATGTTGCTCCTTCATCTTCCGTCAAGACCGCCCATCATCTCGGGCCCATGGTTGCTCAACATCTCAGCGAAGCCCCCACGACATCGCAACACGCCGACTCGTCGCATCTGGTGTCGCAGCTCCAACAGCTCCAACATCACCGGTTGCAGCCTGGCGTTGCCAATTCCATCTCCCACACACATTGTTGTAGTGTCGCCGGCGATGGTCGTAGCTCCCTCAATATACAGTTGTAGCACCACACCGACGGGGTCACAACATCTTGTAGGCATTGATTCTAGCTCCTGTTGTAAACGGTTGTAGCACCGCCGATGATGGATCCCAACATCTTGTAGCCATCGATGCAACTCCGCACGTCACCGGTGTCAGCTCCCACCGTACACGGTTGTAGCCCCGTCGACGTACACGATTCCAGCACGTGGCTCCGTGGTCGCAACATCGCAGCTTGCTAGTTCCAGCATGCGGTGACCATGGTGGCAACATTTCTGTAGGTTGGTTCCAGCATGTGGTTCCCAGCACGATGCTCGGTCGAAATCGTATCATGGCGACCTCGCTGCATCCGGTTCCCTTGTAACAATGGACGTGGTCGGTGGCAGCAAAGCGTTCACGATGAGAAGAGGAGGAAGCATGCGATGGCCATGGCCTTACTGATTTAGAAGCCACGGGAAAAAGTGAGTAGGAGTTTCTCTTCCTATCCACTCCCATAAAAAACTACAAGCTTAGGGGAGGATAAGGAATAGGAACGCAGTGGTGCATGAGCATGGCGTCTACGGTGACAACGGGCTTGGCGAAATCACTCGATTTGGTTGCCGAGGAGAAAAGATAAGGTGAGAGTGTTAGAAAAAACATATAGTGAAGAGACTGGTTGCACGAGGGGAAATAATGGAGACACGACCCATGTTCACGGGCCCATGTGACGATTGATGTTCGTGAGAGCGACCAGTGGAGACAAGATCGGTCTCCACTGGCATACTTCCTTATCAGACTTGTCGGTATCATCATCACTAATTATATGTTCGATGGTGGCAACGAGATGGGTGGAGGGTTGGTCGAAAAATCCGACCTAGGGATCCCCTGATCCGACCTGACATCTTATACATAGAGAGTTTGTCACATCCCTCCTGGCCCTGATCTATTATGAGATCAACGAATTTTTTTTTGAGGTCCAATCTAGCATGAATCTTGATGCTTCGTCTTGGGCCCGATCTGACATCTGGGCCTTAGGAGATGTCTTTGGATCCCGACTCAAGGTCAGGTCCAAGGAGCGATTCTTAAGATCATCCTAGCCCGGATTTTGACATCGAGGTCAGGGCAAGTGCATTGCGCCGGTTCCTGGTCTGGTTTGATGCCCATCTTACGGAGCCCACCTCCCCGCGGGAATCCGCGACAGAGTCCTTACTACCGAATCTAATGATCCCGCTAGGAGTGAGAGTCTCGACCTGGCCTAGATGGTCGGCCGGGTCAGCAAAGATGGAGATGCTGGCTAAGACAAAGACTTGTCCTGGCAAGAAATAGCTGTTGGGGAACGTAGTAATTCAAAAAAAAAAATCTCGATCACGCTGTCACAACCTAGCTAGTCATGCATTAGAGTGTTGCATCATGTTTACTCTTTCATCAGAAACTTGAAATGGGGATGACAGAACCCCCAGTCCCCTCTGAAACCAACTAGGGTTACTAAAATAATTTTTCAATGAACCTGAAATGCCCTTCTAAAATGCCCATCATTTTTGTCTTGGTTCAGAACCTCTGCCAAAAATGGTGCACATTTTCCTAGGCCATCCTAGGGTTTTTGAATTAAATCATAAATATTTGAATTTGGGCATTTAAAATAATATAAAATATTTAAATGCTCAAATATCTCCAAACTAAAATGTTTCATGTTGGAAATAATCCAACTATGGGCCAGGAATAGTTTGGTGATTTTTGAACTAGCCTAGCTATTTTATTTAATTCAACAAAGTTGCAGATATATTAAATAAAACAGAAACAGAAATAAAAAAAGGGGAAAACTTACCTGGGCTCCTCCACTGTGCGGCCCAGCCAGCTGGCCGGCCCAGCCAGCAGCCGGCCCAGCCCACCACTGCAGCTCTCCGTCGTCTTCCTCCCCTCGCCCCGAAGCTGCTGCGTGCTCGCGCGCGCACGGCCGCGCGGCCACCTCCTGCTTGCCGACGAGCTCCTGGCCGCGTGGACGACTCCCGCAGACCGTCCCGATCCCCCCCGCTCTCTCTCACTCTCCCCCGGCTCTCCCCTCTTCTCCCTCGCTCTCTCTCTCACACGGCCGAACACCACCGTCGCCGCCGTTCGCCATAGCAGCCATCTCCGGCCACCCCTCGC
>NC_041387.1:585076326-585111862 GCF_002162155.2 Triticum dicoccoides
TTGCATTATGATTGTGCTTTCAGATGGCCACTCGCGACCTCAATCAAGTGGTTCGCCTGACTCGATGCCTAGATGTACCCGGCCATACTGCTAAGTTGGTCAGGGTAATGACTGAGGCTGGATACCGCTGGTATCCCGAGTACACGGTCGAAGAGCAATTCCGAGATTTTAATCAAAGCCAGTATCTCTGCACTGTCAGGATATTTCCATCTTATCCTGGATCCACCGAGCCTCTTCACTGCTCCTATGGACTCGGGGTTACTATCGAGATGGCTGTGCAGGACGCCGCCTACTCTATGATGACCATTATGCGGGTCAGATCTGGTTTATTTCGGGACTCTGATTTCCGGTATATGCCAGGATCACTTCCGGGAGCACAAGGGTATCTCCAGGCTATCTATGCTGACCCCACTCAGGAGGATTCACGGACTCGCACCACTGCTGAGATGCTCGAGGATAAGGACCGTGAAAATTGGGCCTTAAGGCTAGAGCTCTTCAACACCCGTGCTGACCACTGGGCCACTTTGACTCGGTTCGCACCGGCGGTGCAAGCTGGATATTCAGATATGCGCGATCTCTATCCTGTGAGATCTGCTCTGCCAGACGTGATGGTTTGGCGTGATGTAGGAGGCATCACCCCACCTCGCGGTCCCCGCAGGCCACCGTTTGTTGGTCCAAGGCCTCATCCTAGCCCCTATGGTCCACAAGCTCCGTGAGACCGTCTGTTTCCAGATGATCATGTTGAGCTTCCAGGCTATGGAGGTGACTTCTACGAGGACTACTACGGATCGGTCTGAGTTAGTGGTAGTATCACTAGTTCGCACTAGCTGTGTCGTCTATCATCCCGCGTGACTCGTGGGATATGACCTAGTTGTACTCCTTTCGGAGGTATAGAAAAATAATGTATAGGAGCTTGGAATGCCTCCGATGAGATGTAATCCTCTTTTCACCGTAATAGTACTTTGTTTGGTCTTGTACTAAACCCTGTATGGTGTGTATGACGATGGAATAAAAGAAGCAGTTTCTGTATCTACCATGTCATACGGATGATCATCTTGCATTCCGAGTTATTTCTTACATTATGAATCCTATGTCGGAATTTTACCATCCTGACTAAATCATTGTCTTGTTTACCTAGGATGGTCAACACGCGCGCTAACCCTGCTTCTCAAGAGCAGGCCGAAGGCAGTGAAGCCAGGGATGCAAATCTGCCTCATCCTCCTTCACTAGCCGAGGTCATGATGGAAGCTGAGAGAAACAAGCGGGAGACAAACCGTTTGTTGGAGCGTATTGAACAGAATACAGCACACCATCAGAGGGCTAACGTGGTGTCACTCAGTGATTTTATCAAATTGCATCCACCCACGTTCCACCACTCCGTCGAGCCTCTCGACGCTGATGACTGGCTTCGCAGTATTTCTCACAAACTGCGTTCCGCGCTGGTAGCGGAGGCTGACAAGGTCACCTTTGCTACATATCATCTTGAAGGCCCCGCCAGTCTATGGTGGGAGAATTATGGAGCTATGCGCCCAGCGGGCCATGTCACAACTTGGGCTGAGTTCAGCGAGGCTTTCCGTGAACATCACATTCCGGAGGGTCTCATGGACCGTAAACGTGAAGAATTTTGCAGTTTCACCCAAGGCCGACTTTCTGTGGATGCCTATAGCAGGGAGTTTGGTAATCTCGCCCGATATGCAACTGAGGAAGTGTCTACTGACGCCAAGAAGCAAGCAAGGTTCCGTAAGGGCCTTAGTCCTGAGCTTCGCCGTGACCTCCGTCTGCATGAGTGCACATCTTTTTCGAAACTTGTCAACAAAGCCATCAGTGCCGAAACTGGTCAGACTGACTATGACGCAACACGCAAGCATGGACGTGACATGGGTTCCTCATCCGGTGCTGGTCCTCAGAAGCGCCGCGTGTGGGTACCCAACACCGCCCTGCCACCCAGGTTCACACCGAGGCCATCCTTCCAGGCGCCTCGCCCCGTTCAACAGTCTGCACCGGCCAAGCCCTATGGAGGTCCAACTAACAATGCTCCTCCACGTACCAGTTCCGTGACTTGTTTCAAGTGTGGGGAATCTGGTCATTATATGCGTGAATGCCCCCAGACCAACCCCAATCAATCTGCTAAAGCTGTTGGCCGTGGCAAGCCGACAGGAAAAGTATTCCACGCCAAGCCGGTCACCGCTTCACGTGGCCATGTCAACTGTGTCTCTGCCGAAGAAGCTCAAGAGGATCCCAACGTCGTTCTCGGTACGCTTCTTGTTAACTGCCACCCGTCATCTGTTCTTTTCGATACAGGAGCCTCTCATTCTTTTATATCCGAAAGTTATGCTCGATTGCATAACGTTGCATTCTGTGACATGCCATCCACTATGGAAATCTCTACCCCTGGTTCTAGATGGCAGACCTCTAGGGTAAGCTATGGAAATGAGATCCAAGTCGACAGACTTGTTTTCCTCGCGTCTTTGATAGCCCTTAAATCTTCAGATATTAATATCATTCTGGGTATGGACTGGATGTCGGCTCATCATGCCCAAATCGATTGCTTCTCTAGGACTGTTCAACTCACCCATCCTTCGGGGAAGATAGTCAATGTCTTGACTCGAATAGCCAAGCAACAATTATATTCTCTTAACGCCAGTCCTTTGCCAGACCTTGAGGACGTTCCGGTAGTCCGTGACTTCCCGGATGTCTTTCCAGAGGAATTGCCAGGTGTTCCACCTGGCAGAGATGTTGAGTTCGTAATAGACCTCATTCCAGGAACCGTTCCGATTGCTAGAAGGCCTTATAAGATGGCACCCCTAGAACTAGCCGAGCTTAAGAAACAACTCGATGAGTCCTTGAAAAAGGGTTTCATCCGCCCTAGTTCATCTCCGTGGGCTTGCCCCGTCCTATTCGTCAAGAAGAAGGATGGTACGGACCGGATGGTTGTAGATTACCGACCTGTCAATTTGGTCACAATCAAGAACAAATACCCGCTTCCCAGGATCAACGACCTGTATGATCAGCTCGCTGGATCCTCAATCTTCTCCAAGATGGATTTGAGGTTGGGCTACCATCAAATCAAAATCAGAAATGGGGACATTCCTAAAACGGCCTTTGTCACTCGTTATGGCCAATACGAGTACACCGTCATGTCCTTCGGTTTAACCAACGCTCCAGCCACCTTTTCTCGGTTAATGAACTCAATCTTCATGGAGTATTTGGATAAATTCGTCGTGGTTTACCTCGATGATATACTCATCTACTCCAAGAACGAGGAAGAACATGCCGAACATCTAAGGCTAGTGTTGCAGAAACTTCGAGAGCATCGCCTTTATGCCAAATTTTCTAAATGTGAATTCTGGTTGTCAGAAGTGACCTATCTGGGTCATGTAATATCTGGTAAAGGTATTGCTGTTAACCCTGAGCGAGTTCAAGCCGTTCTTAATTGGACTCCACCTGAATCGGTCAAGCAAGTTCGGAGTTTTCTGGGCTTAGCGAGCTATTGTCGTCGCTTTGTCGAGAACTTCTCCAAAGTTGCCAAACCTCTAACCGAACTCCTCAAGAAAGATAAGAAGTTCGAATGGACTCCACAATGTGAGCACAGCTTTCAGGAACTGAAAAGACGCCTGACTTCTGCTCCCGTACTGGTACCGCCAGACTTCTCTAAGGACTTTGTTATCTACTGCGACGCTTCGCGACAAGGACTAGGTTGCATTCTCATGCAAGATCGACACGTAATTGCCTACGCTTCACGGCAATTGCACCCACATGAGGAGAATTATCCTACTCATGATCTAGAGCTTGCAGCCGTAGTCTATGCACTTAAGACCTGGCGACATTACCTCCTCGGTAATCGTTGCGAAATATTCACTGATCACCAAAGTCTGAAGTACATCTTCACCCAACCGGATCTGAACCTCAGGCAAAGACGTTGGGTTGAATTGATCACCGACTTCGACTTAGGAATAACCTACACCCCAGGGAAAGCCAACGTCATGGCTGATGCGCTAAGTCGTAAATCCTATTGTAACAATCTGATGTTACAACAAAGTCAACCGCTTCTCCATGAGGAATTTCGGAAGCTTAACCTTCACATTGTTCCTCAAGGATTTCTCTCCACCTTGGTGGCGAAACCTACTCTTACGGATCAAATCATTGCTGCCCAGAAGCGAGATAAGGGAATAGCTAAGATCAAGGAGAACATTGCTAGCGGAGGTGCTAGTTGTTTCTCCACAAATGACCATGGTGTTGTGTACTTTGAGAACCGTCTAGTGGTTCCCAAGAACCAGCATCTACGGCAGTTGATCCTTAAGGAGGCTCATGAAGCTCCTCTCACTATTCATCCCGGTAGTACTAAGATGTATCAGGACCTACGCCAGAGGTTCTGGTGGACTAGGATGAAGAGAGAAATTGCTCAGTATATTGCTAACTGCGACGTCTGTCGTCGTGTAAAAGCAGAGCATCAACGGCCTGCTGGCACCCTTCAACCCTTAGCTATTCCTGAATGGAAATGGGATAAAATTGGTATGGATTTCATTACCGGTTTTCCCAGGACCAAGAGAGGGAATAATGCTATTTTCGTCGTGGTCGATCGTCTTTCCAAAGTAGCCCATTTCCTACCTGTTCGAGAGAGTATAACCGCTAGTCAGCTGGCAGACTTATACATCTCCCGAATAGTGTCCCTTCATGGTGTCCCTTTGGAAATTAACTCGGATCGAGGAAGTCTTTTCACCTCTCGATTTTGGGAAAGTTTCCAAAATGCTATGGGAACCCGTCTTTCCTTTAGCACCGCTTTCCACCCTCAGTCGAGTGGTCAAGTGGAACGCGTCAACCAAATTCTAGAGGACATGCTTCGAGCCTCTGTTATCTCATTCGGAATGGACTGGGAGAAGTGCCTTCCGTTTGCCGAATTCGCTTACAACAACAGCTATCAATCCAGCTTGGGTAAAGCCCCTTTTGAAGTTCTCTATGGACGACGATGTCGAACACCCCTTAACTGGTCAGAGACCAGGGAAAGACAATTCTTTGGCCCGGATATGATTCAGGAAGCAGAAGAACAAGTTCGTATCGTTCGTGAAAAGTTGAAAACAGCCCAATCCCGTCAAAAGAGTCAATATGACCGAAAACATAAGGCTATGACTTTCGAGGTTGACGAGAAGGCTTATCTTCGGGTCACCCCTCTGAAGGGAACCCATCGTTTCGGTATCAAAGGCAAATTGGCTCCTCGTTACATTGGACCTTTTCGCATTCTTGCCAAACGAGGAGAAGTTGCCTACCAGTTGGAACTACCTCCGCACCTCTCCAAAGTTCACGATGTCTTCCACGTTTCCCAACTCAGGCGTTGCTTCTCGGATCCTGTCCGTGAAGTGGACCACGAAACGCTTGATCTCCAGGATAATCTTACATATCGAGAGTACCCCATTCGTATCCTCGATCAGGCCAAGCGTACCACTCGACGCCAGAACATCAAGTTCCTCAAAGTACAATGGTCGCACCATTCTGAGGATGAAGCAACTTGGGAAAGGGAGGATCGTCTTCGACTCGAGTACCCCGCCTTCTTCCCGGAGGAACCCAAATCTCGGGACGAGATTCTTTTGAGTGGGGGTGAGTTGTCACAACCTAGCTAGTCATGCATTAGAGTGTTGCATCATGTTTACTCTTTCATCAGAAACTTGAAATGGGGATGACAGAACCCCCAGTCCCCTCTGAAACCAACTAGGGTTACTAAAATAATTTTTCGATGAACCTGAAATGCCCTTCTAAAATGCCCATCATTTTTGTCTTGGTTCAGAACCTCTGCCAAAAATGGTGCACATTTTCCTAGGCCATCCTAGGGTTTTTGAATTAAATCATAAATATTTGAATTTGGGCATTTAAAATAATATAAAATATTTAAATGCTCAAATATCTCCAAACTAAAATGTTTCATGTTGGAAATAATCCAACTATGGGCCAGGAATAGTTTGGTGATTTTTGAACTTGCCTAGGTATTTTATTTAATTCAACAAAGTTGCAGATATATTAAATAAAACAGAAACAGAAATAAAAAGGGGAAAACTTACCTGGGCTCCTCCACTGTGCGGCCCAGCCAGCTGGCCGGCCCAGCCAGCAGCCGGCCCAGCCCACCACTGCAGCTCTCCGTCGTCTTCCTCCCCTCGCCCCGAAGCTGCTGCGTGCTCGCGCGCGCACGGCCGCGCGGCCACCTCCTGCTTGCCGACGAGCTCCTGGCCGCGTGGACGACTCCCGCAGGCCGTCCCGATCCCCCCTGCTCTCTCTCACTCTCTCCCGGCTCTTCCTTCCTCTCTCTCGCTCTCTCTCTCACACGGCCGAACACCACCGTCGCCGCCGTTCGCCATAGCAGCCATCTCCGGCCACCCCTCGCTCCCCCGACTAGCTCAGGAGCTCCGCCTCGACTCCCTCTTCCTCCCCACCGCTCCACAGCTCCCCGGAAGCCCTGCATCGCCGCCACGTCGCCGTTCCCCTCTTCGGGCTCCGACCACCGTCGCCGTCGATTCGCCGTCTCCAGCGCGTCCCCGAGCCCACTTCGACGCCCACTGCAACCGCGGTGAGCTACGCCACCGTTTCCCCCTCTCCTCCCCCTCGTTTCCCCACCGTAGCCTCCTCCCCACCACGGCCGAACCTCCGCCGTCGCCGAGCTCGCCGTCGACGCAGCTCCGGTGACCATTTGGTCACCCCGGCGAGTCCAACGAGTTCGCAAGACCCCGTAGAGCATCCCTAGTGCCTCGCTTCGCTCGACTTCGAGCTCCAACCCTGTTCCCGTGCACGACCGAACCCCGGCGGCCGCAGCCGAGCTCGCCGCCGTCGACTCCGGCCACCCCGACCCCAACGGACTCCGCCAAGAGCTGCGGTTTGTCCTCACCTCCACTCCGGTGGTCTTCGCGGCCCCTCTGGTGGCCGAAATGGCCAAAACCACTCCCGCCGCCGCGTCGGGCTCGCCGGCGGCTAAACGCCGGCAGCCGACTTTGACTTTGACCACGGGTGGGCCCTGGTTGACTCCCCTGAGTCAATGACAGGTGGGGCCCAGCCCTGTTAATTAAACAGGATTAGTTTTAATTAAGTTTTAATTAAAATAATCACCCTGACATGCGGGACCCACTGTCAGGTTTGACCTGGACCAGTTCCGTTGACCTGCTGACGTCACACTGACGTCAGGCTGACGCAGTAATTGATTTTCTGGATTTAATTTAAATCAGGAAATTCCAGAATATTAATTAAACTTCAAAAATTCATAACTTTTATTCTGTAACTCCAAATTGGACAAATTATATATGAAAAATGATCAGAAAAATCCAATCTATCCATCTGTACTATTTTCATGCATGATCAAACAAGTTAAATTGATGTTTCAAGCAGAACAAGGAAAAGCACTTTAAAAGGCCATATTTGATTTTGAAATTTGAATCCTTGATTCAAATTTGTTCAAACCCTTCTGGTTTTAGTTGCATTAGCCCAATACACTCATTTTGCCATGTCTCATGCATGCATCATATTGTTGCATACTGTTTGGTAATGTTTGTGTATCGGTGCTCTCTGCGGCAGGTTCTGTCTCCGAGGAGTACCGTGATTACCCTAACGAAGAACCGTATCAGTGCATCGAACCATCAGGCAAGCAACCAACCATTTGATCATATCGATACAATCCCATGTTCTCGCTCCTGCTCTCTTTTACTGCATTAAGACAACGCGATTCAAACTGCTGTGTGCTACGGTAGTTGAACCCATTTCCTCTGCATGACCTGTCATTGCCACAGTAACTAGATGAAACTCACTAGCATGTGTAGGAGTTGATTGAGCCATATGTATGTGTTGTTCCTACCTTGCTATGCCTGCTACGCTTAGAGTCGTGTCAGGTCTGGTTCATCTGGGTGATGGGCTGGAGTGAAATGATCATGTCGGTAATGAGAGTGGTGTGGTGAACACGATTTGGTAAAGGTATCGATGAGAGGCCATGTAGGAGTACATGGTGGGTTGTTTCATTGAAGCCGACCTTAAGCACTGAGATCTGTATGCGTGATTTAAGATACAGCTACTACCATGCATTGGGCCCTGAAATATGACCCCGCTCGACTTCCTATTCACCCTAGCTCTCTGTCCAGGAGTTGCAAGTAGTTTCTGGTGTTTGTAGCCTACTGGAGGCCGTGGACAACGCTGACCGTAGGGGTGGGCTGTGATGCGGTAGGTACGTGGCCGGGTGTACCGAATACCCGTTAGGTATCTCGGGAACCCTGTTCACATCGTTCGGGGCCGTATGGGAAACCTCGGCCGGACTCCCTGCGGATGGAACCTGAATAGGCGATAAACCTGGACTAGAGGCTTAAGTGTTTAGGTAGGTCGTGGTCTACACCCACGTCGGCTTTCGCTTGAAGTCTGCCGAGCACATGTCGTGTGCAGACGCTAAGTGGTGGAAACATGTATGAAGAAGTACACCCCTGCAGGGTTATCATAATCTATTCGAATAGCCGTGTCCGCGGTAAAGGACTACTTGGTTGCCTATACAGTTCATAGACAAGTAAATGGAAACTACTAAAAGCCTCAAGACAAGTGTGAGTGCCGAGGATGGCTCTTCCGTAGGAAGACGGAGATGGATCCTCGGTAGTGTATTGAATTGGTGAGTAGTGGACTCGTGTGCGCAAAACCATTTCAAGTTGGAGTATCGTAGGATAGTTTAGCCAAGAGTCAAAGCTGGCTTGCTGCAATAACCCCACCAACCCTTCTTGATACTAAGCATGTATGTAGGATCTGATGTAAGTCTTGCTGAGTACCTTTGTACTCATGTTGCTATAATCTACATTTTTACAGAAGACGCTGCAACCCCTTCTGATGGGTTCTATGTAGACGTTGACATCAACGAGTAGGCTAAAGACCCAGGTGGTGACACTGAGCTTGTGAAGGACCACGTAGTATAGCTAGGCTTTCCAAGCCTCTTTTATTTTACTAGTTGTCTGTACTCAGACAAGTTACTTCCGCTGCTGGTTTGTATGACTGTATGACTTGTATGTGGGGTCGTGAGGCCCGTACCTTTGTGTATGTTATGTATGGCTCACTGAGCCTTAAATAAAGTACTTGTGTCATAGAGTCATGTTGTGATGCTTCGTTGTATTTGCACATATCGAGCATATTGTGTGTATGATTGAAATGCTTGGTATGTGTGGGATCTGACTATCTAGTTGTTTATCTTTAGTAGCCTCTCTTACCGGGAAATGTCTCCTAGTGTTACCGCTGAGCCATGGTAGCTTGCTACTGCTCTGGAACACTTAGGCTGGCCGGCATGTGTCCTTCTTCGTTCCTGTGTCTGTCCCTTCGGGGAAATGTCACGCTTTGAGTACCGGAGCCCTGTTAGCCCGCTACAGCCCGGTTTACCGGAGTCCTGCTAGCCCAGTGCTACAGCCCGGACCCACTTGCTGATGACCGACACGTTCGAAGCTGGGTCATGGATGCCTGTCCCTGTAAGTCTGTGCCACTTTGGGTTTACGACTAGTCATGTCAGCCCGGGCTCTTTATCATATGGATGCTAGCGACACTATCATATACGTGAGCCAAAAGACACAAACGGTCCCGGGAAAAGGTAAGACGACACCCGTGGGGATACCGTGCGTGAGGCCGCAAAGTGATATGAGGTGTTACCAGCTAGATCGATGTGACATCGAGTCGGGGTCCTGACACACGCAAGATCTATCTAGGAGATGCATAGCAAGGATACGGGAGAGTGTGTCCACGTACCCTCATAGACCGAAAGCGGAAGCGTTTAGTAACGCGGTTGTTGTAGTCGAACGTCTTCATGATCCAACCGATCCAAGTACCGAACGTACGACACCTCCATGTTCTGCAAACTTTCAGCACGATGATGTCCCTCGTGCTCTTGATCCAGTTGAGGACGAGGGAGAGTTCCGTCAGCATGATGGCGTGGCGATGATGATGATGAAGTTACCAACGCAGGGCTTCGCCTAAGCAATACGACGATATGACCAAGGTATTAAACTGTGGAGGGGGGCACCGCACACGGCTAAGAGATTGTCTGTTGTTCTTTGGGGTCCCCCCTGCCCCTATATATAAAGGAGGGAGGGAGGAGGCTGCCGGCCTAGAGGAGCGCGCCAAAAGGGGGGAGTCCTACTAGGACTCCCAGTCCTAGTAGGAGTCCCCCTTCCTTTTTGGAGTAGGAGAAGGGGGAAGGGAAAGAGAGAGGGAGAAGTAAAAGGGGGTGAGGGAGTCCGGGATTAAGGGGTCCTCGTACAGCCATACTATATACTTTGGCCGGTGTAGGACCTTGAGAAGAGGTGTTTAGAGGGGGGGTGATTAGACACTAAGTACCAAAGTAGCAGTTTTTAACTTCTTTAAGTTTAAGTGTAGTTTAGGCACAACTTTAACATTCACAATACACAACAAGCAAGCATGCAAAGAGTATATGAGCAGCGAAAAGTAAAGCATGCAACTTGCAAGAATGTAAGGGGAAGGGTTTTGGAGGATTCAAACGCAATTGGAGACACGAATGTTTTTGTCGTGGTTCCGATAGGTGGTGCTACCGTACATCCACGTTGATGGAGACTTCAACCCACGAAGGGTAACGGTTGCGCGATTCCACCGAGGGCTCCACCCACGAAGGGTCCACGAAGAAGCAACCTTGTCTATCCCACCATGGCCGTCGCCCACGAAGGACTTGCCTCACTAGCGGTAGATCTTCACGAAGTAGGCGATCTCCTTGCCCTTACAAACTCCTTGGTTCAACTCCACAATCTTGTCGGAGGCTCCCAAGTGACACCTAGCCAATCTAGGAGACACCACTCTCCAAGAAGTAACAAATGGTGCATTGATGATGAACTCCTTGCTATTGTGCTTCAAATGATAGTCTCCCCAACACTCAACTCTCTCTCATAGGATTTGGATCTGGTGGAAAGAGGGTTTGAGTGGAAAGCAACTTGGGGAAGGCTAGAGATCAAGATTCATATGGTAGGAATGGAATATCTTGGCCTCAACACATGAGTAGGTAGTTCTCTCTCAGAAATAGGATGCTGGAAGTGTAGGCTTGTTCTGATGGCTCTCTCCACGAATGAAGGGGGTATATATAGCCTCCACACAAAATCTAACCGTTACACACAATTTACCAAACTCGGTGGGACCGAATCAACAAACTCGGTCGGACCGATTTAGTAAACCTAGTGACCGTTAGGGTTTTTGATGGGACCGACATGCAACTCGGTAGGACCGATATGGTTAGGGTTAGGGAATAACGTAATATCGGTGAGACCGATTACACAAACTCGGTGAGACCGATTTTGGTAATTAGCTAACCAGAGAGTTGGTCAGGCAAACTCGGTGGCACCGATTACTCAAACTCGGTGGGACCGATTTTGGTAATAAATTAACCAGAGAGTTTGCATTGTAATCTTGGTAGTACCGATTGCTCAAACTCGGTGAGACCAATTTAGGTAATTGACATACACAGAGAGACTACAATCCCATCTCGGTGAGACCGAGATCCCTATCGGTGAGACCGATTTTTCTAGGGTTTGTGGCAGTGGCTATGACATTTGAACTCGGTGGCGCCGGATAGAAAGAATCGGTGGGGCCGAGTTTGACCTTAGGTTTAGGTCATATGTGTGGAAGTGGGAAAGTAGTTGAGGGTTTTTGGAGCATATCACTAAGCACTTCAAGTAAGAGGCTCATTAAGCAACACCTCATCCCTCCTTGATAGTATTGACTTTTCCTATAGACTCAATGTGATCTTGGATCACTAAAACATAAAATGAAGAGTCTTGAGCTTGAAGCTTGAGCCAATCCTTTGTCCTTAGCATCTTGAAGGAGTTCCCACATCTTTTAGTCCATGCCACTCCATTGTTAAACTTATCTGAAACATACTAGATAAAAGTGTTAGTCCAACAAGAGATATGTTGACATTAATTACCAAAACCACCTAGGGAGCACTTGTGCTTTCAATCTCCCCCTTTTTGGTAATTGATGACAACATACATCAAACCTTTAGATAAAGATATAAAGAATAGCAAGTAAAGCTTTGGAAAGACATGTAACAAGCATAGGCTCCCCCTACATGTATGCAATCATGTGAATATGGAATATAGAAGCATGTGAGAGCATAACCATGATAGAGTAGGCAATGTGTTACATGTATCTTGGCCATATGCATCAGAGCAATGAATATTAAAGAATATACTTTCATGCTCATGAGTCCTTCTTGCAAACAGTATGTACATCAGCAAGTATTCCTCATACACATGATTGTGATGCATATACTTACCTTGTAGTCTTGAGTTGGCTTAGGATGGAATGAACCTATGTAAACAAGGTTAGATAACACAGGTACATCTACTAGCCAGAGCAAACAGAAGAAACCACAAGAATACCAAGACTGGGATGACATGTAGAGAGTGAGTACTAAGTACCACATTGGATTAGACATGTCCCCAAGGGTAAAGATATGCAATGAATTTAAATGATTTCTTTCCCTTAGATGTCTTGCTCCCCCTGAATCTAACATGGGATACTGGGAGAAGATAGGGAACAGAAAATCAGAGCTGAAAGATATAAATGAACAGAGCTAATGCAAATAAGCACATATGAACATGTCTTTCCCCTCAAGAAGACATGTGGCATCTCTCCTCTTGAACACCAAGCATCTGGGATCCTTGAGAAATACTTTCTACTTGAGTATTCCCTCCCCCTGGAGATCTCTTTCTCCCCGTGTGGAAGTAATACTCTCTCCCTTTTGGAAGTGATAAGCTTTGATGTGATCTCTCTCTCCCCCTTTGACATCAATTTCCAAGAAGGGTTTGATCCTTGAGTCACAACACAAAGCATTTATATAAATGTGATGCTTGTAGAGGACAAGATTCATTGAGTGGAGCTGGATCAGAAGAAACATAGAATAAGCGGCAAACTGTTTTTCCTGCTGTGAAATCGGTGGCACCGAGTGGTATGCTTCGGTTGTACCGAAAGGATTCGGTTGGACCGAGAGCAACAAATCGGTGAAACCGAGTTCATCGCAGAGAAAACACTTGTCACCTCAGCTCACTAGACTAGTAAGGTCTCACAAAGATTTGCAAGGAATTTACTGAATGATATGCAATGAATTGGATGCAGAAAATGCAGAGCAAACATAATGAAATCTAGATGAAGTTTTTTTTGAAAGGGGAAACAAATATGCATGAGACAAATGCAAAAGCATAGAAAAGAACACGAGAGAACTTCATCTAGAGATGGTCGGCGACAAAGTCACCTATGTTAGTATATTGACTTAGGAGTCAAGTGAGATCACTTGATCATAGGTCATACTCATCGTTTAAGCTCAAAATGGGGTACCATTTTTTGTTTAATCATCTTGTATTCACATCTTGTCGAGTTGCTTTAGCTCATGTCTCGGAGTAAAGCTTCTCTAAGATGGAATAACATACCTTGGTTGGTGGTGTTGACCATGTAGTTGAACTTGTGTGGGTTGCTCAAGGTTGATGTAGCTCATCAAGAGTTGGGAGCACCACTTGGAATTTGAGTCCATCCACCTACATGGGTTAGTTCTTGCAAGGAAGAGCACTTGTGTATCCAAAAATGACAATCATGAAGCTCAACATAGAATTTGTCAAAGGATATGTTTGAATGGTTCCGTGCTTCCTTGTCTTCAACCACCATAGTGCAGAGACTTGGTGATGTAGAGATTGCTCAAGATGTGAGTAGATTACAATCTCATGGAATTTGATTCAACCAAGTACCTACATGGGTTATATAACATGCAAGATGCAAATATATCCAAGACATAAGATTTTCATCATAAGAGAAATATCAAGGATTAGTCATAAGCTCATGTCTTGCATGTATCCAATGGAGTTTCTACTCCAAGTTTGAAGCATCTATGATGTTCAATTCTCCTCTCAACCTACATAACACTTTCTTATCAAGAGGTTTAGTGAATATATCCGCTAATTGCTTTTCGGTGAGAATATGCTTAAGATTAATGTCACCCTTAGCAACATGATCTCGAATGAAATGATGACGAACTTCAATATGCTTAGTTCGAGAATGTTGTACGGGATTATGACCAATTTTGATAGCACTTTCATTGTCACACAGCAATGGAACATGTTTCACATATATCCCATAATCTTTAAGAGTTTGGGTCATCCAAAGTAATTGAGCACAACATGAACCAGCGGCAATGTACTCCGCTTCGATGGTAGATAAGGATACCAAGTTTTGTTTCTTAGAGGACCAATACACAAGAGATTTACCAAGAAATTGACAAGTACCCAAAGTGGACTTTCTATCAACCTTATCTCCGGCATAGTCCGAGTCGGAGTAGCCAACAAGATCGAAAGAGGCCCTCTTAGGATACCAAATGCCAAAATTTGGTGTATGAATTAAGTATATCACTATCCTTTTTACGACCTTAAGATGACATTCTTTAGGAGCAGCTTGATATCTTGCACACATGCACACACTTAGCATAATATCGGGACGTGAAGCACATAGGTATAACAATGAACCAATCATAGAGCGATAAACCTTTTGATCAACCGGTTTACCATCTTTGGTCAAGTCAAGATGTCCAATAGTAGGCATGGGTGTAGACATACCTTTGCACTCTTGCATATTGAACTTCTTGAATAAGTCCTTAGTGTACTTCGTTTGAGAAACAAAAGTACCTTCCTTAGTTTGCTTGATTTGCAAACCAAGAAAGAATTTGAGTTCACTCATCATAGACATCTCAAACTTCTCCGACATTAGCTTTCCAAACTTCTCACTAAAATGAGGGTTAGTTGATCCAAATATGATATCATCAACATAAATTTGGCATACAAATAATTCTCCATTAACCCTTTTAGTAAAAAGTGTGGAATCAATTTTCCCAATTTCAAATCCCTTTTCAAGAAGAAACTTGGTCAAGCATTTATACCAAGCTCTAGGAGCTTGTTTAAGATCATAAAGAGCTTTGTGAAGTTTGTAAACATGATTGGGTTTCTTAGGATTGACAAAACCGGGAGGTTGTTTAACATAAACTTCTTCCTCTGTTTCACCATTTAGAAAAGCACTTTTAATGTCCATTTGGTACAAGGTGATATCATGGTGATTAGCATAGGCAAGTAAGATGCGAATGGACTCAAGTCCAGCAACGGGAGCATAAGTCTCACCATAGTCCATACCTTCGACTTGTGTGTAGCCTTGGGCGACGAGATGTGCTTTGTTGCGAACTACTTGTACATCTTCATCTTGCTTGCGAAACACCCATTTGGTACTGATGATGTTGTGGTTGTCGTCGGGCTTCTCAACCAATGTCCAAACTTGATTCCTCTCAAAGTTGTGTAGCTCTTAATGCATGTCATTTATCCAATCCGGATCTTCCAATGCTTCTTCGACCTTCATAGGTTCAATTCTAGAGATGAAAGAATAGTTTTCACAAAAGTTAGCTAAACGAGTTTTAGAGCGAGTGATTCTCCCGGTTTGAATATCATTGTAGATTTGCTCTACGGGTTGGTCTTTAGCAATTCTTGCTCGAACTCGTGAAAGCTTTTGCTTGGTTCTTGGTTGAACTTCTTCTTCATCTTGTTCTTCATTGTTGGCATTGTCGTTCTCTTATTGTGGTGGAGAAGGAGGTTGTTGACGTTCATCTCGATGCACTTCCTTGTTTTCTTCATCTTGGTGTGTTCCACTTGTGGATGCTTCCGTATCAACTCTTGGTTCACCTTGTCATGAAGTAGAAGCTTCCACTTGGACGGACGAGGTACTCTCCTTCACTTCCGTTGGACGGACCTTGCCAATAGACAAGTCTTGGATTGCTTCCGAAGGATCTTTGTCTCCTACATCAATTGAAATTGCTCTACTTGCAAGCCGTTAGATTCATCAAACTTCACATCTACCGTCTCTTCAACCTTTCGGGTGAAATTGTTGTAGACACGGTAAGTGTGAGAGTTTGAGCCATAACCTAGTAGGAAACCTTCATGAGACTTAGGAGCAAATTTAGAACGACGATGCTTATCAAGAATGTAGCACTTTGAGCCGAATACTCCAAAGTATCCAACTTGGGGTTTGTTACCGGTGAGGAGCTCGTATGCCGTCTTGTCGAGTAGATTGTGAAGATACAAGCAATTTGACAAGCTGTCTCAACCGCTTCTGCCCAAAAGTGCTTCGGCGTCTTGTACTCATCAAGCATCTTTCTCGCCATTTCGATGAGCGTCCGGTTCTTCCTCTCAACAACTCCATTTTGTTGAGGTGTGTACGTAGTCGAGAACTCGTGTGAAATCCCTTATTCGTCAAGAAAGGTGTCCACGTTTGCGTTCTTGAACTCCGTTTTGTTGTCGCTGCGAACCTTCTTGATCTTCACTTCAAACTGATTTTGAGCCTTCCTGGCGAAGTTTTTGAAGATCTTGTGGACCTGCGATTTATCATCGAGAAAGAACACCCACGTAAATCTTGAAAAATCATCAACTATAACTAGACCAAAAGAATTTCCACCGAGACTCTTGTAAGTGTTGGGACCAAAAAGATCCATGTGAAGTAGCTCAAGTGGCCTCCTTGTGGTCATGATGTTTTTCACGGGATGCCTTCCTCCAACCTGTTTACCTGCTTGACAAGCACTGCAAAGTCTATCCTTATCAAATATGACATCGTTAACACCAAGCATATGATTCCCTTTAATAAGCTTGTCAAGGTTTCTCATGCCAACGTGACCTACTCGTCTATGCCATAACCAACCTTTTGAGGATTTAGCAATGAAGCAAGTTTTAGGTTGAGCCTTTTTAGTGAAATCAACAATGTAAAGATCACCTCTACGAACACCGGTAAAGACCATTTTATGATTATCTCTACGAAACACTTAGCAATCTACTTCAGTAAATAGGACATTAAAACCGAAATCAACAAGTCTAGATACTGAAAGTAAGTTGTAGCCAAGAGATTCAATGAGCATAACATTCTGAATGGAGCTATCATGTGAGATGGCCACCTTACCGAGGCCAACGACCTTACCCTTTGAGTTGTCACCGAAAGTGACATACTTTCGAGGACCATCGTTTTCTGCAAGCTCACGAAACATTTCTTTATCTCCGGTCATGTGATCGGTACATCCACTATCAAGAACCCATTCCTTTCCTCCTGACATATATCCCCGAAGATTTGCCATAAGACCTAAATGTCTCATTGCATCGTCAAGATCAAAGTCACTATCATCATCCTCATCATAGTATCCATGTTCAACATCGTCATGTGGTGGATCAAGTCCTAGAGAGGGTAATTCGTTAGAGTAAGTTTGACAATGATCTTGCTTATGAATTCTTATAGCTTTGGAAATAATATCACCAATAATTCCAACATCTCCTTTGGCACGCATAAGGTTTGTAAGCTCAAATAGACGATCACCAAACATAGGATCACTAGTATTCATCTTACTCAAAGCAATAGACTTATGGAGAATTTCATCTAGATTTTTCAAGGAATAATTTGGAAAGCGTTCCTCAAGAAATTTCCATATGGTGTAGGCACACTTAAGAGCAGGCAAGTTTCTAATCAAGTTTCTAGGCAAGCCTCTAATGATAAGTTCAACAGTTCTAAGATTGCGAATCATGTCAGTTGACTCATCAAGGGTAGGATGCATAGGATCAACATGAGGTGCACAAGGGCTAGCAATGTACTTGTTCAAATGATATTGATTGAAAATTACAAGCATCTCATTTTTCCACTCATGAAAATACTCTCCATCAAGAATAGGCACTCTATGTCTAAGACTCCCCAAAGTAGACTCATCCATCTTCCTCCAATGGTGATTAAACCAAGGCAATGGAGACCAATGCTCTAATACCACTTGTAGGACCTTGAGAAGAGGTGTCTAGGGGGGGGGGTGATTAGACACTAAGTACCAAAGTAGCAGTTTTTAACTTCTTTAAGTTTAAGTGGAGTTTAGGCACAACTTTAACATTCACAATACACAACAAGCAAGCATGCAAAGAGTATATGAGCAGCGGAAAGTAAAGCATACAACTTGCAAGAATGTAAGGGGAAGGGTTTTGGAGGATTCAAACACAATTGGAGACACGGATGTTTTTGTCGTGGTTCCGATAGGTGGTGCTATCGTACATCCACGTTGATGGAGACTTCAACCCACGAAGGGTAACGGTTGCGCGAGTCCACGGAGGGCTCCACCCACGAAGGGTCCACGAAGAAGCAACCTTGTCTATCCCACCATGGCCGTCGCCCATGAAGGACTTGCCTCACTAGCGGTAGATCTTCACGAAGTAGGCGATCTCCTTGCCCTTACAAACTCCTTGGTTCAACTCCACAATCTTGTCGGAGGCTCCCAAGTGACACCTAGCCAATCTAGGAGACACCACTCTCCAAGAAGTAACAAATGGTGCATTGATGATGAACTCCTTGCTCTTGTGCTTCAAATGATAGTCTCCCCAACACTCAACTCTCTCTCATAGGATTTGGATCTGGTGGAAAGAGGATTTGAGTGGAAAGCAACTTGGGGAAGGCTAGAGATAATGGTTCATATGGTAGGAATGGAATATCTTGGCCTCAACACATGAGTAGGTAGTTCTCTCTCAGAAATAGGATGCTGGAAGTGTAGGCTTGTTCTGATTGCTCTCTCCATGAATGAAGAGGAGGTGGAGGGGGTATATATAGCCTCCACACAAAATCTAACCGTTACACACAATTTACCAAACTCGGTGGGACCGAATCAACAAACTCGGTCGGACCGATTTAGTAAACCTAGTGACCGTTAGGGTTTTCGGTGGGACTGACATGCAACTCGGTAGGACTGATATGGTTTGGGTTAGGACATAATGTAATCTCGGTGAGACCGATTACACAAACTCGGTGAGACCGATTTTGGTAATTAGCTAACCAGAGAGTTGGTCAGGCAAACTCGGTGGGACCGATTACTCAAACTCGGTGGGACCGATTTTGGTAATAAGTTAACCAGAGAGTTTGCATTGTAATCTCGGTAGTACTGATTGCTCAAACTCGATGAGACCAATTTTGGTAATGGACATACACAGAGAGATTACAATCCCATCTCAGTGAGACCGAGATCCCTATCGGTGAGACCGATTTGTCTAGGGATTGTGGCAGTGGCTATGACATCTGAACTCGGTGGTGCCGGATAGAAAGAATCGGTGGGGCCGAGTTTGACTTTAGGTTTAGGTCATATGTGTGGAAGTGGGAAAGTAGTTGAGGTTTTTTGGAGCATATCACTAAGCACTTGAAGCAAGAGGCTCATTAAGCAACACCTCATCCCTCCTTGATAGTATTGGCTTTTCCTATAGACTCAATGTGATCTTGGATCACTAAAACATAAAATGAAGAGTCTTGAGCTTGAAGCTTGAGCCAATCCTTTGTCCTTAGCATCTTGAAGGAGTTCCCACATCTTTTAGTCCATGCCACTCCATTGTTAAACTTATCTGAAACATACTAGATAAAAGTGTTAGTCCAACAAGAGATATGTTGACATTAATTACCAAAACCACCTAGGGAGCACTTGTGCTTTCAGCCGGACTGTTGGACTATGAAGATACAAGATTGAAGACTTCGTCCCGTGTCCGGATGGGACTCTCCTTTGCGTGGAAGGCAAGCTTGGCAATTCAGATATGTAGATTCTCTTCTCTGTAACTGACTCTGTGTAACCCTAGCCTCCTCCGGTGTCTATATAAACCGGAGGGTTTAGTCCGTAGGACAACAACAATCATAATCATAGGCTAGCTTCTAGGGTTTAGCCTCTACGATCTCATGGTAGATCAGCTCTTGTAATACTCATATCATCAAGATCAATCAAGCAGGAAGTAGGGTATTACCTCCATCGAGAGGGCCCGAACCTGGGTAAACATCGTGTCCCCCGCCTCATGTTACCATTAGACTTAGACGCACAGTTCGGGACCCCCTACTTGAGATCCGCCGGTTTTGACACCGACATTGGTGCTTTCATTGAGAGTTCCACTGTGCCGTCCCGATAAGGCTTGATGGCTCGCCTTGTTGTCAAGGACAACATCACCTCTGGAGGATCCCTCGCTGTAGGCCAGACTCTTCGGCTGGGCGGCTTGGTCATGGCTGCCCGTTCGTCCGCCACGCCGACGATGACTTCTCAACAACCTCCACGTCAGCTCAGAATTCACCGAGCAGATGGATCCAATGGAGCTCTCATCCCTAGACGAGCTCTTGGATCGCATCGCCGCCCTGGGAGTCGCTACGGACTATGATCGGATCGGGCTTAAACCCGACCAAAGGGAGATTAACTCTCCGCCGGTCACCCATCAGATAGCGGTGGTGGAGGAACAAAACAGCGATTCTTCCTCTATTTTGAGGACGAACTATGTCAGGATTCCCGAGCTCTCCGAGCTGGATACCCGTCTACGGGAGGACATGGCCCAGGCTCCGAACTTAGAGTCGGGCAACGGGCCACAAATATTGGGCAACATCCTGGAATCCGAGCTGCCAAGTGATGAGGATACAGACCCGGGGTAGGGTCATAGGCTCGACCTATACGTCCTACCCAAGGTCACTACCCTGGAAGATGAAAAGACCAAGAGTCAACAGAAGAGCACCAGTCTCATACGTCGAGTGCAATCCACTCAACGGTCACATCACTCGACGGTCGTTACCTATCGTCACTCGACCACAAGGAAGATCACTCGACCATATTGAAGACCAGTAGTCAGGAGAGCACACAACGGCCAGATATTTACTCCTTAGTCTTCATGAGCATTAAGAGTACTTAATGCTGGCGTTACCAGTAATGCCCCTACTTTATGTACATTAGTTCCCTTGTAATGGAGTGGGGCTGGGGTCCTGGCACACTCTATATAAGCCACCCCCCCTCTGGCACAAGGGTTCGCACCCTCTGTAATACAACACACATAATCCAATCGACCGCCTCCGAGCACCAAGACGTAGAGCTATTACTTCCTCCGAGAAGGGCCTGAACTCGTAAACCTCGTGTGTACATCTTCGCCATAGCTAAGATCTTGCCTCTCCATACCTACCCCCCTTTCTACTGTCAGACTTAGAACCACGACAGTTGGTGCCCACCTTGGGGCTGGTGTCTTAGCGACTTATTGGTGAAGTTGCAAGTTTTTTCGATCATCATCATGGTTTCCGGCGGTGAGATGGTTCAGGGCCACGAGATCTGTCTCGGCGCGCTCGTTTTCGTTGTCGATGACTCGGCGTGGCTTCAGGAAGCTCCGCTTGATGTTGAGGCGCTCCCCGTCCTAGGGGCGACGCACTTTCGCGCGTGCGTTCGTGGCGTCCTTCTCCGGTAGCTGTCAACTCAGTATCAGTCGGCTCCGGCGGTGTTTTCTCTCCCCGCTATTCATCGTCGCAAGCGGTCTGGTCGATCGCGGCTTCAGCGCTGGGTGAAACACGTGGTGGCTCGGCGCCCGAGCACCCATCAAGTCGCGGCAATCGAGCCCGATGAAACCCTCCATGGCCTGTTCCATCTGTCGACTGGTTCCGTGGAGAATGCATCCGAGTGCGATAGCAGCGATCCTGCAGCCGAAGTCCTAATGGTCGACGGTCCTCACAGCCCGCCCGGGTTCCGTCACGAGGGAGACGGAGACGGAGGCGGTAATCCATCGCACGTCCATGAGGAATACCGACCCGAGCCCGTCTTCGCAGCAGAGGGAGGAACTTCATCGCCGCAACATGGATGCACTCCATACGCCCATCGTTGGAGAAACCCCCGAGGCTCGAGCCTTGGAGGAGGTGCGCCTAGCCAACTTGGCCGAGCGCACTCGACTAGATAACCTTCAGCGCGCTCTCGACGAGCGCGCCCAGGAGCGGTCCATGAATCCAGTCGACGACAGCTTTTCCCGCCTCCGCCTAAGGTATACTGCACTCTGATTCTGAATCTCACTACTGCGGCTCGAATAGCAGAGTCGATCCAGCCTTCCCAGTCGGAAGCTGGTAGAGGGCTGATGCAGATCCGGGCCCTGCTCAGGGCAGCAGGAGAGCAGAATATAGTAGTATCTCAGTCGCGGAACAGGATTCATAGCAGATCCGTTGCAGCAGACACGGTTCAGTCGGCTCACAGCCCAAGATCGCCTCCGCAGCGTGAAGGCCGTGGGCAGTATGATCATCCACTCGACCATGACAATCGTCATCGGGGACCCACGCCTCCTCCGAGGAGTGCGTCGTATGTGCCTCGGCGGAACGATGATAGGCGCCGTCATAGTGGTGAGCGCAGAAATTCAGTCGACCCAAGGGAACCGGGCTTCGACGCGAGGTCTATCCTCGTTCAAGGCCTGGTCGACCGGAACAAAGCACACAGAGAAGACCCTGGCAGAGATCGTCCAAGTGGCAGCCGAGTGCATGTTTCTGGTCTTGAGTGTTTTAGCAGAGCCATCATGGCATCAGTGATACCTCCCAACTTCAGGCTGGCTTTCGGGGTCAGTAAGTTCACTGGTGAATCCAAGCCTGAAACTTGGCTTGAAGATTACCGAGTGGCTGTGCAGATTGGGGGCGGTAACGGCGAGATAGCGATGAAGCATCTCCCACTCATGTTGGAAGGGTCGGCCCGAGCATGGCTGACTCAGTTGGCTCCTGGCAGTATTCACAGTTGGGAAGAGCTATCTTGAGTGTTCGTGAGAACTTTCGAGGGCACGTGCAAGCGACCTGGAGGATTGCCTGAGCTTCAGCACTGCGAGCAGAAGCCGAATGAGACTTTGAGGGAGTTCATCCAGAGATGGTTCACTTTGCATCACATCGTCGAGAATGTTTTAGAGCATCAAGCTGTGTGCGCCTTCAAGGAAGGCGTCAAATACAGAGAGTTGGTCTTGAAATTCGGTCGGACTGGTGATATGACTCTGGCTCGAATGATGGAGATAGCCACCCGGTACGCTAACGGGGAAGAAGAGGATCGAATCCGTAATGGGAAGAGCAAACCAGTCGGCCAAGAGGCCGGTGGAGGTAACTCCAGTCGGAAACAGAAGCGTAAGGCCGAGCCAGCGGCACCTGGAGAGATTGCGGCGGTGAATCAAGGAAAGTTTAAGGGAAAACCTAAGGGGCCCTGGCCCCTTAAGAAGTTGAAGGATAAGGAAGGGAATGATGTGCTGGATTTGCCGTGCCACATCCACACGAAGAAAGATGAGGAAGGTAATCTGATTTACCCGGAGCATACCACCCGGCAGTGTCGACTCCTAATCCAGCAGTTCCAAGAGAAACAACCCAAAGAGAAGGAGAAGGAGTCGGACCAAGGTGAAGATGAAGAGGAAGACGATGGTTATCCTAAAGTCAATTCCACTCTGATGATATTTGCTTACGTTGAAAGCAAGAGTCGATTGATGACCCGAAGGTCATCAACAAGGAGGTGAACATGGTCGCTCCTGCAACGACGACCACCTACCTGAGATGGTCTCAGACGGCCATTATGTTCGACCAGTCTGACCACCCAGCTCGCGTAGCCACCCCTGGGAGGCAAGCTCTGGTGGTCGACCCCGTGGTTGGAGGCACTCAACTGACCAAAGTACTGATGGACGGTGGCAGTGGTCTGAACATCCCCTACGCTGAGACCTTGAAAGGGATGGGTATTCCGATGTCCAAGCTTAGCGAGAGCAATATGAGTTTTCATGGTGTTATTCCTAGAAAGAAAGCTGAATCACTCGGCTAGATCGCCCTCGACGTGGTTTTCGGTGATTCGAAGCATTACCGTAAGGACAAGTTGACATTTGAAGTCGTGGATTTCCAGAGTGCCTATCATGCCATTTTGGGTAGGCCAGCCTATGCGCGCTTTATGGCTCGACCGTGTTATGTGTATCTCAAACTGAAGATGCCTGGCCCCAAAGGTGTGGTCACAGTTACAGGCAATCGGCAGAAGGATGAGGAATGTTTCCAGAAAAGGTTCCAAGATCGCCGACAAACAGATGGCAGCGGTTGAATTCCAAGAATATCAGAAGAATGCAGATCTGAGTGATTTGCTTAGAGATAAGAAGCAGGCCACAGATTCCGCATTCCAATCGACCGGCGAGACGAAGCCAGTTCATATTTGTCCGACAGATCCCAATGCTACACCGACTCATATTTCAACGACGCTCGACAGCAAATAGGAAGAAGCGCTCGTTCAGTTCCTCCGTGAGAACTGGGACATCTTTGCATGGAAATCTTCTAACATGCTAGGTGTGCCCAGGGGACTGGTCGAGCACCGTTTGCGTGTCGACCCCAAAGTGAAACCCGTCAAGGAGTACCTTCGGCGGTCCCCCGTGCAGAAGAGGAAAGCAATTGGCGAAGAAGTGGCTCAACTGTTGGCAGCAGAGTTCATCCGTGAAATCTACCACTCCGAGTGGTTAGTCAATGTAGTCATGGTTCCTAAGAAGGACGATTCACTTCGCATGTGCATTGATTTCAAGCATATCAATCGGGCCTGCCCGAAAGATCACTTTCCTCTCCCTCGCATCGATCAGATTGTTGACTCGACTGGGGCATGTGAGCGCTTTTCTTTCTTAGATGTGTATTCCGGATACCATCAGATCCAACTGTATGGTCCCGATGAAATAAAAACAGCCTTCATCACCCCATTCGGGTGCTTTTGCTATGTCACCATGCCTTTTGGTTTGAAAAATGCCGGAGCCACATTCATGAGAATGATTCAGAAGTGCCTGCTCACTCAAACCAGTCGGAATGTGGAGGCATACATGGATGACATTGTGGTCAAGTCTCGGAAAGGTTCCGACCTATTGACTGACCTTGCAGAAACCTTTGCCAACTTGAGGAGGTACGATATCAAGCTTAATCCGTCAAAATGCACGTTCGGAGTTCCAGGAGGAAAGTTACCTGGTTTTCTCGTTTCCGAACAAGGGATCGACGCCAATCAAGAAAAAGTTGATACCATCCTCCGAATGAAATGCCCTGTGTGAGTGCATGACGTTCAGAAGCTGACTGGTTGTCTGGCCGCCCTGAGTCGATTCATTTCTCGTCTCGGTGAAAAGGCCCCGCCTCTTTACTGATTGATGAAGAAGTCTGATAAGTTCGAGTGGACTGATGAAGCTGAAGCAGTGTTTGCAGAGATCAAAACCCTACTTTCCACCCAGCCGGTGAAAAGGCCCCGCCTCTTTACTGATTGATGAAGAAGTCTGATAAGTTCGAGTGGACTGATGAAGCTGAAGCAGTGTTTGCAGAGATCAAAACCCTGCTTTCCACCCAGCCGGTGTTCGCTGCGCCAATCAGCAAAGAGCCTTTACTGCTCTACATCGCAGCCATTGGACAAGTTGTCAGCACAGTACTCACGGTCGAGCGAGAAGAAGAAGGAAAAGCTTACAAAGTTCAATGCCCAGTCTATTATCTCTCTAAAGTTTTGACTCCATCCAAGCAACGATACCCACATTACTAGAAGCTTGTCTATGGAATTTACATGACCATGAAGAAGGTGGCGCATTATTTCTCTGACCACTCCATTACAGTCGTCAGCGATGCGCCACTATCTGAAATTCTGAATAACAGAGATGCAACTGGTCGAGTGGCAAAGTGGGCAATTGAACTCCTTCCATTAGATATCAAGTTCGAGGAAAAGAAGGCCATCAAGTCCCAAGCAATTACAGATTTCCTTGCCGAGTGGATTGAGCAGCAATTGCCGACTCAAGTTCACTCGGAGCATTGGACTATGTTCTTTGATGGCTCCAAGATGCTGAATGGTTCAGGTGCTAGAGTAGTTTTGGTATCCCCCCGCGGAGACAGGCTTAGTTACGTTCTCTAGATTCATTTTGATTCTTCCAATAACGAAGCCGAATATGAAGAACTTCTATACGGGTTGCATATGGCCATTTCACTCGGTTCCGTCGCCTTATGGTCTACGGCGACTCGGATTTGGTGGTTAACCAAGTGATGAAGGAATGGGATGTCAGGAGCCCAGCCATGACAAGTTATTGCAATGCAGTGAGAAAGCTGGAGAAGAGGTTTGAAGGTTTGGAGCTCCACCATATACCCCGACTGAAAAATCAAGCTGTAGATGAGTTGGCCAAGATAGGCTCAAAGAGGGAAGCTATTCCCCGAAATGTGTTTCTGGAACATATCCATTCGCCTTCGGTTCAGGAAGATCCTTTCACCGAAGAGTCACCGCAGCCCAAGAGTGCCACGGATCTGACTGAAGTTGAAGTCCCAGCCGTGGTTGACTTAATCATGGAGATTTTGGTCATCACCCCCGACTGGACAGTGCCATACATTGCATACATTCTTAGGAAGGAACTTCCAGAGGATGAAGAAAAGGCTCGACAGATCGTCTGATGATCTAAAGCCTTCACTGTGATAAAAGGACAGTTGTTCAGAGAGAGTGTAACTGGACCCTGCCAGAAATGCATCACGCCCGAAGAAGGCTGAATGATCCTTAACGATATCCACTCGGGGACCTGTGGTCACCATGCGTCCTCTCAGACCATCGTAGCCAAATCATACCGAGCCGGGTTTTATTGGCCGCACGCTAACGAGATGGCAAAGGAAATAGTGGACAAGTGTGAAGGCTGTCAGTTTTATTCCAACATGTCCCACAAACCTACATCAGCTCTAAAGACTATTCCACTCGTCTGGCCTTTCGCTGTTTGGGGATTGGACATGGTTGGACCTCTAAGGACAGGCAGAAGTGGATTTACTCATGTGCTGGTAGCAGTCGACAAGTTCACCAAATGGATCGAGGCCAAGCCCATCAAGAGCCTTGAAGCAAGCACAACCATAAGTTTCATCAGAGAACTTATATTCAGATATGGCGTCCCACACAGCATCATCACGGATAACGGCCCGAACTTTGATTCTGAAGAGTTCAAAGCTTTTTGCGTCTCCCAAGGCACGAGGGTCGATTACGCTTCGGTCGCCCATCCCCAGTCAAATGGACAGGCGGAACGAGCAAATGGATTGATTCTCAAAGGACTGAAGCCTCAATTAATGCGTGACCTCAAGCACGCGGCAGCGGCTTGGGTCGACGAACTTCCATCGGTGCTTTGGGGGTAGAGGACAAGTGTTAAAAATCCTACCAAGTGATGAGTCTGCCTCTCACTCGGTGGCTTAGCTGCAGCCCAGTGCTCGCCTAAGTGTTAAAAATCCTACCGAGTGATGAGTCTGCCTCTCACTCGGGGGCTTAGCTGCAGCCCAGTGCTCACCTAAGTAATGAAAAATCCTACCGAGTGGTGAACCTGCCTCTCACTCGGGGGCTTAGCTGCAGCCCAGTGCTCGCCTAAGTAATGAAAAATCCTACCGAGTGGTGAACCTGCCTCTCACTCGGGGGCTTAGCAGCAGCCCAGTGCTCGCCTAAGTACGAAAAATCCTATTGAGTGGTGAACCTGCCTCTCACTCGAGGGCTTAGCTGCAGCCCAGTGCTCGCCTAAGTGTTAAAAATCCTACCGAGTGATGAGTCTGCCTCTCGCTCGAGGACTTAGCTACAGCCCAGTGCTTGCCTAAGTTGGAACAAATATTGCCGAGTGGAGAGCGATCCTCCCACTCGGGGGTTTAGCTGCAGTCTCGTACTTGCCTAAGTTCGAAAAAACCCTACCGAGTGAAGAGCAATCCTCTCACTTGGGGGCTTAGCTGCAGCTCAGTGCTCGCCTAAGTGTTGAAAATCCTACCGAGTGGAAAGCGATCCTCCCGCTCGAGGGCTTAGCTGTAGTCTCGTACTCGCCTAAGTTTGATTAAAATCCTACCGAGTGGAGAGCGATCCTCCCACTCGGGGGCTTAGCTGCAGCCCAGTGCTCGCCTAAGTTTGGAAAAATCCTACCGAATGGAGAGCGATCCTCCCGCTCGGGGGCTTAGCTGCAGTCTCGTACTCGCCTAAGTTTGAAAAAATCCTACCGAGCAGAGAGCAATCCTCTCACTCGGGGGCTTAGCTGTAGCTCAGTGCTCGCCTAAGTTTTGAAAACCTTACCCAGCCGGTCGACTGGAACGTGCCTTGCTGATGAGCTGATCAATACTACTCAAGGATCACTCGTCTGGTCGACTGGAACGTCAAGACCATTGCTGAGTGCCTTGCTGATGAGCTGATCAATGCTACTCAAGGATCACCCGACCGGTCAATTGGAACGTCAAGACAATTGCTGAGTGCCTTGCTGATGAGTTGGTCGATGCTACTCAAGGATCACCGGACCGGTCAACTGGAACATCAAGATCATTGTTGAGTGCCTTGCTGATGAGCTGGTCAATGCTGTGCAAGGATCACCGGGCCAGTCGATCGGAACGTCAAGACCATTGCTGAGTGCCTTGTTGATGAGCTGATCAATGTTACTCAAGGGTCACTCAACCGGTCGACTGGAATGTCAAGACCATTTCTGAGTACCTTGTTGATGAGCTGATCAATGCTACTCAAAGATCGCTCGATCAGGCAACTGGCCATTCTTCTCCAGAAGCTGCATTAAGCAAACAGACAATAATTCGAGAGAAGGGAAAATTTTCATTCAAAGACAGATGCAATATGTGAGGTGATAAATCCGAAGTTTCTTAACCGCGAAATAAAGTGCTCGGGCGTCAGGCCTAAAGGAGTTTTAACGATTACAAATCCACTCGGCATTCCGAGGCAAATAAAAGCGGTGGCAGGATGTTTTTTTTTCATCACTCAGCGGGGGAAGGACTGGCCGGATCACAGAAGCTGTCAAGATCGATGTTGTCAGCGATGCGAGTGGCTGCCTCGAGGAAAGTGTCCATGAAGTCCTGGAAGGAGTGCTTCTTGGTGTTCGCCACTTTGAGAGCTGCCAGCTTGTCTTCCTTTGCCTCCTTGTAGTACACTCAGACCAAAGACAAAGCGACGTCAGCACCGCAGCGGGCCGAAGATTTCTTCCACTCTTGCACTCGGTCTGCGATCTGATTTAGCCGAGTCATCAAAGACTCGAGGTCTTGAGACATTTCCGCCTGAGGCCAGAGTTCGGCGTCCACTCGGACCATCGCCGCCTTCAGCCGAGCCAGATAGTCGACTGCATCGTCCAAGCGCGATTCCATTCGAAGCAAGTTCATCGCGACTTCATCTTTCATGGGGCAGTTGATAGGGTCGAGACCTGTCTTGACCCATCCGGTTTCAGCCTTGAAGTCCCGACAGAGTTCTGTTTCATCACAACGAACAATGAATGAGTCGACAGTATTGTGAATCCCAGTCGACGATTGTTATTTAACTGAATAGACATACCTTCAAGCTTCAGGACAAGCTTTGCCGCGAGTTGTTCCAAATGAGACTCTAGCTTGCCAGTCTTGGTCTTGAGGCCCTCAACTTCAGCGGTCAAGTTCTCCTTGTCCTTCCTCAGCTGCTCGACTTCACGATTGGCGTCCGAGACAGCCATCTTCAATGTTGCGTTCTCGTCCTCCAACTTTCCGACTGAAGCCAGCTTCTCGTCCGCAAGCTTCGTCTTCTCGCGCGCTTCCTTTTGAGTAGCTGCCAGGTCCAGATCCTTCTGCTCCAGAGCTTCCTTCATCCTCTCTAAAGAAACAACACTCTTCAGACGAGACTGAAGTTGGCGATTTTCACTATGCAGATCTGCTTGTGTGAATTCACTCGGTTCAAAGAGACTGAAATAAAAGCCAGCGCCAAGTATGAAGCTACAAAGCAGATAAAATGGCTGAGTGATTACCTCCCATGATGGTTGTTTATTCTTGAGATTTCTTCAGGTTCTTCTTCGCAAGTTCGAGATCAAGTTCAACACTGATATTCTTCTTCTTCAAGTCGGTGAGCCGAGCTCCAAGATCACAAGACCTCTGCAGCTAGAAAGACAGACATGTCAGTCGACACATACAAGCAACAGCGAAGGAAAAGATTTACTCTAAGACTACTGACGAATCAAACATTGAACAGTAGTCTCGGGGACTACACCCAGTGGGTGCACTTAGCGTGCCCCCACTGGATCAGATCAATACTCAGCGAAGAGTTTAAAATAAAGAGAAGGGACAGAATGATCAACACTCATCAGACCTCAGTCGACTGCCAGCAGCCGACCGTGGTCTCGGGGACTACACCCAGTGGGTGCACTCGACGTGCCCCCACTAATTCGGAAATTGCAAAATCAGAGATTTCTTGAGTTCCAAAGAGAGAACACCCAGTGGGTGATCAGATATAAAGCAACGTTCAAAAGTTCAGTCGGAAGTTTACTGACCTGGACATTGGTCTGAAGAGCAGTGCTGGCATTGTAGGCTATCTGACTAGCTTCATGCATCACTTTCACCTGCTCCATGACAAGATTTGCCTGGCGAAGAGCTTCCCTAGCGGCACTGGGAGAGTCGTCCGGAGTTTGATATGTAGCAAAGAGGGATGGCTCCAGAGGGGCCAAAGTAGTGGCCGGTTCAGATGAGTGGAGTTGCACCGGTGCAGCAGGCATCTATGCGGTCGATCCCGACGGACGATCAGTCGTCAACGGGTCAGCAAACGTGACGTTGGTCCGAGCCATCGCCTCAGGGGCTGGTGTCGACTGAGGGATTTGGACTTCAAGTCTCCTCCTGCTCGAACCTCCACTCCTCTTCTTCCTCTCCTGTAGAGGCACTTCTTCCTCTTCATCATCGGGAAGCACAACGATATCTTGCGGGGCTACATAAGAAGAGAAGCACCAAATTTTCAGTCAATCGACCACCCACTCAGTTAAACAGAATTGGGTTGAATGAACTTACCAGCTCGTGAGGTGGCTTCTTCGTCTTCTGGTGCCTTGTCAACGTCCATGTTAGTGGCAGCAGAGGCGGGGCTGAAAGGACACAAGAATTAGTCAGTCGGATCAAGAAAACCTTCAGTCAACTTACAGAAACGCAAACAAGTTACCCACCCTGAGGCAACGGGGACGTCCATCTTGATTCGCGGCAATGTCTTTCGGGTCTTGGAGGGGGCGACTTTAGGCTGCTTAGCCACCTTCTCCGTCGGCTCCGAAGTTGACGTCCGAGTGCGCTTCTGGGTAGTGGCGCTTGGAGCCGCACTCTTCACACGACCGCTGGATGGATCGTGTTGCTTCTTGGATCGACGCTCCGAGCGCGGCGGTGAGTCGACCTCTTCCTCCTCGTCCGACTCCTCGCTCTCTTCCTCCTCCTCTCCCGGAGACTCCCATTCGCCACTCTCCTCCGCACTGTCCTCCTCCTCTTGGTCCTGCGCCAAAGCTTGTTCGCCGTTGGGCATTGAGTACATCTCAGTGAATACCTGCAAAACAAATTGGTCAAAACAAGAGTCAGCAAACGCCGAGCATAGTCGGAATGCAAGCGGAGAACAGTCGGAACGGAGAATGTACCTTGTCGGGTGGGTTGTCACTTCTGAAAGGGACGACTCGCCTGGACGCTCTGGGGTTATCTTGATTGCCCATGATACCCTTCAACCACAAGGCCACGGTGTCGAGCGGTACTTCTTCTGGATGGACCCGAGTGGAGTCGCCCGGTCCAGAGTACAACCACATCGGGTGGTCACGGGCCTGGAGAGGCTGGATACGCCGAGCGAGGAACACCTCCAGCAAGTCCAAGCTAGTGACACCATCTTTGATGAGCTGGACCACTCAGTCCACTAACATCCTCGTCTCCATGGTCTCAGCGGCGGTAACCTTCAGTGGAGCAGGAGTCTGGACAGGGTCGAATGAAAAAGGAGGGAGACCAGTCGACTGACCTGGAGTCGCAACGTCCTGGTAGTAGAACCAGGACGACTGCCAACCCCTGACAGATTCAGGAAGGGTCACAGTAGGGAAAGCACTCCTATTCCTCTTTTGGATACCTAAGCCCCCGCACATCTGGATAACGTGGGTTTTCGAGTCACTCGACTTCGCCTTCTTAACCGACTGGGAACGAATGGTGAAGATATGTTTGAAGAGACCCCATTGCGGTCGACACCCTTAGAAATTCTCGCACATCGACACGAATGCGGCTAGATACGTGATGGTATTAGGGGAAAAGTGATGGAGCTGTTCCCCGAAAAAGTTCAAAAACCCGCGGAAGAAAGGGTGCGGAGGAAGCGAGAAGCCCCGGTCGACATGAGTGGCGAGCAAGACACACTCACCCGGTCGAGGCCGCGACTCCGTCTCACCCTTCGGCAGCCTCACTGCCCCCACTGCGATCAGCCCGGACTCCTCCAACTCAGTCAGATCCTCCTGCCGGATCGAAGACCGGATCCAATCGCCTTGGATCCAGCCCGGCGGTAACCCCGAGCACGATGACGATCCGCGGCTTGGTTTCTTGCCCTTCGCCGCCCCCGTCGCCTTCTTGGCGCGCTCTAGCACCGCCGTCTTGTCCTTCACCATGGTGGAAAATTGGTGGTGTCGGAGGCAGATGCTCCTCGTACGGCGGAGGAGCAGAGAAGGGATAAGAAGAGGCAGGCGTGCACAGTGCAAGCACCCCGGCCCCGTCGCCTTATAAAGGCTCACTTCCAAGTGACTGACGCGTGGGGCCGGGCAATCCTGTCAAATCCTGCTACAGTTGCGCGCAGCGAACGTGGCGAAAAAGATGGCGCAATAATCGAGGCGTCTCGGCTCGTCCGGGTCCCCCTTTTTTCGGCGCCATCCTACCCGCGCACGCCTCCGAAATTTCGTATCCCGCGGAATCCGGGATTCCCCGCAGGCAATCGCACCCGAGATCTCACGTCCCACACGACACTCGACGCATGAGGCCACCAGTTCATTCGACGACTTTCTGAATGGATCAAGGCAACCGAGTCCACTCTGAAGTATCAACGCAGGCGTTCAGTCTAACAGGAAACACTCGCGGAGACAAAAAACACAAGACAGGTCCAATGTTGTCTTACTTTCCTGTCACATCTTAATCCATTCGGGGGCTACTGACGAGGATACAGACCCGGGGTAGGGTCATAGGCTCGACCTATACGTCCTACCCAAGGTCACTACCCTGGAAGATGAAAAGACCAAGAGTCAACAGAAGAGCACCAGTCTCATACGTCGAGTGCAATCCACTCGACGATCACATCACTCGACAGTCGTTACCTATCGTCACTCGACCACAAGGAAGATCACTCGACCATATCGAAGACCAGTAGTCAGGAGAGCACACAACGGCCAGATATTTACTCCTTAGTCTTCATGAGCATTAAGAGTACTTAATGCTGGCGTTACCAGTAACGCCCCTACTTTATGTACATTAGTTCCCTTGTAATGGAGTGGGGCTAGGGTCCTGGAGCATTCTATATAAGCCACCCCCCTCTGGCACAAGGGTTCGCACCCTCTGTAATACAACTCACATAATCCAATCGACCGCCTCCGGGCACCGAGACGTAGGGCTATTACTTCCTCCGAGAAGGGCCTGAACTCATAAACCTCGTGTGTACATCTTCGCCATAGCTAAGATCTTGCCTCTCCATACCTACCCCCCTTTATACTGTCAGACTTAGAACCACGACACCAAGCTTGGGAGCTCCTTTGCCCCTGGGTCTCAGATCGGATCAGGGTTTGGACTTAAGTCTACCCACCCACCCAGACACAAGTGATCTTTCCCACATTAGACAAGAGCCCCAAGAGACAGTACATCACTTCTGGGCCATATTCCTCCTTGTAATGAGCAAGGTTAAGGACTGTCGCGAGGAAGACGCAATCTCATTCTTTTAAAAAAATTGCACAGACAAGGGAATTCTCGACGTCATAAGTCGCCGTGACATAGCACACTTTGCCGACTTGGCGGCCATAGTATATAAGTACAGTGCGATGTAAAGCGCCTGGAAAACCCACACAAAATTCTGGGATCCTCCGGCTCTCACTAAACCCCTCGTCCGAACTAAAAGGGTGCACCCTCGCAAGCCACCCAATCCAATTTCAAAGAAACCAAAGCCCTCTGTAGGGCGTGGAACCGTACTGGAGGGATGGCTCAATGGGCCATGCAAAATTCACAGCACACCGGATATCATACCAACACACAGCCTTAGAGCATGTTGGATACTCCGGCAGGTGGCCAAGAGCGGCGACGATCTCCTCATCAATAATACCTCAGAGCGCCATCCCGCGGAGAATAACAATACAATACTGACAGCCTTCAAGACTTTTGCCTCAAACAATAGGCATAAGCGAGCACTCCGCAGCCTCGCCGAAGTTTGCCACGTTGCAGCAATAAATCCATGGAACGACACGGCTATAACCTTCGATGCCAGTGACGAACCTCAATTCTGAATAGTCCGAGCACCGGCCACTTTGGTCCTTAGTCCAATTGTGGATGACTTCAGGCTTACTGAAGTGCTCATGGACGGCGGCAGCGGATTAAACCTCATCTGCGAGGAAACTCTTAACAAAATGGAAATAGATAAGAGCAGCATTGAGCAAAGCAGCATGACCTTCAGAGGAATCATCCCTAGTCGGGAGGCATGATGTGCGAGAAAAATTACGCTGATGTGGTATTCGGCACGCCGGAGAATTATAGGTCCGAAGAAATCACATTCCAAGTGGCCTCGTTCAGTAGTGGATACCACGCCCTTTTAGGGCGGGATACATTCACAAGCTTCCAAGGTATACCCCATTATGTGTACATGAAGCTCAAGATGCCTGGGCCCAATGGAATCATCACTCTAGCTAGTGATCTGGACATAGCACTCCGCGCCGAAAATAAAACCGCCGCACTAGCCCTGGAGGCATTATCCGAAGCTCTCGTGGCCGAAGAATTAACTGCGCTGCACTCCACAGTGGACAGGGACGACGTGATACTCGACAAACGACCCAAGTCCACCTCTTTTAAACCAGTAGAAGAAATAGTTAAATTCCAGGTCCACCCAACGGACCCTACAAAAACAACATCCATTAGGGCACAACTGAACCCCACAATAGACACTGCACTTCGAGAGTTTTTGCGCGAGAATTCGGACATCTTCGCCTGGCATCCTTCGGACATGCCAGGCATCCCACGCAGGCTGGCCGAGCATAGCCTAAATATACTAAAGGGATACAAGCCGATCAAGCAGACTCTTCGATGCTTTTTAGAACCTAAGCGACAAGCCATGGGAGATGTGCTAGCCAAGCTACTTGTAACGCCCCGGATTCTATGCGCCAGGTGTCTGCCAGTTATTCACCATCGTTGCCATGTCATTTACTTGCATGTTGCATTTTATCATGTCATCATGTGCATCTCATTTTGCATACCTGTTCATCTCATGCATCCGAGCATTTTCCTCGTTGTCCGTTTTGCAATCCGGCACTCCTATGTCCTCCGGCGTTCCCCTTTCGTCTCTCGTTGTGAGAAGGTGTTAAACTTTCTAGGAATGGCCCGAGGCTTTCCAAGTGGCCTTGGTATAGCACCGGTAGACCGCCTGTCAAGTTTCGTGCCATTTGGAGGTCGTTTGGTACTCCAATGGTTAACCGCGTAGCCCGAGACCCCCATTTCTCTTTGCAGCCCAACACCCTTCCAAAGTGGCCCAAAACCCTTCTAACTCCCCTCCATGCTCTTGGTCGTTCGATCACGATCGCGTGGCCGAAAACCGCTCCTCATTTGGACTCTCCTAGCTCCCAAAAATCTATAAATAGCCCCTTCCCTAAAATTCGCGGCCTAATCCTTCCCTAGCCCTAGCCTCGCTCTCTCTCCGCCGGACACGTCCGCTCGCCGACGGACATGTCCGCCCCGCGGACCGCAGCCAACCAGGAAGTGCCACATGGCCTCCGCCGCCAGCCCCGACGCCGCGGCCCGAGGGAGCCCAGATCGGGCCCGCCCA
>NC_041387.1:585112418-585115343 GCF_002162155.2 Triticum dicoccoides
CCGCGCCGCCTCCCGGGCTCCCGCGCCGCTGCGGAGTGCCGCCGCCGCCTCGCGCCTCCGCCCTGCCGCATGCCGGCCCCGTGCCTCTTCTCCGGCCAGATCTGGCAAGGGGTCGGCCGGATCCGCCCTCCCCCGGCCGCCCGGACCTCTCCCTCGACCTCGGCCACCGTCTCCCTCCTCTCCGGCCGTTCTCCGGCGAAGATTCCGACGAGGTTGACTTTTCCCCCTTCCCCGAAAATCCCTAAGTCCCAGATTTTTTTGCATAATCATGCCATGTTCATCGCATCGTATCTCTGCATCCGTAGCTCCGTTTTGTGCGTGTAATATGTAAAATCGTTCGCCTCGACATGTACTTCATTTCATTCCATCGCATCATGTTCATTTGAGCTCATCTTGATGCCTGAATCATTGTTGCAAGAGTGCTTCATGATGTTGTCTGCTGTTTGTTAACAGAACGAGCTCATTTGACATTTTTGCCATGATTGATGTGTGCATCCTATGAGGTTGATGTCTACATGTGTTTTGATATATGCTATGTCTTATTTACAGAGGTGCTTACCCTGTATTTTTGTGATCAATGTGGTGACTAGCACAAACATGCAAACTAGGCATCGTGATATTGCTGATTTTAGTCCCTGTTCTGCTGTTATTTTGATGCCATGTAAACTTGATGCTACAGAGAGATCCATGCATATTTTGAGATACTTCAGTAAGGGTGTTTTGAACATACGGTTGTTGTCTATCCATTTATGCCCTGGGTTGAAATTATGGAGTAGTCTAGCATGTGATTTTCGTGCTCTGCTTTTTCTTCAAAATGTTTCCTAGCAGATTGTTTACATGTTATTCAATTTTGCCAAGGTTGTTGTAGTTGATCCTTGCATCCTATGGACTTGCTATTGCCATGCTTAGCTTCATAAACATGCCTTCTTACTGTTGGGTGCCTTGTCATGCCATGTATTGCTCTGTGGTGAGTGGTACAAGCTCATCAACATGCCTACTTATCGTTGTTCCTGCCATGTTTGAATCTGTAATATAACTTGCTATGTTTACGTGGGTGCCATCATATTTTCTGCTCCTTTTTGGCTCATGGTCAGTAAGGGACTTTTGATCTATGCATTTAGTAGATTCATTCCATGCCTTTGTTTGGCATGATAAGTTCCTGTAACATGTTGTTTGATAGCTCATCAACATGGTGTTTTGTTCCACTCTTGCCGCCCTAGTTTCCGTCATACCGGTGTTATGTTCCCGGATTTTGCGTTCCTTACTCGGTCGGGTGATTTATGGGACCCCCTTGACAGTTCGCTTTGAATAAAACTCCTCCAGCAAGGCCCAACCTTGGTTTTACCATTTGCCTCACCACCACCTATCCCTTTCCCTTGGGTCGGCCAACCCGAGGGTCATCTTTATTTTAGCCCCCCCCCCCCGGGCCAGTGCTTGTCTAAGTGTTGGTCCGAACCGGGCAGACTACGGGGCCACCTTGGGGCAACTCGAGGTCTGGTTTTACTCATAGGCTGACCTATCCGGTGTTGCCCTGAGAACGAGATATGTGCAGCTCCTATCGGGATTGTTGGCGCATCGGGCAGCTTTGCTGGTCTTGTTTTACCATTGTCGAAATGTCTTGTAAACCGGGATTCCGAGTCTGATCGGGTCTTCCTGGGAGAAGGTATATCCTTCGTTGATCGCGAGAGCTTATCATGGGCTAATTGGGACACCCCTGCAGGGTATAATCTTTCGAAAGCCGTGCCTGCGGTTATAGGCAGATGGGAATTTGTTAATGTCCGGTTGTAGATAACTTGACACCAGATCCGAATTAAAACGCATCAACCGCGTGTGTAGCCGTGATGGTCTCTTCTCGGCGGAGTCCGGGAAGTGAACACGGTTTCTGGGTTATGTTTGACGTAAGTAGGAGTTCAGGCTCACTTCTTGATCATTACTAGTTGACGACCATTCTGCTTGCTCTCTTCTCGCTCTCATTTGCGTATGTTAGCCACCATATATGCTTAGTTGCTGCTGCAGCCTCACCACTTTACCCCTTCCTTTCCTTTTAAGCGTTGCTAGTCTTGATACCCATGGTAATGGGATTGCTGAGTCCTCGTGGCTCACAGATTACTACAACAACAGTTGCAGGTACAGGTTATGCGATGATCTTGACGCGAGAGCGATGTTTGCTTGTTTTGGAGTTCTTCTTCTGCTCCTTCTTCGATTAGGGATAGGTTCCAGGTCGGCAGCCTGTGCTAGCAGGGTGGATGTCGTTTGAGTTTCTGTTTGTGTTCCATCCGTAGTCGGATGTTGATCTCTTGTAATGTGATGTTGTATTCATGTGGCATTGTATGCCTCTTGTATGTATCCCCATCTATTATGTAATGTTGATGTAATGATATCAACCTTGCAAAAGCGTTTCAACATGCGGTTCTATCCTTGGTGGGACCTTCGAGTCTCTTTAGGATAGTATCGCATATTGGGTGTGACAAGTTGGTATCAGAGCCTCGACCGACCCTAGGAGCCCCCTTGATTGATCGTGTAGTTTGGCCGATGTTGAGTCTAAAAGAAAACTGTTTTTCGGAGTCTAGTTATATCGGAGAGTAGGAATTCTTTTTACTCCTCAGTCCCTTCGTCGCTCTGGTGAGAAATCTTGACGTAGGTGTTTTGGATTACTCCTCTTCCCTTTCAAATTTTCTTTAGGATTACGTAGTTGGTTTTCCGATCGTTGGTTCTCAGCTCTTTTGATCCGGTGCATTTCTCGTCAAGTTGACTCAAGCCTCTTCATCTTTGAGTTCAATCCTCGGTTGTTTTCTTTTCCCACCCACCCACCCTTCTTCTCGGAACCGGAGTCCGTAATCGAGTATCCATCCTACTCGTGCGAAGTTTTGCTCTCTCTCCTCAATGATTTCAACTAGTGTTTTCTCTTCAAGATATTCGTCGGTT
>NC_041387.1:585115735-585118259 GCF_002162155.2 Triticum dicoccoides
TCAATTTCATTCGTGTGGAGCTCTTCAGTGTTCCCTCAATCATTTGAACCGGTGAATTCTCGCTTCGTTTGACATTCATCATCTCTTTTCTTCTCCGGTGGACTCAATTCAAGTTTTTCGGGTTGATCTTATTCTTTTCCTCGGCTCAAGTGTTTTCCCTGCTCGTTCGCCTCTCGCTAGTTTATCCTTCCGGAGTGTTCAAGACTTCTCAGGAGATTTGTTTGTGTTCCAGTTAATTCGAGGTTGTCACCTCATTCAAATATTTCAATTGTTCTGGTGCATCATCTATCTGCTCAACAAACCTTTCCAATGGTGTTATCTCTTTAGTGGGCCCTAACCCACAGGTCTTTTTCCAGGATCTTACCTAACTCTTCTAATTCCCCCGGAGTGATTCTCAAATCTGTTTCAAGTCTGACGTAAGAATGGATCCCATCAGTCAGATGCTTTCCAAGCTCGATTCCAAATCATTGCATTGTTGGCTCAACCTCTTTGCTTTTCTTCCTCCCGGAGTATCTCAGCAATTTTTGGTGGTGTTTCTCGTTGTCATTTGAAGACCGAAGAAGAGTTTTTCCTCTAAATCTTGTCTGTTCTCTCGAAGTTTCATGGTTCTAGCTTCATATCATCCTCTCGTAGTATTCCAATCGTCAGATATTCTTTTCACCCATCCAGAGTATGTCAGGAGTTGTTTTTCCATATCTTTTCACCAGAGGCCATCGTTCCAGAAGAATTCTTCGCCCTCATCATTCCATCTATCGTCCTCCAGTTAGCCCGGTGCTTCGTTCAAGTGTTCTTTAATCAGCTCATGATCTCTTTGTTCTCTTGCATTTTATTTCCCTCAAGTATATTCGTGCTTCTCTAATTCTTCCCGGTGATTAAGTCTCTTTCATCAGTCATTTTCGAATTCTTACGGTGGTTCGTTCAAGATTTCTCTTCCTTGATTATCATTTTAATTCATTCGTTCTTTCGAATCCTACCGGTGGTTCATGAAGACCGTCTCAAGGTGGCGCTATATCACTTCTCAATCCTTTTCAAGAAGAATAAGTAGTATGCAAAATCCATTGCTTGTCATCAATTTAATTTGATGAAGGATAAGCATACAATAAATCTTATTCTTATTTCATCAAGGTGATTAGTCCCTTCCTTCGGAGTTTGTTCTTGATGAATAAATTCTAGTTCCAAGTGTTTTCATCTTTTTCTTTTCCGGAGTTCAAATTTTCCTCAGCCATTTCGTCGGAACCTCCATTTAAATCATCGCAATGCTCATCTTATTCTTTCATCCTTCATTTTATCTCATCATCCTTTTGTTACCGGAGTTCTTCATGGTGGCTCGTCATGATTCAATTCATTCCTCAAGTGTTCATCAAGATTCTTATCGAAGGAGCTCAAGTATCTTTCCTTCTTGCCTTTCGAAGTGCAATTAATTCTTCATTTTCTTCTGAAATGGAGTTTTGCATTTCTTCTTTCTTCTCAGTTATTTAATCTTTTCCGCTCGAGGCCGGTTATCAGCTCATAAATTTTGAGATGTTATCCATAAGTCCACAACAAGTTTATTCTTTCGTTGTTGATTTTCTCAACAACTCCGTTCAATCCTTCCTTCTAAGTTCTTTTCATTCTATTTCAATTCTTCCGGAGGCATTGCTTTGTTCATTTCGTCAAGTGCCATCCCATCTTGTGAAGCTCGTGTTTTATTCCTCCATGTTTCAACCGGAGTGCTGCCTAAATCCTTTCAGTCTTATTAGTTTCTTATCTCGTTCTAACCGGAGTGGTTTCATAGTCTATCTGATTCCGTGAGCTTTCGATTCTCGTCATTCTCGTCGTTTCTCTCTTTTTCTCGAGTGCTCTCAATTCTTTGCTTCTTCTCTTGAGTTCTTGTTTCACCTCATCCTCTTGTCTTCCCCATCTCGGTCCTAAGATCTCGGGATGAGATCTCTTGTTAGTGGAGGAGTGTTGTAACGCCCCGGATTCTATGCGCCAGGTGTCTGCCAGTTATTCACCGTCGTTGCCATGTCATTTGCCTGCGTGTTGCATTTTATCATGTCATCATGTGCATCTCATTTTGCATACCTGTTCGTCTCATGCATCCGAGCATTTTCCCCGTTGTCCGTTTTGCAATCCGGCACTCCTATGTCCTCCGGCGTTCCCCTTTCGTCTCTCATTGTGAGCGGGTGTTAAAGTTTCTCGGAATGGCCCGAGGCTTGCCAAGTGGCCTTGGTATAGCACCGGTAGACCGCCTGTCAAGTTTTGTGCCATTTGGAGGTCGTTTGGTACTCCAATGGTTAACCGCGTAGCCCGAGACCCCCCTTTCTCTTTGCAGCCCAACACCCTTCCAAAGTGGACCAAAACCCTTCTAACTCCCCTCCATGCTCTCGGTCATTCGATCACGATCGCGTGGCCGAAAACCGCTCCTCATTTGGACTCTCCTAGCTCCCAGAAATCTATAAATAGCCCCCTTCCCTGAAATTCGCGGTCTAAACCTTCCCTAACCCTAGCCTCGCTCTCTCTCCGCCGCCGGACACGTCCGCCC
>NC_041387.1:585118729-585176500 GCF_002162155.2 Triticum dicoccoides
GACGGCCGCCTCCTCCGCTCGTCGCCACCCTCGGCCTTCGTGCCTCGTCGCCGCGTTCGCCGCCGCCGGCCTCCTCGCCACCGCTGGCCGCCCGGCCGCGCCCCGTGGCCTCCCGGCCTCCCACGCCGCCTCCCGGGCTCCCGCGCCTCCGCCCTGCCGCGTGCCGGCCCCGTGCCTCTTCTCCGGCCAGATCCGGCCAGGGGTCGGCCGGATCCGCCCTCCCCCGGCCGCCCGGACCTCTCCCTCGACCTTGGCCGCCGTCTCCCTCCTCTCCGGCCGTTCTCCGGCGAAGATTTCGACGAGGTTGACTTTTCCCCCTTCCCCGAAAATCCCTGTCCCAGATTTTTTTTGCATAATCATGCCATGTTCATCGCATCGTATCTCTGCATCCGTAGCTCCGTTTCATGTGTGTAATATGTCAAATCGTTCGCCTCAATGAGTACTTCATTTCATTCCATCGCATCATGTTCATTTCAGCTTATCTTGATGCCTGAATCATCGTTGTAAGAGTGCTTCATGATGTTGTCTGCTGTCTGTTAAAAGAACGAGCTCATTTGTCATTTTTGCCATGATTGATGTGTGCATCCTATGATGTTGATGTCTACATGTGTTTTGATATATGCTATGTCTTCTTTACAGAGGTGCTTACAATGTATTTTTGTGATCAATGTGGTGACTAGCACAAGCATGCAAACTAGGCATCGTGATATTGCTGATTTTAGTCCTTGTTCTGCTGTTATTTTGATGCCATGTAAACTTGATGCTACAGAGAGATCCATGCATATTTTGAGATACTTCAGTAAGGGTGTTTTGAACATATGGTTGTTGTCTATCCATTCATGCCCTGGGTTGCAATTATGGACTAGTCTAGCATGTCATGTTCGTGCTCTACTTTTGCTTCAAAATGTTTCCTGACAGATTGTTTACATGTTATTCAATTTTGCCAAGGTTGTTGTAGTTGATCCTTGCACCCTATGGACTTGCTATTGCCATGCTTAGCTCACAAACATGCCTTCTTACTGTTGGGTGCCTTGTCATGCCATGTATTGCTCTGTGGTGAGTGGTACAAGCTCATCAACATGCCTACTTATCGTTGTTCCTGCCATGTTTGAATCTGTAATATAACTTGCTATGTTTACGTGGGTGCCATCATATTTTCTGCTCCCTTTTGGCTCATGGTCAGTAAGGGACTTTTGATCTATGCATTTAGTAGATTCATTCCATGCCTTTGTTTGCCATGATAAGTTCCTGTAACATGTTGTTTGATAGCTCTAAACATTGCAACCTGATGTTATTTTCTGCAAAGTCTGAACTGTTATTATTTGCAATCTTACCATGTGTGTTTGAGCATGTTCTAGTGATTTCTGGAGATAGCTCAGTGTTCATGTTTTGTTATGCTTTACCTGTACATCATGCCCATGCCTTTTGTTTTCTTGTTGAGGTCCTGTAGCATGTTGTTTTGATGCTTGCAATATGCCTAGTTGCTGTTTTGGACAGCTTGTCTTTTAAACTTATATGGAGTGTATGTGTTGAACTGTTGCTCCGTTTTGAGTGTGCTCTATATGAAACTTGCTTGATTTTGCATATAGTTTCATATTATCATGTTGCATTCATGTTTTTAGGTGTTTGCTTGATGTTTGGGTGCATTTCGCATCAATGCCATGTTTAACTTGTGTTGCTCATATCTTCTAGGCCGTAGCTCCGAATTAAATGAACTTTATATGTAACTTGACTAGAATCTCGTGTAGATCATCTTTGTGCGTCTTAACTTGCTGTTTAACAACTTGATCATAAGGTTTATTCAGATCTGGACCAATTTCGAAATATGCATATGAGGACTTACCGGAATTGTTATATGTTGTTCCCGGCCTCATTTAAACTTGCCTTGATGTGTTGCTCTTGTTTGCATGATCTCTTGCCATGAGTAGCTTCATGTAGTCTTGTATTGCATCATGCTTGTTCGTGCATCATGCCATGTTCATGTGTGGTGTGTTTACCATGTTGTGTGCTTCTTTTCGATAGTTCCTCTTTCGTTGCGATCGTGAGGATTCGTTCGTCTACGCTTGGTTCGTCTTTGTGGCTTCATCTTCTTCATGGACTCGTTCTTCTTCCTAGCGGGATTTCAGGCAAGATGACCGCTACCCTGGATCTCACTACTATCATTGCTATGCTAGTTGCTTCGTTCTATCGCTTTGCTGCGCTACCTATCACCTGTTTATCAAGCCTCCCATAAATTGCCATGAACCTATAACCTTTGACACCCTTCCTATGCAAACCGTTGTTTGGCTATGTTACCGCTTTTGCTCAGCCCCTCTTATAGCGTTGTTAGTTGCAGGTGAAGTTGAAGACTGATCCATGGTGGACAAGATTTTTGTTGGGATATCACAATATCTCTTATATTATTATTAATGCATCTATATACTTTGTAAAGGGTGGAAGACTTGGCCTTTTGCCTGGTGTTTTGTTCCACTCTTGCCGCCCTAGTTTCCGTCATACCGGTGTTATGTTCCCGGATTTTGCGTTCCTTACTCGGTCATGTGATTTATGGGACCCCCTTGACAGTTTGCTTTGAATAAAACTCCTCCAGCAAGGCCCAACCTTGGTTTTACCATTTGCCTCACCACCACCTATCCCTTTCCCTTGGGTCGGCCAACCCGAGGGTCATCTTTATTTTAGCCCCCCCGGGCCAGTGCTTGTCTAAGTGTTGGTTCGAACCAGGCAGACTGCGGGGCCACCTCGGGGCAACTCGAGGTCTGGTTTTACTCGTAGGCTGACCTATCCGGTGTTGCCCTGAGAACGAGATATGTGCAGCTCCTATCGGGATTGTCGGTGCATTGGGCGGCTTTGCTGGTCTTGTTTTACCATTGTCGAAATGTCTTGTAAACCGGGATTTCGAGTCTGATCGGGTCTTCCTGGGAGAAGGTATATCCTTTGTTGATCGCGAGAGCTTATCATGGGCTAAGTTGGGACACCCCTGCAGGGTATAATCTTTTGAAAGCCGTGCCTGCGGTTATAGGCAGATGGGTATTTGTTAATGTCCGATTGTAGATAACTTGACACCAGATCCGAATTAAAATGCATCAACCGCGTGTGTAGCCGTGATGGTCTCTTCTCGGTGGAGTCCGGGAAGTGAACACGGTTTCTGGGTTATGTTTGACGTAAGTAGGAGTTCAGGATCACTTCTTGATCATTACTAGTTGACGACCGTTCTGCTTGCTCTCTTCTCGCTCTTATTTGTGTATGTTAGCCACCATATATGCTTAGTTGCTGCTGCAGCCTCACCACTTTACCCCTTACTTTCCTTTTAAGCTTTGCTAGTCTTGATACCCATGGTAATGGGATTGCTGAGTCCTCGTGGCTCACAAATTACTACAACAACAGTTGCAGGTACACGTTATGCGATGATCTTGACGCGAGAGCGATGTTTGCTTGTTTTGGAGTTCTTCTTCTGCCCCTTCTTCGATCAGGGATAGGTTCCAGGTCGGTAGCCTGGGCTAGCAGGGTGGATGTCATTTGAGTTTCTGTTTGTGTTCCATCCGTAGTCGGATGTTGATCTCTTGTAATGTGATGTTGTATTCATGTGGCGTTGTATGCCTCTTGTATGTATCCCCATCTATTATGTAATGTTGATGTAATGATATCCACCTTGCAAAAGCGTTTCAATATGCGGTTCTATCCTTGGTGGGACCTTCGAGTCTCTTTAGGATAGTATCGCATATTGGGCGTGACACTACTCGAGGCCGGATTCATCAGAGAAATAAAAACATCCGGACTGGCTAGCAAACCTAGTGATGGTACCAAAGAAGGACAAATCCTGGCGCCTATGTCTCGATTTCAAGGACCTCAATAAGGCTTGCCCAAAGGATCCCTTCCCCCTCTCCCGCATCGATCAAATCATCGACGCTACCGCAGGACACGACTCATTGTGTTTCCTCGAGGCATACTCCGGATACCATCAAATGAAGATGGCGGAGTCCGATCAAGCCGCAACGGCATTCATCACCCCATACGGCCCCTTCTATTTTAACACCATGCATTTTGGGCTCAAAAACGCCGGTGCAACCTACCAACGCATGATTCAGACATGCCTAGAAACACAAATCGGCAAAACAGTGGAGGCATACATAGACGATGTGGTCATCAAAACCAGACACGTCGAATCTTTAATAGACGACTTGAGGCTTACGTTCGACAATCTCCGAACATACGACATCAAGCTCAATCCAGAAAAATGCATTTTCGGCGTACCTGCCGGAAAGCTCTTGGACTTTATCGTTTCCAATAGAGGAATTGAAGCAAATCATGTTAAAATCCGAGCTCTGTCATAATTGGCTACCCCAACAGACCTCAAGCAAATCCAGAAATTAACTAGATGCGTGGCGGCCTTAAGACGCTTTATCTCCCGATTTGGAGAAAAGGCATTACCTCTCTATCGCCTTCTTCGATGCACCGACCACTTCGAGTGGACGGATGCGGCTACGTCCGGACTGGAAGAAATAAAGGCCCTCTTGGCCAGCAATCCAATACTGGCCGCACCAAGTATTGGCGAACCCATGCTGTTATATATAGCTGCAACACACCAGGTTGTAAGCGCAGTGCTCGCCGTCGAACGAGAGACGGACGGACACAAATTCCCGCTTCAAAAGTCGGTATACTATGTATCCACTGTCCTCACTCCATGCAAGTCACGGTACCCACATTATCAAAAGATAGCATACGCGGTCTTCATGGCATCCCGAAAACTACGACACTACTTTCAAGAGTGTTCAATCACAGTGGCCTCCGAAGTACCACTCAATGACATCATAAATAACCGCGATGCCATGGGCCGGATTGCTAAATGGGCTATCAAGCTCCTCCCGTTCGACATAACATACAAACCACGCCGAGCCATTAAATCGCAAGTACTGGCTGACTTCGTCGTCGAATGGACAGAAGCCGAACTCCCTAAAGAGTACAACACGTACTCCAATTGGATCATGCACTTTGACGGCTCTAAGATGCTGGCTGGTCTAGGGGCGGGCGTTGTCCTGACATGCCCCACCAGAGATACAGTCCAATATGTACTCCAAATACTATACACAGATTCCAACAATGCAGCCGAATATGAGGCCCTGTTGCATGGTCTTCGTATGGCAGTCTCCATGGGCATTCAACACCGAGAAGTGCGTGGGGATTCGAACCTCGCAATATCTCAAATAAATGGAGACTTTGACGCCAAGGACCCAAAAGTGGCGGCCTACCGCAATGCCATCCTTAAAATGTCAACTCGGTTCGAGGGGCTCAAATTCCACCATGTGGTCCGAGAAAACAATCAAGCGACAGATATCCTCGCCCGCATCGGTGCTAAGCGTGACCCCGTCCCACCTAATATCTTTTTGGAAAGGCTGTTCAAGCCATCTGTGGTGTGGGAAGGGGAGACCGGCAATATCAGTCCGGATCCGAACACAATCCCAGATCCTGAACACTCCGACATAATCGGAGGCTCCGCCACCGAAATAACACCGTCGGCCCACGTGATTATGGCTGTCATCGCCCCGTGGACAGAACCCTTCTTAGCCTACCTAAATAGGCAAGAACTTCCCGAGGACCAAAATGAGGCACATTGCATTATGCGGCGTTCTAAAGCCTACAAGGTCCACGAGGGAGAGCTTTATAAGAAAAGTGCGACTGGAGTGCTCCAAATGTGCATCTCCAAAGAGTAAGGACGTCAGCTTTTGGCAAAAATTCATGCTGGACTCGGCGGCCACCACGCCGCAGCTCGGGCCCTTGTAGGCAAGGCCTTCCGTACAGGTTTTGACTGGCCGACAGCCCGAGCGGATGCACAGGACCTCGTCCAACATTGCGTCGGTTGCCAGCTTTTTGCAAATAAAAGCCATATGCCACCTACAGCATTCCAAACAATACCCATAACTTGGCCCTTTGCGGTATGGGGGCTCGATATGGTTGGACCCCTCAAAGGAGGAAGCCATAAGAAAAAAATACTTGTTGGTCATGGTGGATAAATTCACCAAATGGATAGAGGCCAAACCAGTTAAAACAGCCGAATCCAGACCAGTGATAGACTTTATATCCAGAGTCGTACACCATTACGGTGTCCCCCACAACATCATCACCGATAATGGCTCCAACTTCACAGTCGACGATGTGAAAACCTGGTGCGGCAAGATGGGCATTAAGCTTGATTATGCCTCTGTCTATCACCCCCAAACAAACGGTCAAGTCAAGCGAGCAAATGTTCTTATTATGAGCGGCAACAAACCCAGACTAGTGCAATCCTTGAAGGAATCAGATACGCACTGGGTCGAGGAGCTCGACTCCGTACTATGGGGGCTGCGGACCACGCCAAGTCGCACCACCGGATACACACCATTATTTATGGTGTACGGCGCAGATGCAGTACTACCCTGCGATATCATTCATGACTCACCTCGAGTGCGCATGTACGAAGAAAGAGAAGCCAAGCTAGATAGGCAGGACAGTTTAGATGTCCTGGAGGAGGAGCGGGACGTCGCGAAGGCCCGTTCCGCATTTTATCAGCAGCAGGCTCAAAGGTATCAAAGCAGAGAAGTACGGGCCAAAACTTATAATGTTGGCGAACTCGTTCTATGCCTACCGGAGAAGAAAAAGGACAAGCTCAAGCCCAAGTGGGAGGGTCCCTTCATCATTGATAAAGTTCTCACTGGAGGAGCGTATCGTCTACATGATGCATCAGATAACCGACTCGACCGAACCCATGGAACGCGGTCAGACTCCGAAGATTCTACGCCTAGTGCCGAACTCTGTGTTCATCTCCCTACCTCCGCCTTTTTTTAAGTTATGTCCTCCTTCTTTCTTTCTTTCCTTTTCTATATATAGCGTTAAAAGCTTTAAGTGTGCTTCGATCGCACACTCCTGCTGCGCTATGCGTGCACAATATGCCTGGGGGCTTCTTATATAGAAGCTTAATATAGTTATCTTCTGGGCTTTATGCCCACCACATATGCGTCACTTCTCCATATGTGCCTTTTTTTGCCATTATATGCATCGATATGACTTAAGTTTTGGCCAAGCTGGGTTGCCTGGCTCTTGCGTTTATGCCCTACGTTCCCGTTAATTCGGCTAGGGCATAAGGGGAGCAACTCTGCGATTGTTACTGCCGGGTCAGCCGGATGTGTACCTCGGACTGGGTGAAGCCGAAAGCTAGCGTTCTTAAGGGAATATCCGGTAGGTGAACAAAAGATGTCTTTTACTTATTGCAAAACATGCCCCCAGATGCTTATATCCTGCGTCATTTTTCGCAGTTCGGACATGCTCATTAATGCATGCACACCCAGGGAAAGGAACCCTTAACGGAACTATTCTCCCTGTAAGATGTTTCTTACTACCCATGTAATATAACATAGCTAGTTGGGTACTTGTCTGTTCAAGCACTTATGACCCCTACGCCTGATTTCCATGCATGCCCCAGTTTTCACATAACTGAGCGGGTATTCGGATACACTCCGGACTGTCGGGTCCAGAGGTTGAAGCGAAAAGGTCCGCCAAGACAAATGATTTACAATCCGGCTAGGGACAAAATATGTCCTTTGAAGTACAAAGTCACTTAGACTGACTAAATTCTTCTTCTATACCATCCAACAGGCTGTCTAGCCTACAATCCAGTTGGGAATACTTTGCGGCTAATGCTACCTGGTCATATACCAGACTAACGGGGATCTCTTTCCCATATGACCCTACAGGTCTGACCTCAGCCATATGGTTTGGGTTAGCCTTGGTGTATCGCGTCTTCACCATGACCCAGGCTTCCCTTGCACCTTGTTGGCAAGCCGATATCTTCCATAATCGGAAGCGCCGCCGCACTCCCTTGAGCATCTCCCAAAGCTCTCCCATGCCTCCGGGTAGGGATGTAGACGGCCACAAGGCCTGGGCAATACCCTGCATCACCTGCCGAATTTGTCCGTGCAACTGTGAGAGTTCTTGGAGAAGATCGCCTGCAGATCCGGGCATGTACTCTTCGGGACGACCTGTCAGCTTACCTACAGATGTAACTCTGTTAGCTTGTTTCTTCGCCGAACTGTATAAAGGTTCATTCGAGTACTCACTAAAAATGTCGCGTCGAAGCCACTTACTCTCCTTCATGGAGTCAGCAAGCTGGCCCCGAACATCTTTTAATTCAATGTCCAGCCGGGTCTTCGTGTCCTTGAGATCATTATTCTCTCGAATAACCCGTGGAAGCACGCGCTCGCCAGCCTCCAGCTATTGTTGAGCATGTTGCTCATTTTCTGATACGATCTCCGGATTGTTTCCGGGATTGTCTGCAGAATCTTTTGTTAGATCAGCATGCATGCCGAATACTAACTGGTATATGTCAATACATTCTTTTCGATCAAGACAAGTATTACCAGATGAGGCCTTCTTGGACTCCTCCATTCCGGCGACTGCGGCCCGTAGCTGGGCTTTGCACTCCTCCAGCTCTTTAGACAACTGGGTATTCTTCTCTGTAAGAACCTATGCATATAATTGATCCTTAAATCAGTTGTGCCAACTGTTTCAAGTCTCAGGGGCTACTGATATACATACTTATCAAATTTTCTTACCTGTATATCCTTTACATACTGGTCCATAGCTCTGGCGAGGCCATCTTGAGCAGCTCGGACATACGCGTCCCCTGAGTTGAAGGCATTGAATTCCTCTTTAGAGAAATTAGGGCCGCATAGTGTGGCCCGTCGGCGCCTGTGATTCATGGCGCTCTCCACTTCGGAGTTTGTAGTGGATAATCTATCCGCATCCTCTATAGGGGGACCATCCGGCGTTGTCCCCATGTTAATCTCCGCCCTTGAGTCCGGCCTCGGAGTCCGGATGGTGGAGGCATGACCCGCATGCTCTCTGGATACAGTCCGGCGAGCGCTTTTTCTGCCGGGGAACCATGGACATTGTCATATTTTAAGGACGATAATTGCGTAGCAGGTTTTTAATCATACCTCTGCGACGACGTCTGGGTCCTGACTGCCTTCCTTTTAAGCCGACCCGGCTTCGGTGCTCCTTGTTGACAAGTCGCCGCGGGTTCGGCGTGGCGTTCCGATGGACTTCCCTGTAAAATGCATTACAGATGCGGTGGGTAAGGCGTAAAGAGGGTATCCTTCTTGTAAATTGGGACTCCGGTTTTACTTACATGTGATGCAGGGAATAGGCCAGGATAATCAGCTATGATGGTCACCAAGGCACCATCACAACTTAACTGATAAAATGTCCTGTCGACGAACTCCACAAATATGTCCGGATCTTCTTCAAGTCCGGGGTCGAGGGCCCGGTCGGGGTCCTCTGGCTATGGAGACGGGCTGTGGACCTCCCTCATAGCTTTTCACAGTTCCTGCTATGAATTGGCAAGGTAAATATTTGTGATGAGGTGTAACGCCCCGGATACAACTTTCCATATTCGTAATTCCAACTCTTGCCTTTTCCGGAGATGCGATATGTCATTTCCTCCGTGGTTGGGTTTTTGTCTTTCGTTTTGCTTTTTGTTTCATGTCGTGCATTTCATCATAGCATCATGTGCATCGCATCCATATGTTTTCATAAAACCCGTTTCTGCTCGTAGTTGCCGTGTCCCCCCCCCCGTGCTTTTGTTGACCGTTCCGAGACCAACCGTGCTTGCATTTCCCTCTTGTCAAACCACCTAACCTCGCTGCACAACCACAGACCCCCTCGTGTGTGCGCCCGAAAGTTGTCCCGAACCCGACCCGCTCTGTCGTTACCGTTGGATCCGAATCATCCCCAAACATCCCGAAAACATCTCCGTTTTCTTATTTGGACTCCCTACCTATGTTTTTCTCGACCGCTCGATTTTTAATCGGAGGGTCCATTTTGCCCCTAAGCTAGTCCACCTAGCTACTTATATAAACCAACCTAGCCTAACCCTAGTCTACCCAGTCCCATCCGCGCCGCCGCCGCTCTCTTTCTCGGGATCCATCCCCACCTACCACAGCCTCCGACCAGATCCCTGGTTTTCCGTGCAGTCGCCCGAGCATCTCGATCCCGAGTGGATCGAGCGCTTCGCTTCCAAGCCCAGCCTCCCCTGCTCATGCCCCGACGCCTCCTAGTTCCCGCAGCCGCGCACCACCCATGGAGGCGCGCATCCTCCAGCCCATGCTCCTGCTCAACTCCGCCATCCACCGCAGCCAGCCGCCTTGCGGCGCCCTCTCCCTCGAGCTCCAACAGGAACCGCGTCATGAGGACCCCGCGGCCTCAAGCCTCCCATGCCCGAGCTCCTTCTCCTCATCGAGCCGAGGCCCCCTGCAGCCTTGCGTCCCGCAGCTCGCCCGTCCTCAGAGCTCCCTGCCGCGGTGCTCCCCTTCTCCGTTGCGCCGCCAGCCTCTCCGGCCAGGCCGTCCCGGTTCCCCGTCGCCCCTTCCCCTCTTCTTCTCCTCCGTCCCTTCTCCCTCTAGTTCTCTCCCTCGTCTCTCATGCCTCTCCCTCTCTGTACCAGGTACAGCCATGGTGGCCGCAGCTCCAAGGAGCCGCCCGAACTTTGCCGCTTCGCCGCTCCTTCGATCCGGCGAGGAGCTCGCCCAGATCCGCCGCCGCGCCGTCCCGGAGTCCCGCAGCCGGCCGCCAGCGCCTTCTTCCTCTGTTCGAGCAACAGCAGACGCCCGCTCGTCCCTGTCGCATTGACCGCGCCTGCTGCCTCCCCTTCTTCGCTTCGAACCGCTCCAGCCCCGCTCCAGTTGACCGAGCCCACCCTTGCGGCTTGCTTCCTCGCGGGCCACAAGCCACGGCCGGCCCAGCTTCCCTCCAAAGCCCAGCGCGCCAGCCTCCCGGCCTCAAGGCCTGATGTGAGCAGCTCCCCAGCCCGGTTCAAATCAGTTTCGGCCTGCTACATTTTTTTCCTGTTATGTGAATTTCCTATTTTCCAGTGATTGCCAGTTTTGCAGAAAAGTCCCTAGTCTTCACGCATATAATAACTCTTTAACCGTGCATCGGATTAAAATGGTTTAAACATGTAAATTGCTTAGAATTTTGTGTAGACTAATAATATGTCATTTTCATCCCATGTTAAAATGTTTAACTTGCTGTTTATTTAAATTTGCTAATATGCCATGTTAAAATGATTTATTTCATAACTAAATAACTGTAGCTCCAATTTTAATAAACCTTATATGTAAATGGGGTGGAAAAATGCCTAGTTTAACATGGTCCACTTTATGTTGCTGGTTAACAACATTAAAATTGTGTTTAGGGCAGAACAGTACCAAATTCATAATTTGCATATGGGGATTTTCCGAAATTGTTGTTTGTTACTTCCGGCCTCATTTAAACTTGCCTAGATAGGTAGTTTCATTATGCTTCACCTCTTGCCATGTTTAACAACATTTGATATTGCTTGGTAGTTTACACGAGATTAAATTAAATAATTGCTTGTGGTGTTTTGTCAATATGCAACTCGTTGCATATTGAGCTCCACTTAACTTGTAGTATTGTTTATTGCATTTTGCCATGCCATGCCTCATTAAACCGGACATGCATCATACTTGATTGTGCATCATGCCATGTTTATGCTTGTGTGTTTACCATGTTGTTTGCTTCTTTCCGGGTTGCCTTCGGTTTCGTTCCGGAGTTGTGAGGATTCGTTCGACTACGTTCGTCTGTCTTCTTCATGGACTCGTTCTCCTTCCTTGCGGGATTTCAGGCAAGATGACCGCTACCCTAGATCTCACTACTATCATTGCTATGCTAGTTGCTTCGTTCTATCGGTATGCTGCGCTACCTATCACCTGTTTATCAAGCCATCCCAAATTGCCATGAACCTCTAACCTTTGACACCTTTCCTATGCAAACCGTTGCTTGGCTATGTTACCACTTTTGCTCAGCCCCTCTTATAGCGTTGCTAGTTGCAGGTGAAGTTGAAGATTTCTCCATGGTGGACAGGATTTTGGTTGGGATATCACAATATCTCTTATATTATTAATGCATCTATATATTTGGTAAAGGGTGGAAGGCTCGGCCTTTTGCCTGGTGTTTTGTTCCACTTTTGCCGCCCTAGTTTCCGTCATACCGGTGTTATGTTCCCGGATTTTGCATTCCTTACGCGGTCGGGTGATTTATGGGACCCCCTTGACAGTTCGCTTTGAATAAAACTCCTCCAGCAAGGCCCAACATTGGTTTTACCATTTGCCTCACCACCACCTACTTTTCCCTTGGGAGTCGCTCTCTCGAGGGTCATCTTTATTATAGCCCCCCCCCTCGGGCCAGTGCTTGTCTAAGTGTTGGTCCGAACTAGAGCCCTTTGTAGTGCCCCCTCAGGGAAACTTGAGGTCTGGTTTTAGTTGTACGGATTGCTCATCCAGTGTTGCCCTGAGAACGAGATATGTGCAGCTCCTATCGGGATTGTCGGCGCATCGGGCGGTCTTGCTGGTCTTGTTTTACCATTGTCGAAATGTCTTGTAAACCGGGATTCCGAGTCTGATCGGGTCTTCCTGGGAGAAGGTCTATTCCTTCGTTGATCGCGAGAGCTTGTCATGGGCTAAGTTGGGACACCCCTGCAGGGTATAATCTTTCGAAAGCCATGCCTGCGGTTATAGGCAGATGGGAATTTGTTAATGTCCGGTTGTAGATAACTTGACACCAGATCCGAATTAAAACGCATCAACTGTGTGTGTAGCCGTGATGGTCTCTTCTCGGCGGAGTCCGGGAAGTGAACACTGTTTCTGGGTTATGTTTGACGTAAGTAGGAGTTCAGGATCACTTCTTGATCATTGCTAGTTGACGACCGTTCCGCTTGCTCTCTTCTCGCTCTTATTTGCGTATGTTAGCCACCATATATGCTTAGTCGCTGCTGCAGCCTCACCACTTTGCCCCTTCCTTTCCTATTAAGCTTTGCTAGTTTTGATACCCATGGTAATGGGATTGCTGAGTCCTCGTGGCTCACAGATTACTACGACAACAGTTGCAGGTACAGGTTTATGCGATGGTCATGACGCGAGAGCGATGCTTGCTTGCTTTGAGTTCTTCTTCTGCTTCTTCTTCGATCAGGGGATAGGTTCCAGGTCGGCGGCCTGGGCTAGCAGGGTGGATGTCGTTTGAGTTTCTGTTTATGTTTCATCCGTAGTCGGATGACGCTCTAATGTATTGTGATGTTGTATTCGTGTTGCATTGTATGCCTTATGTATGTATCCCCATCTATTATGTAATGTTGATGTAATGATATCCACCTTGCAAAAGCGTTTCAATATGCGGGTCTATCCTTGGTGGGACCTTCGAGTTCCTTTTGGATAGGGTCGCATATTGGGCGTGACATGAGGAATGCGGGAAAAGACTGGAATAAAAGGTAGCAGCTCACCCAGCTTGGGGGGTTGTACATGGAGAATCCATCCCGTGGTTTAATCCGGATGAACTCCTCTTCTTCTCCTTTGTACAAATCGGACAATATTTTTGCCAGAGCGGCGGCGGAGTCGGGACCTTTACGACCGCAGCGGGTGGCGCCATCTTCTCCATTGAAGTGCCACATGGGTTTTCCCCGATACTGAAGTGGTTGTACCCCCTGCATTATACATATTGACATAACCTCAATTATTGTCAGTCCTGATCTGGCCCGTGTTTTTATCCTGTCCATTAGGAAAAGGACCTCTCTGTTATCGTCCTCCTGGGGGCTCCCGGGGCGCCAGCTATGGCGTTTATTCAATGGGGCATTTGCAAACTTAGGAAGGCCCATCCAAATAGGGTCCGGAAGGGGGACGTCCTCCATATAGAACCACTCCGAAGGCCAGTCTTCGGATGTCTTCCTCGGAGTACCGGATAGGTATCCGGTCCCGGCGATGCGCCATATTTTGGCTCCGCCCACTTGATATATTGACCCCTCCTGAGTACGGGGTATGATGCACAATAGCCTCTTCCATAGCTGAAATGAGCTTCGCAGCCCAGAAAGAGCTCGCAAAAGGCGACGTAGCCGGCGATATGTAAAATGGAGGCAGGGGTGAAGTTATGCAGCTGGAGGCCATAGAACTCGAGGAGCCCGCGGAGGAATGGGTGGATTGGAAATCCATGTCCCCTCAAAAAGAAAGGGACAAGGTATACCCGCTCCCCCTTGGACGGGTTGGGAAAACTCTCCGCTTGCTCCCCGCCATTGTAGGTGGCTAGTCCGGCTCGGACGGGGACCATGTATGCAGGCGGAAGAAACCCCTGGGTCTGCAACTCTACCAATCGGCTGTGGGGAACAGAACACTTCTCCCAATCGCTTGGCTTAGTGCTACGGGAGCGAGAGGAGGTGCTGCGATGGTCGGCCATGATGGAATGGTTTCTTCCGGGCACACTCTGGTGGATGCTCGCTGGGGGAGGATGGTGTGATTTGGATCTGAGGACCCCCGTCTCTTTAAATAGACGATTTACTTACATGGTCAGGGTGGCAAGTGTAAAAATGCCCTGACTTCTCGCATTCGCTCGACACGTGGAGATAGCCATTATTGCAACACAGAAGCCGAGGAGTGCAACATTGATGGGAAGCCGGACACTACTCGTTACAACAGGTACTCTGGAGAATTTGGATAAGAACCCGCCTTGCAATGCCGAAGACAATCTGCGCGCCGGAATCATTGTCATTGAAGCCTGGTTCTGGGGCTACTGAGGGAGTCCGGGATTAAGGGGTCCTCGGACAACCGGACTATATACTTTGGCCGGACTGTTGGACTATGAAGATACAAGATTGAAGACTTCGTCCCGTGTCCGGATGGGACTCTCCTTTGCGTGGAAGGCAAGCTTGGCAATTCGGATATGTAGATTCCCTTCTCTGTAACCGACTCTATGTAACCCTAGCCCCCTCCGATGTGTATATAAGCCGGAGGGTTTAGTCTGTAGGATAACAACAATCATAATCATAGGCTAGCTTCTAGGGTTTAGCGTCTATGATCTCGTGGTAGATCAACTCTTGTAATACTCATATCATCAAGATCAATCAAGCAGGAAGTAGGGTATTACCTCCATAGAGAGGGCCCGAACCTGGGTAAACATCATGTCCCCCGCCTCTTGTTACCATTAGCCTTAGACGCACAGTTCGGGACCCCCTACCCGAGATCCGCCGGTTTTGACACCGACAGGGGGGCCGCGCCCCCTCCCCTAGTCCAATTCGGTTTGGCTAGGGGGGCGCGCCACCTGCTGGCCACCGGCCTCCTCTTCCTGCTAAGGCCCATGAAGGCCCAATACTCTCTCGGGGGTTCCGGTAACCTCCCGGTACTCCGAAAAATGTCTGAACTCTTCTGAAACCTTTCCGGTGTCCGAACATAGCCTTCCAATATATACATATTTATGTATCGACCATTTCGAGACTCCTCGTCATGTCCATGATCTCATCTGGGACTCCAAACAAACTTCGGTCATCAAATCACATAACTCATAATACAAATCATCATCGAACGTTAAGCGTGCGGACCCTACGAGTTCGAGAACTATGTAGACATGATCGAGACACATTTCTGATCAATAACCAATAGCGGAACCTGGATGCTCATATTGGCTCCTACATATTCTACAAAGATCTTTATCGGTCAAACCGCACACCAACATACGTTGTTCCTTTGTCATCGGTATGTTACTTCCCGAGATGCAATCGTCGTTATCATAATACCTAGTTTAATCTCGTTATCGGCAAGTCTCTTTACTCATTCCGTAATACTTCATCCCGTAACTAACTCATTATTCACATTTCTTGCAAGGCTTATAGTGATGAGCATTACCAAGAGGGCCCGGAGATACCTCTCCGAAATACAGAGTGACAAATCCTAATCTTGATCTATGCCAACCCAACAAACACCTTCAGAGACACCTGTAGAGCATATTTATAATCACCTAGTTACATTGTGACGTTTGATAGCACATAAGGTGTTCCTCCGGTATTCAGGAGTTGCATAATCTCATAGTCTGAGGAACATGTATAAGTCATGAAGAAAGCAGTAGCAATAAAACTGTAACGATCATAATGCTAAGCTAATGGATGGGTCTTGTCAATCACATCATTCTCCTAATGATGTGATTCCGTTCATCAAATGACAACACTTGTCTATGGTTAGGAAACATAACCATCTTTGATCAATGAGCTAGTCAAGTAGAGGCATACTAGGGACACTATGTATTGTCTATGTATTCACACATGTACTAAATTTCCGGTTAATACAATTCTAGCATGAATAATAAACATTTATCATGATATAAGAAAATATAAACAACAACTTTATTATTGCCTCTTGGGCATATTTCCTTCAATAGCATCGGTGGCGACCTGCTCGTTGATCTTGATCCCCCATCGTATTGTGGCAACTACTTAGCGAGGCCTACATGGGTCACCAATGACGGAGCTACATCCGATAGATCTCGGTTAGGGGGTCCAGAACTAAGCATCTAGATGCGATGGTAACAAGGACATGAGGCTTTAACTAGGTCCGGGCTCTCCAAAGAGATAATACCTACATCATGCTTGTGTTTATTGCTTTGGGTCAGAGTATAAAGTACAGATGATCTACCTTGAGATAGTTGTGTGTTTCTATCAGCCCTACCGCTCAGTTTATATAGGTACTGAGGGTCTAGGGTTATAGCATCCTAGTCATCTACGTACAAGGAAACGGTGTTTTTGATAAATCTGGATTCTTGGAGTACATGAAAAGTCTATAGGAGCCTTCCTTGAATACATCGTGGGCTGTTTTGTCAAGGCCCACTTTAGAACCGACATGGGTTCCTTGGCCCGGCCCACCAGGCCGGGAGACAACCTGGTGAGGCACCCCTAGCCCAGGGCTCCATCAATCGTGATCAAGGGGTCGTGGCTATTGCCTTTTGCTCATGGCATGGTGTTTCCATCGCCGGGTTGTTGCCCAATCTCACCCCATTGGTGGCAGGTGGAAGGCGCCGACGGGGTTCGTGGTGGTTCTCCTTCAAAAGGCGAACACAAATATGTGCTGACTAGTGGTGGTGCATGATAACCCACAAGTATAGGGGATCGCAACAGTTTTCGAGGGTAGAGTATTCAACCCAAATTTATTGATTCGACACAAGGGGAGCCAAAGAATATTCTCAACTATTAGCAGTTGAGTTGTCAATTAAACCACACCTGGATAACATAGTATCTGCAGAAAAGTATTTAGTAGCAAAGTAGTATGGAAGTAACGGTAACAGTGGCAAAAGTAACAGTAGCAGTTTTGTAGTAATTGTAACAGTAACAACGGTAAAGTAAATAAGCAAAGCACAATATATGAAAAGCTCGTAGGCATTGGATTAGTGATGGATAATAATGTCGGATGCGATTCCTCATGTAATAGTTATAACATAGGGTGACACAGAACTAGCTCCAGTTCATCAATGTAATGTAGGCATGTATTCCGAATATAGTCATACGTGCTTATGGAAAAGAACTTGCATGACATCTTTTGTCCTACCCTCCCGTGGCAGCGGGATCCTAATGGAAACTAAGGGATATTAAGGCCTCCTTTTAATAGAGTACCGGACCAAAGCATTAACACATAGTGAATACATGAACTCCTCAAACTACGATCATCACCGGTAAGTATCCTGATTATTGTCACTTTGGGGTTGTCGAATCATAACACATACTAGGTGACTATAGACTTGCAAGATAGGATCAAGAACTCACATATATTGATGAAAACATAATAGGTTCAGATCTGAAATCATGGCACTCGGGCCCTAGTGACAAGCATTAAGCATAGAAAAGTCATAGCAACATCAATCTCAGAACATAGTGGATACTAGGGATCAAACCCTAACAAAACTAACTTGATTACATGGTAAATCTCATCCAACCCATCACCGTCCAGCAAGCCTACAATGGAATTACTCACGCACGGCGGTGAGCATCATGAAATTGGTGATGGAGGATGGTTGGTGATGATGACGACGACGAATCCCCCTCTCCGGAGCCCCAAACGAACTCCAGACCAGCCCTCCCGAGAGAGATTAGGGCTTGGCGGCAGCTCCATATCGTAAAACGCGATGAATATTTCTCTTTGATTTTTTTCTCCGCGAAAGCAAATATATGGAGTTGGAGTTGAGGTCGGTGGACGTCCAGGGGGCCCACGAGGCAGGGGGGCGCGCCCCCACCCTCGTGGACAGGGTGTGGGCCCCCTGGCGCTGATTCTTTCGCCAATATTTTTTATTAATTATGAAAAGTTGCTCTGTGGATTTTCAGGTCAATCCGAGAACTTTTATTTCTGCACAAAAATAACACCATGGCTATTCTGCTGAAAACATCGTCAGTCCAGGTTAGTTCCATTCAAATCATGCAAGTTAGAGTCCAAAACAAGGGCAAAAGTGTTTGGAAAAGTAGATACGACGGAGACGTATCAACTCCCCCAAGCTTAAACCTTTGCTTGTCCTTAAGCAATTCAGTTGATAAACTGAAAGTGATAAAAGAAAAACTTTTACAAACTCTGTTTGCTCATGTTGTTGCAAATATGTAAAGCCAGCATTCAAGTTTTCAGCCAAGATTAGGAACTAACCATATTCACAATAACACTTAGGTCTCATGTTTACTCATGTCAATGGCATAATCAACTAGCGAGCAATAATAATAAAACTCGGATGACAACACTTTCTCAAAATAATCATAATATGATATAACAAGATGGTATCTCGCTAGCCCTTTATGAGACCGCAAAACATAAATGTAGAGCACCTTTAAAGATCAAGGACTGACTAAACATTGTAATTCATGGTAAAATAGATCCAGTCATAGTCATACCCAATATAAACTAATAGTAATGCATGCAAATGACAACGGTGCTCTCCAGCGGGTGCTTTTTAATAAGAGGGTGATGACTCAACATAAAAGTAAATAGATATGCCCTTGGCAGAGGGAAGAAAGGATTTGTAGAGTGCCAGAGCTCGATTTTGAAATAGAGATGAATAATATTTTGAGCGGTATACTTTCACTGTCAACATAACAACTATGAGATCTCGATATCTTCCATGCTACAGACATTATAGGCGGTTCCCAAATAGAATGGTAAAGTTTATACTCCCCCTCCACCAACAATCATCAATCCATGGCTTGCCCGAAACAACGGGTGCCTCCAACTAACAACAATCCTGGGGGAGTTTTGTTTGCAATTATTTTGAGTTGATTTGAGCATGGGACTGGCATCCTGGTGACCAGCCATTTTCTCTGAATGAGGAGCGGAGTCCACTCCTCTTGAGAATAACCCGCCTAGCAAGGAAGATACAGACATCCCTAGTTGATACATGAGCTGTTCGAGCATACAAAACATAATTTCATTTGAAGGTTTGGAGTTTGGCACATACAAATTTACTTGGAACGATAGGTAAATACCACATGTAGGAAGGTATGGTGGACTCATATGGAATAACTTTGGGGTTTATGGAGTTTGGATGCACAAGCAGTATTCCCGCTTAGTACAGGTGAAGGCTAGCAAGAGACTGGGAAGCAACCAACTGAGAGAGCAACAACAGTCATGAACATGCATTAAAATTAATCAACATCGAGTGCAAGCATGAGTAGGATATAATCCACCATGAACATAAATATCATGAAGGCTATGTTGATTTTGTTTCAACTACATGCGTGAATATGTGCCAAGTCAAGTCACTCGAATCATTCAAAGGAGGATACCACTCTATCATACCACATCACAACCATTTTAATAGCATGTTGGCACGCAAGGTAAACCATTATAAGCTCCTAGCTAATTAAGCATGGCATAAGCAACTATAATCTCTAATTGTCATTGCAAACATCTTTATTCATAATAGGCTGACTCAGGAACGATGAACTAATCATGTTTACAAAAACAAGAGAGGTCGAGTTCATACCAGCTTCTCTCATCTCAGCCAGTCCATCATATATCGTCATTATTGCCTTTCACTTGCACGACCGAACGGTGTGTATAATAATAATAGTGCACGTGCATTGGACTAAGATGGAATCTGCAAGCATTCAATTCAAGGGAGAAGACAAGGTAATATGGGCTCTTGGTTAAATCAACAATCATGCTTATGAGAGCCACTAAACATTTTCATTATGGCCTTCTCCTCTCGACCCCCAAAGGAAAGAAAAGAAATAAAACTATTTACACGGGAAAGTGCTACATCTTGAGCTTGCATTGGTTTTCCTTGAAGAGGAAAGGGTGATGCAGCAATAGTAGCGTAAGTATTTCCCTCAGTTTTTGAGAACCAAGGTATCAATCCAGTAGGAGGCTCCTCAAAAGTCCCACGCACCTACACAAACAAACAAAGAACTCGCAACCAACACAATAAAGGGGTTGTCAATCCCTTCACGGCCACTTGCGAAAGTGAGATCTAATAAAGATAGTATGATAAGATAAATATATTTTTGGTATTTTATAATATAGATGCAAAAAGTAAAGATGAAAATAAAAGTAGATTGGAAGCAAATATGATAAAAGATAGACCAGGGGGCCATAGGTTTCACTAGAGGCTTCTCTCGAGATAGCGTAAGTATTACGGTGTGTGAACAAATTACTGTCGAGCAATTGATAGAAAAGCGAATAATTATGAGATTATCTAAGCATGATCATGTATATAGGCATCACATCCGCAACAAGTAGACCGACTCCTGCCTGCATCTACTACTATTACTCCACACATCGACCGACTCCTGCCTGCATCTAGAGTATTAAGTTCGTAAGAACAGAGTAACACATTAAGCAAGATGACATGATGTAGAGGGATAAACTCAAGAAATATGATATAAACCCCATCTTGTTATCCTCGATGGCAACAATACAATACGTGCCTTGCAACCCTTTCTGTCACTGGGTAAGGACACCGCAAGATTGAACCCAAAGCTAAGCATTTCTCCCATGGTAAGAAAGATCAATCTAGTAGGCCAAACCAAACTGATAATTCGAAGAGACTTGCAAAGATAACTCAATCATACATAAAAGAATCCAGAGAAGATTCAAATATTATTCATAGATAAACTTGATCATAAACCCACAATTCATCGGATCTCGACTAACACACCGCAAAAAGAGATTACATCGAATAGATCTCCACAAGAGAGGGGGAGAACATTGTATTGAGATCCAAAAAGAGAGAAGAAACCATCTAGCTAATAACTATGGACCCGTAGGTCTGTGGTAAACTACTCACAACTCATCAGAAGGGCTATGGTGTTAATGTAGAAGCCCTCCATGGTCGATTCCCCCTCCGACAGAGTGCCGACAAAGGCTCCAAGATGAGATCTCGCGGATACAGAAGGTTACAACGGTGGAAATTGTGTTTCGGGTGCTCCCTTGATGTTTTTGGGGTATGTAGGCTTATATTGGAGGAAGAAGTACGTCAGTGGCCGCCCGAGGGGCCCATGAGACAGGGGGCACGCCCTATAGGGGGGCACCCTCCTATCTCGTGGCCGCCTCGACTGCTTCTTGACTTGCACTCCAAGTCCTCTGGATCACGTTCGTTCCAAAAATCACTCCTCCGAAGGTTTCATTCCGTTTGGACTCCGTTTGATATTCCTTTTCTTCGAAATACTGAAATAGGCAAAAAAAACAGCAATACGGGCTGGGCCTCCGGTTAGTAGGTTAGTCCCAAAAATGATATAAATGTGTAAAATATAGCCCATAAACATCCAAAAGGGGTAATATAATAGCATGGAACAATAAAAAATTATAGATACGTTGGAGACGTATCAAGCATCCGGAAGCTTAATTCCTGCTCGTCCTCGAGTAGGTAAATGATAAAAAAGAGAATTTTTGATGTGGAATGCTACCTAGCATAATTCTTAATGTAATTTTCTTTATTGTGGCATGAATGTTCAGATCCAAATGATTCAAAATAAAAGTTCATATTGATAAAAGAAATAGTAACACTTCAAGCATACTAATCAGAGTAATCATGTCTTCTCAAAATAACATGGCAAAAGAAAGTTCAACCCTACAAAATCATATAGTTAGGCTATGCTTCATTTTCATCACACAAAGATGTTCCCAACTTCTATACCCCCGATGACAAGCCAAGCAATTGTTTCATACTTAAATAATCTCAAACTTTTTCAACCTTCACGCAATACATGAGCGTGAGCCATGGATATAGCACTATGGGTGGAATAGAATATGATGATGGGGATTGTGTGGAGAAGACAAAAAAAAGGAGAAAGTCTCACATTGACGAGGATAATCAACAGGCTATGGAGATGCCCATCAATTGATGTCAACATGAGGAGTAGGGATTGCCATGCAATGGATGCACTAGAGCTATAAATGAATGCTCAACAAAAGAAAACTAGTGGGTGTGCATCCAACTTGCTTGCTCATGAAGACCTAGGGCATTTGAGGAAGCCCATCGTAGGAATATACAAGCCAAGTTCTATAATGAAAAATTCCCACTAGTATGAAAAAGACAATCTATGAGACTCACTAAATGAAGAACATGGTGCTACTTTGAAGCACAATATATGAGACTCACTACATGAAGAACAAGGTGCTACTTTGAAGCACAAGTGTGGAAAAAGAGATAGTAACATTGCCCTTTTTTTCCTTATTTTTTTTGGGCCTTTTTTTTTCTTTTGGAATTTCTCCTTTTTTTTTCTTTTTGGGCAATGCTCTAATAATGATGATCATCACACTTTCATTAATTACAACATATGAATTACAACTCGAAACTAGAACAAGATATGCCTCTACATGAATGCCTCCGGCGGTGTACCGGGATGGTGCAATGAATCAAGAGTGACATGTATGAAAAATAATGCATGGTGGCTTTGCCACAAATACGATGTCAACTACATGATCATGCAATGGCAATATGACAAAAGTAAAGTATGTCGTGATGATGATAAACGGAACGGTGGAAAGTTGCATGGCAATATATCTCGGAATGGCTATGGAAATGCCATAATAGGTAGGTATGGTGGCTGTTTTGAGGAAGATATAAGGAGGTTTATGTATGATAGAGCGTATCGTATCATGGGGTTTGGATGCACCGGCGAAGTTTGCACCAATTCTCAAGGTGAGAAAGGGCAATGCACGGTACCAAAGAGGCTAGCAATGGTGGAAAGGTAAAAGTGCATATAATCCATGGACTCAAAATTAGTCAAAAGAACTCATATACTTATTGCAAAAATTTAGAAGTCATCAAAAATCAAGTACTACGCGCATGATCCTAGGGGGATAGATTGGTAGGAAAAGACCATTGCTCGTCCCCGACCGCCACTCATAAGGATGCACAAGCCAGGTACACGTCATGTTTCAAATTTGTTACACAACTTTAACCATACGTGCATGCTACGGGATTTGCTAACTTCAACACAAGCATTCTTTAAATTCATAATCACCCAACTAGCATGACTTTAATATCACTACCTCCATATCTCAAAACAATTATCAAGTATCAAATTGATCATAGCATCCAATTCACTTTCTATGATAGTTTTTATTATACCCAACTTGGATGCCTACCATTCTAGGACCAATTTTGTAACCATAGCAAATACCATGCTGTTCTAAAAGACTCTCAAAAAGATATAAGTGAAGCATGAGAGACTAGAAATTTCTATAAAATCAAGCCACTGCCGTGCTCTAAAAGATATAAGTGAAGCACTAGAGCAAAAACTATCAAGCTCAAAAGATATAAGTGAAGGACATAGCAAATTCTAATAAATTCTAATCAAATAGGCTTCTCCAAAAATATTTGTACAGCAAGGATAATTGTGGTAAACTAAAAATCAAGGACTAATATAATACACGACGCTCCAAGCAAAACACATATCATGTGGCGAATAAAAATATAGCTCCAAGTAAAGTTACCAATGAACGAAGACGAAAGAGGGGATGCCTTCCCGGGGCATCCCCAAGCTTAGGCTTTTGGATATTCTTGAATATCTTGGGGGTGCCTTGGGCATCCCCAAGCTTAGGCTCTTTCCACTCCTTATTCCATAGTCCATAAAAGCTTTACCCAAAACTTGAAAACTTCACAACACAAAACTCAACATGAAATCTTATAAGCTCCGTTAGTGAAAGAAAACAAAACCACCACATAAGGTACTGTAATGAACTCATTCTTTATTTAATTTGTTGTTAAACCTACTGTATTCCAACTTCTCTATGGTTTATAAACTATTTTACTAGCCATAGATACATCAAAATAAGCAAACAACACACGAAAAACAGAATCTATCAAAAACAAAACAGTCTGTAGAAATCTGTAACTAACGCAAACTTCTGGAACTCTAAAAATCCTACCAAAATAGGAAGTCCTGGAAAATTTTTCTATTGATCATCAGCAAAAAGAATCAACGCAAAAGCACGTTTTTGTGATTTAAGAAAATTAAATTGGTGCATGCAAAGTTTCTGTTTTTCAGCAGAATCAAATCAACTATCATCATAGGTTATCCTATAGGTTCTACTTGGCACAAACACTAATTAAAAGATAAAAACACATCTAAACAGAAGGTAGATGCAAGATTTATTACTAAACAGGAGCAAAAACAAAAAACACAAAAAAAATTGGGTTACCTCCCAACTAGCGCTATCGTTTAACACCCCTAGCTAGGCATAAAAGCGAAGATAGATCTAAGTAGTGCCATCTTTAATTTTCAGTGTCTTAGCGGAGTCATGCTCGAATATGGGAGGTTCTTTCCGTTTGCCTTCATACTCAGAAATTTTTAGATCTAAAAAATCCAACCGCTTATTGCAAAGAGTAATCAACATATTCATGCGGTGAAGATTTCCGCTAACACTTTTAAGAGGCTCAAGAGACTTTTGTAAAAAAATTGTTACTTGGCAAATCTTTCCAAATACTTGGGTTTCTTCTTGGGTAGGATGTGGTCCTCCCTTTTGAGGTAGTGTTCCCACTATTCCCTCTATAATTTCATGCGCGATACTGGGATCAATTTCAATAAAGTTTCCCTTGGCAATGCAATCCAAGAGTTGTCTATGCGTCATATTTAACCCAACATAAAAATTGCGAAGAAGAATTCTAAAGTACACCTCTAGGGTGCACTTGCGATAAGATTCCATCATCCTATACCAAGCATCTTTTAAGTTTTCACCTTGCCTTTTCTTGAAGTGAAGAACTTCAAACTCGGGAGACATAGGAGCGGATAAGGAACTAGCCATAACGACAAGGTAAACGATCTAAAACACGAGCAAACGGAAAAGGCAAGTGAAAGAGAGAGAAGAAGATTTGGAAAGAGAGGGCGAATAAAACGGCGAAGGTGAAGTGGGGGAGAGGAAAACGAGAGGCAAATGGCAAATAATGTAAATGCGAGGGAGATGAGTTTGTGATGGGTACTTGTTATGTCTTGACTTGAGCGAAGACCTCCCCGTCAACGGCGCCAGAAATCCTTCTTACTACGTCTTGAGCTTGCGTTGGTTTTCCTTGAAGAGGAAAGGGTGATGCAGCAGAGTAGCGTAAGTATTTGCCTCTGTTTTTGAGAACCAAGGTATCAATCTAGTAGGGCGCTCCTCAAAAGTCCCACGCACCTACACAAACAAACAAAGAACTCGCAACCAACGCAATAAAGGGGTTGTCAATCCCTTCACGGCCACTTGCGAAAGTGAGATCTGATAGAGATAGTATGATAAGATAAATATATTTTTGGTATTTTATAATATAGATACAAAAAGTAAAGATGCAAATAAAACTAGATTGGAAGCAAATATGATAAGAGATAGACCCGGGGGCCATAGGTTTCACTAGAGGCTTCTCTCGAGATAGCATAAGTATTATGGTGGGTGAACAAATTACTGTTGAGCAATTGATAGAAAAGCGAATAATTATGAGATTATCTAGGCATGATCATGTATATAGGCATCACGTCCGCAACAAGTAGACCAACTCCTACCTGCATCTACTACTATTACTTTACACATCGACCGACTCCTGCCTGCATCTAGAGTATTAAGTTCATAAGAACAGAGTAACGCATTAAGCAAGATGACATGATGTAGAGGGATAAACTCATGCAATATGATATAAACCCCATCTTTTTATCCTCGATGGCAACAATACAATACGTGCCTTGCAACCCTTTTTGTCACTGGGTAAGGACACCGCAAGATTGAACCCAAAGCTAAGCACTTCTCCCATGGCAAGAAAGATCAATCTAGTAGGCCAAACCAAATTGATAATTTGAAGAGACTTGCAAAGATAACTCAATCATACATAAAAGAATTCAGAGAAGATTCAAATATTATTCATAGATAAACTTGATCATAACCCACAATTCATCGGATCTCGACAAACACACCGCAAAAAGAGATTACATCGAATAGATCTCCACAAGAGAGGGGGAGAACATTGTATTGAGATCCAAAAAGAGAGAATAAGCCATCTAGCTAATAACTATGGACCCATAGGTCTGTGGTAAATTACTCACAACTCACCGGAGGAGCAAACATGTTGATGTAGAGGAGCAATCGGAGTACTAAGGAAATCATTATTATTGGTATTCGAGAAATCACACAGTTTGGTGTTATCTTGCGCCATGGTAACAAGTAATCCAACACACAAGCAAACAGAAAAAGGAAAGCGAAAAAGAGAAAGAGAAGAATATTGGGAAAGAGAGGGCGAATAAAACGGCGAAGGTGAAGTGGGGGAGAGGAAAACGAGAGGCAAATGGCAAATAATGTAAATGCGAGGGAGATGAGTTTGTGATGGGTACTTTATATGTCTTGACTTGAGCGAAGACCTCCCCGGCAACGGCGCTAGAAATCCTTCTTGCTATGTCTTGAGCTTGCGTTGGTTTTCCTTGAAGAGGAAAGGGTGATGCAGCAATAGTAGCGTAAGTATTTCCCTCAGTTTTTGAGAACCAAGGTATCAATCCAGTAGGAGGCTCCTCAAAAGTCCCACGCACCTACACAAACAAACAAAGAACTCGCAACCAACACAATAAAGGGGTTGTCAATCCCTTCACGGCCACTTGCGAAAGTGAGATCTAATAAAGATAGTATGATAAGATAAATATATTTTTGGTATTTTATAATATAGATGAAAAAAAGTAAAGATGCAAATAAAAGTAGATTGGAAGCAAATATGATAAAATATAGACCCGAGGGCCATAGATTTCACTAGAGGCTTCTCTCGAGATAGCATAAGCATTATGGTGGGTGAACAAATTACTGTCGAGCAATTGATAGAAAAGCGAATAATTATGAGATTATCTAGGCATGATCACGTATATAGGCAGCACATCCGCAACAAGTAGACCGACTCCTGCCTGCATCTACTACTATTACTCCACACATCGACCGAGTCCTGCCTGCATCTAGAGTATTAAGTTCATAAGAACAGAGTAACGCATTAAGCAAGATGACATGATGTAGAGGGATAAACTCAAGCAATACGATATAAACCCCATCATGTTATCCTCGATGGCAACAATACAATATGTGCCTTACAAACCTTTCTGTCACTGGATAAGGACACCGCAAGGTTAAACCCAAAGCTAAGCATTTCTCCCATGGCAAGAAAGATCAATCTAGTAGGCCAAACCAAACTGATAATTCGAAGAGACATGCAAAGATAACTCAATCATACATAAAAGAATTCAGAGAAGATTCAAATATTATTCATAGATAAACTTGATCATAAACCCACAATTCATCGGATCTCGACAAACACACCGCAAAAAGAGATTACACCGAATAGATCTCCACAAGAGAGGGGGAGAACATTGTATTGAGATCCAAAAAGAGAGAAGAAGCCATCTAGCTAATAACTATGGACCCGTAGGTCTGTGGTAAACTACTCATAACTCATCGGAAGGGCTATGGTGTTGATGTAGAAGCCCTCCATGGTCGATTCCCCCTCTGGCAGAGTGCCGGCGAAGGCTCCAAGATGAGATCTTGCAGATACAGAAGGTTATGGCGGTGGAAATTGTGTTTCGGGTGCTCCTTAGATGTTTTCGGGGTATGTAGGCTTATATAGGAGGAGGAAGTACGTCGGTGGCCGCCCGAGGGGCCCACGAGACAGGGGGTGTGCCCTATAGGGGGGGGCTCCCTCCTATCTCGTGACCGCCTCGGCTGCTTCTTGACTTGCACTCCAAGTCCTCTGGATCACGTTCGTTCCAAAAATCACACCTCCAAAGGTTTCATTCCGTTTGGACTCCGTTTGATATTCCTTTTCTTCGAAATACTGAAATAGGCAAAAAAAACAGCAATACGGGCTGGGCCTCCGGTTAGTAGGTTAGTCCCAAAAATGATATAAATGTGTAAAATAAAGCCCATAAACATCCAAAAGGGGTAATATAATAGCATGGAACAATAAAAAATTATAGATGCGTTGGAGACGTATCAGAAAGCTCCCAACAAGCAAAAGAAGAACGGGAAATCTTTTTTGGGGTTTTCTTTTAGTTACTACTACTACAGCATGGAAAGTAAACTAACTAAAGTTTTTTGTTTTTCTTAAGGTTATTCAAACACACAAGAAGAAAACTAGAAAGAGAAATTAAACTAGCATGGATAGTACAATGAAAAAGTATGAGCAGCGACAACTAGAATGAGTGTGTGAACATGAATGTAATGTCGGTGAGAAATACATACTCCCCCAAGCTTAGGCTTTTGGCCTAAGTTGGTCTATGGCCATGGGTAGCCTAGCTGATATCCGAAGTTGTAACTGGGGTCGTACTGAGATGCAGCAGCCATTGCCTCCTGAGCTGCAGCATGGTGGCGAGCTGCCTCCGTCCTCCTCTCATACTCATTTGCCTCTTCCCTGGTGATAACATATCTTCCTTTTGCCTAATAGTCAAACAGGGCAGGAGCAGGGAGAGTAATATGGACAGCGCAATGTTTGTCAAATATTAGTCGATACTGGAGGAATTGTTCATTCCTCTCAAGAAAATGATGATTAACCATGGCATTATAATCTAAATAAACGGGAGACAACTCCCTATTATTTTCATGTGCAGGTATACCAAGATAATTAGCCACACGGTTTGCATAAATCCATCCAAATAAGTCTCCAAATAAACCATTATTATGCAACCTACATGCAACAATTGCCCCCAAGTTGTATTGTTTATTACCTAATACAGCACTCTTGAGAACACAAAGATCAGGAACACACATGTGACATTCTTCATCTTTACCGTTAATGCATCTACCAATGAAGAGAGCGAAATAATGTATAGCGGGAAAGTGAATGCTCCCTATGGTAGCTTGTGCTATTTCTCTAGATTCTCCCAAAGTGATACGAGCAAGAAAGTCTTTATATTCAGATTTACGAGGTTCATTAACACTACCCCACTGTGGGAGTTTACAAGCAGTAGTAAAATCTTCTAGGTCCATGGTATATGATTTATCATAAATATCAAACAGGACATTTTGAGAATTGCACGAAGATGTAAATTTAAACCTTCTTACAAAGGAATCAGTCAAATGGTATTATTGAGGACACTTATCTTGCATGAAGTCCTCAAGATCGGCATTACGCACATATGCATCAAATTCATCCTTGATGCCTGCTTTGACCATAAACTCCTCTGATGGGCATTCACAAGGCGGCACAACAGCTTCCCTTAGTGGTTCATTGTCTTGCTCACGTATTGCAAGCCTGGGTCCTTTCTTCCTTGAAGAACCACCCTGGTACATTTTCCCGGACATATTTATTCCTCTGAAAAAATTCTGAAATTTTTAGTAACTCAAAATAAAAGTGAATCAAACTCAACAAAATTGATAGAAACTACTCCCACAAGTGCCTAGAGCCTATATCATGCATTAGAATTACTTGGGACCATATAAATTTGACATGAAAGCTCAAGAACAGGGTCACCTAGGCAGCAAAAATTTGCAATAAATAAAGCACTAGAACAAAAACTAATTGGACCATTGGAGGAGTCACATACCAAAGAACAATCCCCCAAAGCAGTTTTGTGAATGAGACTTTGAGTAAGGAGATCGAAAATGGCAGCAAGATGAGCTAGAACTCGTGCTTGAGCTGGACAGTGATTTTTTTGGGAGGAAGAAGAAGTGTGTGGGTGCAGGAATAAGTGGAGGGGGCAACCGTGGGCCCACGAGGCATGGGGCGCGCCCTGGACCCTCGTGGCCAGGTGCCAGTCCCCCTGCTGTGTTCTCAGTGCCAGATATTCTCAAATATCCCAGAAAAAATCATAATAAATTTGCAACGCATTTGGAGAACTTTTATTTTCGGGTATTTTTTAATTGCATGGATAATTCAGAAAACAGACATAAAATATTATTTTAACTTTATTTAATATAAATAACAGAAAGTAAAAGGAGGGTACAGAAGGTTGTGCCTTGTAACTTCATCCATCTCATGCTCATCAAAAGGAATTCACTAACAAGGTTGATCAAGTCTTGTTAACAAACTCATTCCGAGTAACATGGAACCGGAGAAATTTCGAATAACACTAGGTTACCTCAACGGGGATATGCACATCCCCAATAATAAGAATATCATATTTCTTCTTGACAGTAGGAAGAGGAAATTCAAAACCTCCAATAATAATAGTTAGAATTTTTCCAATAGAATTGATGCTATGAACTTGAGGTTGTTTCCTCGGAAAGTGTACCATATGCTCATTACCATTAGCATGAAAAGTGACATTGCCTTTGTTACAATCAATAATAGCCCCTGCAGTATTCAGAAAGGGTCTACCAAGGATAATCGACATACTATCATCCTCGGGAATATCAAGAATAACAAAGTCCGTTAATATAGTGACGTTTGCAACCACAACAGGCACATCCTCACAAATACCGACAGGTATAGCAGTTGATTTATCAACCATTTGCAAAGATATTTCAGTAGGTGTCAACTTATTCAATTCAAGTCTACGATATAAAGAGAGAGGCATAACACTAACACCGGCTCCAAGATCACATAAAGCAGTTTTAACATAGTTTCTTTTAATGGAGCATGGTATAGTTGGTACTCCTGGATCTCCAAGTTTCTTAGGTATTCCACCTTTAAAAGTGTAATTAGCAAGCATGGTGGAAATTTCAGCTTCTCGTATCTTTCTTTTATTTGTAATGATATCTTTCATGTATTTAGCATAAGGACTTACTTTAAGCATATCAGTTAAGCGCATACGTAGGAAGATAGGTCTAATCATTTCAGCAAAGCGCTCAAAATCCTCATCATCCTTTTTCTTGGATGGCTTAGGAGGAAAAGACATGGGTTTCTGAACCCATGGTTCTCTTTCTTTACCGTCCTTCCTAGAAACAAAGTCTCTCTTATCATAATGTTGATTCTTTGATTGTGGGTTATCAAGATCAACAACAGGTTCAATCTCTACATCATTATTATTGCTAGGTTGAGCATGAACATGAACATTATCATTAACATTATCACTAGGTTCATATTCATCACCAGGTTGTGTTTCAGCATCAGAAATAGAAATATCATTGGGATTCTCAGGTGTGTCTACAACAGGTTCACTAGAAGCATGCAAAGTCCTATCATTTTTCTTTTTCTTCTTTTTAGAAGGACTAGGTGCAGCTACATTATTTCTCTGAGAATCTTGCTCAATTCTCTTAGGGTGGTCTTCAGGATACAAAGGTTCCTGAGTCATTTTACCCGTTCTAGTAGCCACTCTAACAGGAAAATCATGTTTATTATTTAATTCATCGAGCAAATCACTTTGAGCTTTAAGTACTTGTTCTGCTTGAGTGGTAACCATAGAAGTATATTTACTAATGAGTTTAAGTTCACCTTTAACTCTAGCCATATATTCACTGAAGCGTCCAATCATGTAAGAATTACTCTTTAATTCTCTACCAACGTAAGCATTGAAATTTTCTTGTCTAGCCATAAAGTCATCAAATTCATCCAAGCATGGGCAAGCAAACTTAGTAGACGGGATTTCAACTTTATCATATCTATAGAGCGAATTTACCTTTACTACCCGTGACGGGTTATCAAGACCATGTGTTTCTTCAATAGGTGGTATATTAAGACCATGTATTTCTTCAACAGGAGGTAAATTCATAACATCTTCAGCTCTAATACCTTTTTTTTCATAGATTTCTTTGCCTCTTGCATATCTTCAGGACTGAGAAATAGAACTCCCCTTTTCTTCGAAGTTGGTTTAGGAGTTGGCTAAGGAGTTTGTTCAGGAAGTGTCCAATTATTTTCATTAGTCAACATATTATTCAGTAGCAATTCGGCTTGATCGACAGTTCTTTCCCTGAAAACAAAACCAACACAACTATCCAAGTGGTCCTTGGAAGCATTGGTTAGTCCATTATAAAAGATATCAAGTATTTCATTTTTCTTAAGAGGATGATCAGGCAAAGCATTAAGTAATCGGAGAAGCCTCCCCCAAGCTTGTGGGAGACTCTCTTCTTCAATTTGCACAAAATTATATATTTCCCTCAAGGCAGCTTGTTTCTTATGAGCAGGAAAATATTTAGCAGAGAAGTAATAAATCGTATCCTGGGGACTACGCACACAACCAGGATCAAGAGAATTAAACCAAGTTTTAGCATCACCCTTTAATGAGAATGGAAATATCTTAAGGATATAATAGTAGCGAGATTTCTCATCATTAGTGAACAGGGTGGCTATATCATTCAATTTAGTAAGATGTGCCACAACGGTTTCAGATTCATAGCCATAAACAGGATCAGATTCAACCAAAGTAATTATCTCAAGATTGACTGAGAATTCATAGTCCTTATCAGTAACAAAGATAGGTGAAGTAGCAAAAGCAGGGTCATATTTCATTCTAGCATTCAGAGTTTTCTGTTTCAGTTTAGTTAATAACTTCTTAAGATCAGATCTATCATTGCAAGCAAGAAAATCTCTAGCAGTTTCTTCATCCATAACATAACCCTCAGGAACAATAGGTAATTCATATTTAGGGGGAGAACATTCATCATCACTATCTTCAATAATTTCATTTTCAATAATTTCATTCTTTCTAACCCTAGCAAGTTGTTCATCAAGATATTCACCTAATGGCACAGTAGTATCAAGAATAGAAGTAGTTTCATTATAAGTATCATGCATAGTACAAGTGGCAGCATCAATAACATGCGACATATCAGAATTAATAGCAGAGGCAGGTTTAGGTGTCGCAAGCTTACTCATAACAGAAGGAGAATCTAGTGCAGAGCTAGATGGTAGTTCCTTACCCCCCCCTGTAGTTGAGGGACAAATCTTTGTTCTTTCGTCTTTCAAGTTCTTCATAGTGACCAGAAGATATAAATCCCTAGTGACTCAAAGAATAGAGCTATGCCCCCGGCAACGATGCCAGAAAATAGTCTTGATAACCCACAAGTATAGGGGATCACAACAGTTTTCGAGGGTAGAGTATTCAACCCAAATTTACTGATTCGACACAAGGGGAGCCAAAGAATATTCTCAAGTATTAGCAGTTGAGTTGTCAATTCAACCACACTTGGATAACTTAGTATCTGCAGCAAAGTATTTAGTAGCAAAGTAGTATGGAAGTAACGGTAATAGTGGCAAAAGTAACAGTAGCAGTTTTGTAGTAATTGTAATAGTAACAACGGTAAAGTAAATAAGCAAAGAACAATATGTGAAAAGCTCGTAGGCATTGGATTAGTGATGGAAAATTATGTTGGATGCGATTCCTCATGTAATAGTTATTGTTGGGGAACGTTGCATAAAATAAAAATTTTCCTACGTTCACCAAGATCAATCTATGAGTTCATCTAGCAATGAGAGAGAGGAGTGCATCTACATACCCTTGTAGATCGCGAGCGGAAGCGTTCAAGAGAATGGGGTTGAGGGAGTCATACTCGTCGTGATCCAAATCACCGGAGATCCTAGCGCCGAACGGACGGCACCTCCGCATTCAACACATGTACGGTCAGCGTGACGTCTCCTCCTTCTTGATCCAGCAAGGGGGAAGGAGAGGTTGATGAAGATCCAGCAGCACGACGGCGTGTTGGTGGGTGCAGGAGGGATCCGGCAGGGCTTCGCCAAGCGACTACGGGAGGAAGAGGTGTAGCAAAGGGGGAAGGGAGGCGCCAGGTGTCAGGGTGCGGCTGCCCTCCCACCCCCCCTCTTTATATAGGGACCCCAAGGGGGGCGCCGGCCCTAGGAGATGGGATCTCCTAGGGGGGCGCCGGCCAAGGGGGAAGACTTGCCCCCCAAGGCAAGTGGAGGCGCCCCCTCCCCTAGGGCTCCCAACCCTAGGCGCAGAGGGGGGCCCAGGAGGGGCGCACCAGCCCACCAGGGGCTGGTTCCCCTCCCACTTCAGCCCATGGGACCCTCCGGGATGGGTTGCCCCACCCGATGGACCCCCGGGACCCTTCCGGTGGTCCCGGTACAATACCGGTGAACCCCGAAACTTTCCCGATGGCCGAAACTCGACTTCCCATATATAATTCTTTACCTCCGGACCATTCCGGAACTCCTCGTGACGTCCGGGATCTCATCCGGGAGTCCGAACAACTTTCGGTTTCCTGCATACTAATATCTTTACAACCCTAGCGTCACCGAACCTTAAGTGTGTAGACCCTACGGGTTCGGGAGACACGCAGGCATGACCGAGACTGCTCTCCGGTTAATAACCAACAGTGGGATCTGGATACCCATGTTGGCTCCCACATGCTCCTCGATGATCTCATCGGATGAACCACGATGTCGAGGATTCAAGCAACCCCGTATACAATTCCCTTTGTCAATCGGTATGTTACTTGCCCGAGATTCGATCGTTGGTATCCCAATACCTCGTTCAATCTCGTTACCGGCAAGTCACTTTAATCGTACCGTAATGCATGATCCCGTGACCATACACTTGGTCACTTTGAGCTCATTATGATGATGCATTACCGAGTGGGCCCAGAGATACCTCTCCGTCATGTGGAGTGACAAATCCCAATCTCGATCCGTGTCAACCCAACAGACAGTTTTGGAGATACCTATAGTGCACCTTTATAGTCACCCAGTTACGTTGTGACGTTTGGTACACCCAAAGCACTCCTACGGTATCCGGGAGTTACACGATCTCATGGTCTAAGGAAAAGATACTTGACATTGGAAAAGCTCTAGCAAACGAACTACACGATCTTTGTGCTATGCTTAGGATTGGGTCTTGTCCATCACATCATTCTCCTAATGATGTGATCCCATTATCAATGTAATCCAATGTCCATAGTTAGGAAACCATGACTATCTGTTGATCAACAAGCTAGTCAACTAGAGGCTCACTAGGGACATATTGTGGTCTATGTACTCACACGTGTATTACGATTTCCGGATAATACAATTATAGCATGAATAAAAGACAATTATCATGAACAAGAAATATAATAATAATCCTTTTATTATTGCCTCTAGGGCATATTTCCAACAGTCTCCCACTTGCACTAGAGTCAATAATCTAGTTACATTGTGATGAATCGAACACCCATAGAGTTCTGGTGTTGATCATGTTTTGCTCGCGGAAGAGGTTTAGTCAACGGATGTGCGACATTCAGATCCGTATGTACTTTGCAAATATCTATGTCTCCATCTTAAACATTTTCACGGATGGAGTTGAAACTACGCTTGATGTGCCTGGTCTTCTTGTGAAACCTGGGCTCCTTGGCAAGGGCAATAGCTCCAGTGTTGTCACAGAAGAGAGAGATTGGCCCCGACGCATTGGGTATGACTCCTAGGTCGGTGATGAACTCCTTCATCCATATTGCCTCATGTGCTGCCTCCGAGGCTGCCATGTACTCCGCTTCACATGTAGATCCCGCCACGACGCTCTGCTCGCAACTGCACCAGCTTACTGCTCCACGATTCGACATATACACGTATCCGGTTTCTGAGTTAGAGTCATCCAGATCTGTGTCGAAGCTAGCATCGACGTAACCCTTTACGACGAGCTCTTCGTCACCTCCATAAACAAGAAACATGTCCTTTGTCCTTTTCAGGTACTTCAGGATATTCTTGACCGCTGTCTAGTGTTCCTTGCCGGGACTACTTTGGTACCTTCCTATCAAACTTACGGCAAGGTTTACATCAGGTCTGGTACACAGCATGGCATACATAATAGATCCTATGGCTGAGGCATAGGGGATGACACTCATATCTTCTTTATCTTCTGCCGTGGTCGGGCATTGAGCCGAGCTCAATCTCACACCTTGCAATACATGCAAGAACCCTTTCTTGGACTGATCCATTTTGAACTTCTTCAATATCTTATCAAGGTATGTGCTTTGTAAAAGACCTATGAGGCGTCTCGATCTATCCCTATAGATCTTGATGCCTAATATGTAAGCAGCTTCTCCAAGGTCCTTCATTGAAAAACACTTATTCAAGTAGGCCTTAATGCTGTCCAAAAGTTCTATATCATTTCCCATCAAAAGTATGTCATCTACATATAATATGAGAAATGCTACAGAGCTCCCACTCACTTTCTTGTAAACGCAGGCTTCTCCATAAGTCTACATAAACCCAAACGCATTGATCATCTCATCAAAGCGAATGTTCCAACTTCGAGATGCTTGCACCAACCCATAAATGGATCGCTGGAGCTTGCATACCTTGTTAGCATTCTTAGGATCGACAAAACCCTCCGGCTGCATCATATACAGTTCTTCCTTAAGATAGCCATTAAGGAATGCCGTTTTGACGTCCATCTGCCATATCTCATAATCATAGTATGCGGCAATTGCTAACATGATTCAGACGGACTTCAGCTTCGCTACGGGAGAGAAAGTCTCATTGTAGTCAACCCCTTGAACTTGCCAATAACCCTTAGCGACAAGTCGAGCTTTATAGATGGTAACATTACCATCCGCGTCCATCTTCTTCTTAAAGATCCATTTGTTTTCTATCGCTCGCCGATCATCGGGCAAGTCTGTCAAAGTCCATACTTTGTTTTCATACATGGATTCTGTCTCGGATTGCATGGCTTCAAGCCATTTGTTGGAATCTAGGCCCGCCATCGCTTCTTCATAGTTCGAAGGTTCACCGTTGTCTAACAACATGATTTCCAGGACAGGGTTGCCATACCACTCTAGTGTGGAACGTGTCCTTGTGGACCTCCGAAGTTCAGTAGCAACTTGATCCGAAGTACCTTGATCATCATCATTAATTTCCTCTCCAGTCGGTGTAGGCACCACATGAACATTTTCCTGAGCTGCACTACTTCCGGTTCAAGAGGTAGTACTTCATCGAGTTCTACTTTCCTCCCACTTACTCCTTTCGAGAGAAACTCTTTTTCCAGAAAGGACCCGTTCTTGGCAACAAAGATCTTGCCTTCGGATCTAAGGTAGAAGGTATACCCAATGGTTTCCTTAGGGTATCCTATGAAGACGCATTTTTCCGACTTGGGTTCGAGATTTTCAGGTTGAAGTTTCTTGACATAAGCATCACATCCCCAAACTTTTAGAAACGACAGCTTAGGTTTCTTCCCAAACCATAATTCATACGGTGTCGTCTCAACGGATTTAGACGGAGCCCTATTTAAAGTGAATGTAGCTGTCTCTAGAGCGTCTCCCCAAAATGATAGCGGTAAATCAGTAAGAGACATCATAGATCGCACCATATCCAATAGAGTGCGATTACGACGTTCGAACACACCATTACGCTGAGGTGTTCCAGGCGGCGTGAGTTGTGAAACGATTCCACATTTTCTTAAGTGCGTACCAAATTCATGACTTAAATATTCTCCTCCACGATCTGATCGTAAGAACTTTATTTTTCGGCCACGTTGATTCTCTACTTCATTCTGAAATTCCTTGAACTTTTCAAAGGTCTCAGACTTGTGTTTCATCAAGTAGACATACCCATATCTACTTAAGTCATCAGTGAGAGTGAGAACATAATGATATCCTCCGCGAGCCTCAACGCTCATTGGACCACACACATCAGTATGTATGATTTCCAATAAGTTGGTTACTCGCTCCATTGTTCTGGAGAACGGAGTCTTGGTCATTTTGCCCATGAGGCATGGTTCGCATGTGTCAAATGATTCATAATCGAGAGACTCTAAAAGTCCATCAGCATGGAGCTTCTTCATGCGCTTGACACCAATGTGACCAAGGCGGCAGTGCCACAAGTATGTGGGACTATCGTTATCAACTTTACATCTTTTGGTATTCACACTATGAATATGTGTAACATGACATTCGAGATTCATTAAGAATAAACCATTGACCATCTGGGCATGACCATAAAACATATCTCTCATATAAATAGAACAACCATCATTCTCAGATTTAAATGAGTAGCCATCTCATATTAAACGAGATCCAGATACAATGTTCATGCTCAAACTTGGCACTAAATAACAATTATTGAGGTTTAAAACTAATCCCGTGGGTAAATGTAGAGGTAGCGTGCCGACGGCGATCACATCGACCTTGGAACCATTCCCGACGTGCAGCGTCACCTCATCCTTCGCCAGTCTCCGCTTATTCCGCAGCTCCTGCTGTGAGTTACAAATATGAGAAACGACACCGGTATCAAATACCCAGGAGTTACTACGAGTACTGGTAAGGTACACATCAATTACATGTATATCACATATACCTTTAGTGTTGCCGGCCTTCTTGTCCGCTAAGTATTTGGGGCAGTTCCACTTCCAGTGACCCTTCCCTTTGCAATAAAAGCACTCAGTCTCAGGCTTGGGTCCATTCTTTGACTTCTTCCCGGCAACTGGCTTACCGGGCGTGGCAACATCTTTGCCGTCCTTCTTGAAGTTCTTCTTACACTTGCCCTTGTTGAACTTGGTGGTTTTATTGACCATCAACACTTGATGTTCTTTCTTGATTTCTACCTCTGCCGACTTCAGCATTGAAAATACTTCAGGAATAGTTTTCTCCATCCCTTGCATATTGTAGTTCATCACAAAGCTCTTGTAGCTCGATGGGAGCGACTGAAGGATTATGTCAATGACCGCCTCGTCTGGGAGGTTAATGTCCAGCTGGGACAGGCGGTTGTGCAACCCAGACATTTTGAGTATGTGCTCACTAACAGAACTATTTTCCTCCATCTTACAACTATAGAACTTGTCGGAGACTTCATATCTCTCGACCCGGGCATGAGCTTGGAAAACCATTTTCAGCTCCTCGAACATCTCATATGCTCCGTGTTGCTCAAAACGCTTTTGGAGCCCCGGTTCTAAGCTGTAAAGCATGCCGCACTGAACGAGGGAGTAATCATCAGCACATGACTGCCAAGCGTTCATAACGTCTTGGTTCTCTGGGATGGGTGCTTCACCTAGTGGTCCTTCTAGGACATATGCTTTCTTGGCATCTATGAGGATGATCCTCAGGTTCCGGACCCAGTCCGTATAGTTGCTGCCATCATCTTTCAGCTTGGTTTTCTCTAGGAACGCGTTGAAGTTCATGTTGACATGAGCGTTGGCCATTTGATCTACAAGACATATTTTGCAAAGATTTTAGACTAAGTTCATGATAATTAAGTTCATCTAATCAAATTATTTGATGAACTCCCTCTAGTCATCTAAGTGTTACATGATCCGAGTCGACTAGGCCGTGTCCGATCATCACGTGAGACGGACTAGTCATCATCGGTGAACATCTCCATGTTGATCGTAACTTCCATATGACTCATGTTCGACCTTTCGGTCTCTGTGTTCCGAGGCCATGTCTGTACTTGCTAGGCTCGTCAAGTTAACCTAAGTGTTTTTGCATGTGTAAAACTGTCTTACACCCATTGTATGTGAACGTAGGAATCTATCACACCTGATCATCACGTGGTGCTTCGAAATGACGAACTTTAGCAATGGCGCACAGTTAGGGGGAACACTTTCTTGAAATTATTATGAGGGATAATCTTATTTACTACCATTGTTCTAAGTAAACAAGATGCATAAACATAATAAACATCACATGCAATTATATAGTAGTGACATGATATGGCCAATATCATATAGCTCCTTTGATCTCCATCTTCAGGGCTCCATGATCATCTTCGTCACCGGCATGACACCATGATCTCCATCATCATGATCACCATCATCGTGTCTCCATGAAGTTGCTCGCCAACTATTACTTCTACTACTATGGCTAACAATTTAACAATAAAGTAAAGTAATTACATGGCGTTAAATCATTGGCACACAGGTCATATAATAATTAAGACAACTCCTATGGCTCCTGCCGGTTGTCATACTCATCGACATGCAAGTCGTGATTCCTATTACAAGAACATGATCTCATACATCACAATATATCATTCATCATTCATCACAACTTTTGGCCATATCACATCACAAAGCAATTGCTGCAAAAACAAGTTAGACGTTCTCTAATTGTTGTTGCATCTTTTACATGGCTGCAATAGGGTTCTAGCAAGACCGTTTTCTTACCTACGATAAATCCACAACGTGATTTGTCAACTTCTATTTACCCTTCATAAGGACCCTTTTCATTGAATCCGCTCCAACTAAAGTGGGAGAGACAGACACCCGCTAGCCACCTTATGCAACTAGTGCATGTCAGTCGGTGGAACCTGTCTCACGTAAGCGTACGTGTAAGGTCGGTCCGGGCCGCTTCATCCCACAATACCGCTGAAGCAAAATAAGACTAGTAGTGGCAAGAAAGTTGACAACATCTACGCCCACAACAGATTTGTGTTCTACTCGTGCAATAGAGAACTACGCATAAACCTGGCTCATGATGCCACTGTTGGGGAACGTTGCATAAAATAAATTTTTTCCTACGTTCACCAAGATCAATCTATGAGTTCATCTAGCAACGAGAGAGAGGAGTGCATCTACATACCCTTGCAGATCGCGAGCGGAAGCGTTCAAGAGAACGGGGTTGAGGGAGTCGTACTCGTCGTGATCCAAATCACCGGAGATCCTAGCGCCGAACGGACGTTACCTCTACGTTCAACACACGTACGGTCAGCATGACGTATCCTCCTTCTTGATCCAGCAAGGGGGAAGGAGAGGTTGATGAAGATCCAGCAGCACGACGGCGTGGTGGTGGATGCAGCAGGGATCCGGCAGGGCTTTGCCAAGCGACTACGGGAGGAAGAGGTGTAGCAAAGGGGGAAGGGAGGCGCCAGGTGTCAGGGTGCGGCTGCCCTCCCACCCCCCCTCTTTATATAGGGACCCCAGGGGTGGGCGCCGGCCCTAGGAGATGGGATCTCCTGGGGGGGCGGCGGCCAAGGGGGAAGACTTGCCCCCCAAGGCAAGTGGAGGCGCCCCCTCCCCTAGGGTTCCCAACCCTAGGCGCAGAGGGGGGCCAAGGGGGGGGGCGCACAAGCCCACCAGGGGCTGGTTCCCCTCCCACTTCAGCCCATGGGCCCCTCCGGGATGGGTGGCCCCACCCGGTGGACTCCCAGGACCCTTCCGGTGGTCCCGGTACAATACCGGTGAACCCCGAAACTTTCCCGATGACCGAAACTCGACTTCCCATATATAATTATTTACCTCCGGACCATTCTGGAACTCCTCGTGACGTCTGGGATCTCATCCGGGACTCCGAACAACTTTCGGTTTGCTGCATACTAATATCTTTATAACCCTAGCGTCACCGAACCTTAAGTGTGTAGACCCTACAGGTTCGGGAGACACGCAAACATGACCGAGACTGCTCTCTGGTCAATAACCAACAGCGGGATCTGGATACCCATGTTGGCTCCCACATGCTCCTCGATGATCTCATCGGATGAACCACGATGTCGAGGATTCAAGCAACCCCGTATACAATTCCCTTTGTCAATCGGTATGTTACTTGCCCGAGATTCGATCGTCGGTATCCCAATACCTCGTTCAATTTCGTTACCGGCAAGTCACTTTACTCGTACTGTAATGCATGATCCCGTGACCAGACACTTGGTCACTTTGAGTTCATTATGATGATGCATTACCGAGTGGGCCCAGAGATACCTCTCCGTCATGCGGAGTGACAAATCCCAATCTCGATCCATGTCAACCCAACAGACACTTTCGGAGATACCTGTAGTGCACCTTTATAGTCACCCAGTTACGTTGTGACGTTTGGTACACCCAAAGCACTCCTACAGTATCCGGGAGTTACACGATCTCATGGTCTAAGGAAAAGATACTTGACATTGGAAAAGCTCTAGCAAACGAACTACATGATCTTTGTGCTATGCTTAGGATTGGGTCTTGTCCATCACATCATTCTCCTAATGATGTGATCCCATTATCAATGACATCCAATGTCCATAGTCAGGAAACCATGACTATCTGTTGATCAACGAGCTAGTCAACTAGAGGCTCACTAGGGACATATTGTGGTCTATGTACTCACACGTTTATTACGATTTCTGGATAATACAATTATAGCATGAATAAAAGACAATTATCATGAACAATAAATATAATAATAATCCTTTTATTATTGCCTCTAGGGCATATTTCCAACAGTTATCACGTAGGGTGACACAAAACTAGCTCCAGTTCATCAATGTAATGTAGGCATGTATTCCAAATATAGTCATACGTGCTTATGGAAAAGAACTTGCATGACATCTTTTGTCCTACCCTCCCGTGGCAGCGGGGTCCTAATGGAAACTAAGGGATATTAAAGCCTCCTTTTAATAGAGTACTGGACCAAAGCATTAACACATAGTGAATACATGAACTCCTCAAACTATGATCATCACCGAGAAGTATCCCGATTATTTTCACTTCGGGGTTTTCGGATCATAACACATACTAGGTGACTATAGAATTGCAAGATAGGATCAAGAACTCACATATATTCATGAAAACATAATAGGTTCAGATCTGAAATCATGGCACTCGGGCCCTAGTGACAAGCATTAAGCATAGCAAAGTCATACCAACATCAATCTCAGAACATAGTGGATACTAGGGATCAAACACTAACAAAACTAACTTGATTACATGGTAAATCTCATCCAACCCATCACCGTCCAGCAAGCCTACGATGGAATTACTCACGCACGGCGGTGAGCATCATGAAATTGGTGATGGAGGATGGTTGGTGATGATGACGGCGACGAATCCCCCTCTCCGGAGCCCCGAACGGACTCTAGATCAGCCCTCCCGGGAGAGATTAGGGCTTGGCGTCAGCTCCGTATCGTAAAACGCGATGAATCTTTCTCTCTGATTTTTTTTCTCCGCGAAAGCAAATATATGGAGTTGGAGTTGAGGTCGGTGGACGTCCAGGGGGCCCATGAGGCAGGGGGCGCGCCCTACGAGAGGGGGCGTGCCCCCACCCTTGTGGACAGGGTGTGGCCCCCCTGACGTTGATTCTTTCACAAGTATTCTTTATTAATTCTGAAAAGTTGCTCCGTGGATTTTCAGGTCATTCCGAGAACTTTTATTTCTGCACAAAAATAACACCATGGTAGTTCTGCTGAAAACAGCGTCAGCCGGGTTAGTTCCATTCAAATCATGCAAGTTAGAGTCCAAAACAAGGGCAAAAGTGTTTGGAAAAATAGATACGACGGATACATATCAGTGCAGGGTTTGGGTTTCTCGGATGCCGAGGCGGCGACATACGAAGGCCAAGCAGTGTGGTTGGCTCTATGGCAGGCGAGCAGTGTGGCGGTGGCGGCAGCCTTTCTACTTGGTTATGTGGGCGACAAGGAGTGAGGCGGCGGGGATCCTAGCGGTGGTGGTGCTTTGGCAGTGGCATCTCCCAGATTGTGGTATGGTGGCTTGGTTTGGTGGCGGTGGACCTGGGACCGTCGTATCTTGGGTGGTGCGGGTGAGACTCCAGGCTAATGCTATGTGCTCCGGCGCCGTCGATGATGATGCATGTGGGTACCATGTCCCTTGATACGTCTCCAACGTATTTATAATTTTTGATTGTTCCATGTTATTATATTATCTATTTTGGATGTTTAAGGGCTTTACTATACACTTTTATATTATTTTTGGGACTAACCTATTAACCGGAGGCCCAGTCCAAATTGCTGTTTTTTTTTTTGCCTATTTCAGTGTTTCACAGAAAAGGAATATCAAAGGGAGTCCAAACGGAATGAAACCTTCGGGAGAGTCGTTTTTGGAACAAACGCAATCCAGGAGACTTGGAGTGGACGTCAGGTAAGCAACGAGGTGGCCACGAGGGTCCAGGGCACGCCCCCCACCCTCATGGGCCCCTCGTTGCTCCCCTGACCGACTTCTTTCGCCTATATATACTCATATACCCCAAAAACATCCAGGAGCACCATAGATTGGGAGTTCAGCCACCGCAAGCCTCTGTAGCCACCAAAAACCAATCGGGGCCCTATTCCGGCACCCTGTCGGAGGGGGATCCCTCACCGGTGGCCATCTTCATCATCCTGGCACTCTCCATGACGAGGAGGGAGTAGTTCACCCTCGGGGCTGAGGGTATGTACTAGTAGCTATGTGTTTGATCTCTCTCTCTCTCTCTCTCTCTCTCTCTCTCTCGTTTTCTTGATTTGGCACGATCTTGATGTACCGCGAGCTTTGCTACTGTAGTTGGATCTTATGATGTTTCTCCCCCTCTACTCTCTTGTAATGGATTGAGTTTTCCCTTTGAAGTTATCTTATCGGATTGAGTCTTTAAGGATTTGAGAACACTTGATGTATGTCTTGCATGTGCTTATCTCTGGTGACAATGGGATATTCACGTGATCTACTTGATGTACATTTTGGTGATCAACTCGCGGGTTCAGTGACCTTGTGAACTTATGCATAGGGGTTGGCACACGTTTTCGTCTTGACTCTCCGGTAGAAACTTTGGGGCACTCTTTGAAGTACTTTGTGTTGGTTGAATAGATGAATCTGAGATTGTGTGATGCATATTGTATAATCATGCCCACGGATACTTTAGGTGACATTGAAGAATCTAGGTGATGTTAGGGTTTTAGTTGATTTATGTCTTAAGGTGTTATTCTAGTACGAACTCTATGATAGATCGAACGTAAAGAGTAGCTTCCTGTTATTTTACTATGGACTATTGAATAGATCGATCAGAAAGGATAACTTTGAGGTGGTTTTGTACCCTACAATAATCTCTTTGTTTGTTCTCCGCTATTAGTGACTTTGGAGTGACTCTTTGTTTCATGTTGAAGGATAGTTATATGATCCAGTTATGTTATTATTGTTGAGAGAACTTGCACTAGTGAAAGTATGAACCCTAGGCCTTGTTTCCTAGTATTGCAATACCATTTACGCTCACTTTTATCATTAGTTACCTTGCTTTTTTTTCATATTACAAAAACCTATATCTACCATCTATATTGCACTTGTATCACCATCTCTTCGCCGAACTGGTGCAACTATACAATTTACCATTGTATTGGGTGTGTTGGGGACACAAGAGACTCTTTGTTATTTGGTTGCAGGGTTGTTTGAGAGAGACCATCTTCAACCTACGCCTCCCACGGATTGATAAACCTTAGGTCATCCACTTGAGGGAAATTTGGTACTGTCCTACAAACCTCTGCACTTGGAGGCCCAACAACGTCTACAAGAAAAAGGTTGTGTAGTAGAAATCAAGCTCTTTTCTGGCGCCGTTGCCGGGGAAGGTGAGTGCTTGAAGGTATATCTTTAGTACTTTTAATAGAATCTTTTAGTTTCTTGTTTTATCACTAGTTTAGTCTATAAAAGAAAATTATAAAAAAATTGGAATTGAGTTTGCCTCATACGCTTCATCTTTTTAAAATCTTTCGTGAGAATGATGGTATGGAAAATTGTGCTCAAGTGCTAGAAGAAGAAGTCTATAAAATATTTGGCACTAAATCTTTGAATGAGGAGCATGATTGCAATGTTATTAGTATGAACTCTTTGAATATTCATGGTACTAATGATAATTGCACTAGTCATGATGAAAATGTCTCTTATAAGCATGTCAATTTTTATGGAGTGCATAGAGTTTGCAAGTACACAACAAATAGGGAAGATAGATTTTGCAAGAGGCATAAGTATTTAGAAACCAAATGGTTGCAAGAAAGGCTAGATGCTTGTGTTGAAAATTTAAAATTTCTTTGCCATCCTTGTGAACTTTGCAATGAACGCGATCATTTAAATACCCAATGCAAATTGTTTCATGATCGAATCATGTCCAAAAATTGTGATGACTTGATTTCCCTTGCACATCATAATGAACTTAGTTTGCTTTTGGGTTATGAAGAAATAAAACGTATAACTAAAGATATGCCAGAATTTGTCCTTGATAAAGTTCTTGATTTTTATCTAGAAGAAATTTTTATATATTGTGCGGTGAATTGCATTGAAAATCCTTATATTGCCAATTACATAAAGAAAAGAAAGCAAATAGAAGATGAAGAGAATACCAATGAAAGGGAAGAGACTTCCCAATTTCCTCCTATTATTTCTTATGATGAATCAGGTAACGAGGAGGAGCTTTCTATTCAACCAATCTCATTAATAAGGAGCTCAAAAAAGAGGGTTAAACCCACACACGATGTGAAGAATAAAAAGAAAAGACGGAGAAGCAAAGGTATAAAGTTATCCCTCCCAAATGATGTTGCTCCTATTACTCATTGTGATGATGATAATTGCTATACTATTGGTGCTATCCATACTATTAATGATGAGCGTGATTATGCTTATCATATGAAAAGGCCCAAGCTTGGGGATGCTATGTTTGATGAGAATGACATGTTTGAGAATATATTTTCTACAATTAATGTTTGTCCCAAGCTTGGGGATGCTATGTTTAATGAAGATGATATTTTTAGCCTCCCAGGTTTTGCTGTTCAAATTTATTATGATGATAGCATGCCTCCTACTTATGATGGTTATATTGATGAAAGTGGGTTCGGAAGAGTGTCAACTTTAGGAAGTAATTATCCCACTATTTTGGAGGGTGTTGAATCTTATAATATTTATGAAAGTGGATTTGGAGAGGTCATGACTTTATTTAGTGATGAATCCACTATTTTGGAAGAGGTTTCAATTGATTATGATGAGAACAAAGTTGCTATATATGATGATTATTGTGATGACATGTATGCTATAAAGAATAATGATAACCATGAAACTTGTCATCATGATTTTAATTTTCAATTGGATTATGCCTCACATGATAGTTATTTTGTTGAGTTTGCTCCCACTACTATTCAAGGGAAGAAATTTGCTTATGTGGAGAGTAGTAAAATTTCTATGCTTGTGGCTCATGAAAAGAATGCTTTATGTGATAGTTATATTTTTGAATTCATTCATGATGCTATTGAAAATTATTATGAGGGAGGAATATATGCTTGTAGGAATTGCAATAATATCAAGTTTCCTCTCTATGTGCTTAAAGTTTTGAAGTTATGCTTGTTTTGCCTTCCTATGCTAGTTGATTATTGTTCCCATAAGTTGTTTGCTCACAAAATCCCTATGCATAGGAAGTGGGTTAGACTTAAATATGCTAGTCATATTATTCATGATGCTCTCTTTATGTTTCAATTCTTATCTTTTATGTGAGCATCATTGAAATTATCATGCCTAGCTAGGGGCGTTAAACGTTAGCGCTTGTTGGGAGACAACCCAATATTTACCCTTACTGTTTTTGTGTATCCATATGATTATGATACTGTAGTAATAATTTTTTATAGCTTTTGTTTCAATAAAGTGCCAAGTAAGACCTTTAGGATAGCTTACAGTGATAGTTGTGTTGCTCCTGCTGAAACTCAGAAACTTTTGCACCTAGTAAATTAGTTTTTATAATTCACAAAAACGCGATTTTGCTCTGATTCTTTCTGATATAGATTGGTACACCAATTTCTCAGGTTTTACTAATTTTGTAGGATTTTTGGAGTTCAGAAGTATTCGGGAGTTACAGATTAGTACAGACTATTCTGTTTCTGACAGATTCTATTTTCTATGTGTTGTTTGCTTATTTTGATGAATCTATGAGTAATATCGGAGGGTATGAACCATAGAGAAGTTGGAATACAGTAGATATTACACCAATATGAATTTAGAATGAGTTCATAACATTACCTAAGTGGTGATTTATTTTCTTATACTAACGGAGCTTACGAGTTTTGTGTTGAGTTTTGTGTTGTGAAGTTTTCAAGTTTTGGGCAAAGATTCGATGGACTATGGAATAAGGAGTGGCAAGAGCCTAAGCTTGGGGATGCCCAAGGCACCCCAAGATAATATTCAAGGACAACCAAGAGCCCATGCTTGGGGATGCCCCAGAAGGCATCCCCTCTTTCGTCTTCGTCTATCGGTAACTTTACTTGATGTCATATTTTTATTCACCACATGATATGTGTTTTGCTGGGAGCGTCTTGTATGATTTGAGTCTTTGCTTTTTAGTTTACCACAATCATCCTAGCTGTATACACCTTTTGGAGAGATACACATGAATCGGAATTTATTAGAATACTCTATGTGCTTCACGTATATCTTTTGAGCTAGATAATTTTGCTCTAGTACTTCACTTATATCTTTTTAGAGCATGGTGGTGATTTTATTTTATAGAAACTATTGATCTCTCATGCTTCACTTATATTATTTTGAGAGTCTTTCAGAACAGCATGGTATTTGCTTTGATTATAAAATTGGTCCTAATATGATGGGCATCCAAGATAGGTATAATAAAAACTATCATATAAAGTGCATTGAATACTATGAGAAGTTTGATACTTGATGATTGTTTTGAGATATGAGGGTGGTAATATTAGAGTCATGCTAGTGGAGTAGTTGTGAATTTGAGAGATACTTGTGTTAAAGTTTGTGATTCCCATAGCATGCACGTACGGTGAACCGTTATGTGATGAAGTCGGAGCATGATTTATTTTTTGATTGTATTCCTTATGAGTGGCGGTCGGGGAAGAGCGATGGTCTTTTCCTACCAATCTATCCCCCTAGGAGCATGCGTGTAGTACTTCATTTCGATAACTAATAGATTTTTGCAATAAGTATGTGAGTTCTTTATGGCTAATGTTGAGTCCATGGATTATACGCACTCTCACCCTTCCACCATTGCTAGCCTCTCTAATACCGCGCACCTTTCGCTGGTATCACATACCCACCATATATCTTCCTGAATCAACCACCATACCTACCTATTATGGCATTTCCATAGCCATTCCGAGATATATTGCCATGCAACTTTACCGAAAAAGGGTTTCCCCCCGCTTTGTATACAAAGCAACCAACTGAACCATACATGGATAGGTGTTGGGCAGAAGCAGCACAGTCACGCCCAAAAGAAACGATAGAGAAATAACAAAAGAAAACAAATTTCGACAATGATGGATCAACAAAAATGAAGAAGCCTCGCGATCACTGCGCCCACCGGGATCTTCCACTAGACTCCAAGACTCCGAAGCGTCGGCACCTATCAACACCTCCAAGAAGGATCGCGATGATGACGACGCTACTGCCAAGGGTTTCCCCTGGTACACAACGAGGCGAGAGGAAGGGCCATCGCGTCGGTGTCGGCCCCGCCGACAGGGGTTTCCCCCGATCCCAACACGCACCTCGGGCGCTCCGGATCCAGCCACCAAACCAACCACCACCCTGCACCAACGAGGTCATAAGGCCCCTACGCCGTCTCACCATGGCACCGCGAAGTGGGGACAGTGCGGCGAAGAATCAGAGCCGGGACTAGGGCATCAGCACCGTCGGCACATGGGAGGACCCCACCTCCACCGTCTGCGACGGTAGCCGTCCGGACGCAATAGCAGGAGCACACTAGGCCCATGGTCCCACAGGCCCGGCCGAGCCCTCATGGGCCTGTAAAGCTCCCGCCTTCGCGCTGCTGCCGGCACGCCATCGGCGCCGACGCCCCATATCCTAGCCGCTCCTCCTCCTCACCGCGCCGCAGACAATAAGGCCACACCGGAGAACCGGCCCTCTAGGACCCAGATGGGGCCGGGAGGGCCCAGATCTGGGCCGGGGGCGTGCCGCCGGCCACCGCACGTCACCACGCCGCCCTGCCGCCAAGGGCAGCACCGCCACCGCGCCCACCGCCGGCGACCGTCGCCGGGTCGCCGGGCCGCCGCCTGGCCGAGCAGCACCGCCGCTGTCACCTGCCCCGAGAAAGAGACGATCGCGTGGGGACAGAAGGGCCCACCGCCGCTGGCACCACCCGGGCCAGCGCCGGGGGCGCCCGCCGGCGGCTGCGGGGAAGAACCACCGGAGGAGGGGGCCGAAAGGAAGGGGAGGGGCGCGCCGCCCCGGCCACCTCCCGAGGAGGCGGTGCAGGGGCGGGAACGGGGAAGAGGGGGCGGGATGCGCCGGGGCGCGCGCGCCGGCGACCGACGGTGGCGAGAGGAGGCTAGGGCACCGGCAGCACCGGCGGAAACCCTAGCGGGAGGGAGCGCCTTGCCATGCAACTTTCCACCGTTTCGTTTATTATGACACGCTCCCCATTGTCATATTGCTTTTGCATGATCATGTAGTTGACATCGTATTTGTGGCAAAGCCACCATTCACTCTTGATTCAGTGCATATCCCGGTATACCACCGGAGGCATTCACATAGAGTCATATTTTGTCCTAAGTATCGAGTTGTAAGTAAATAAAAGTGTGATGATCTTTATTATTAGAGCATTGTCCCAGTGAGGAAAAGATGATGGAGACTAAGATTCCTCCACAAGTCGGGATGAGACTCCGGACTTTATGAAAAATAAAAGAGGCCAAAGAAGCTCAAATAAAAAAAGAGGCCAAAGAAGCCCATCAAAAAAAAGAGGAAAAAATGAGAGAAAAAGAGTGAAGGGACAATGTTACTATCCTTTTACCACACTTGTGCTTCAAAGTAGCACCATGATCTTCATGATAGAGAGTTTCCTATGTTGTCACTTTCATATGCGAGTGGGAATTTTTCATTATAGAACTTTTTATTTTTCATTATAGAACTTGGCTTCCTCAAATTGCCCTAGGTCTTCATCAGCAAGCAAGTTGGATGCACACCCACTTAGTTTCTTTTGATGAGCTTTCATACACTTATAGCTCTAGTACATCCGTTACATGGCAATCCCTACTCACTCACATTAATATCTATTAATGGGCATCTCCATAGCCCGTTGATACGCCTAGTTAATGTGAGACTATCTTTTCCTCCTTTTTGTCTTCTCCACAACCACTATTCTATTCCACATATAGTGCTATGTCCATGGCTCACGCTCATATATTGCATGAAGATTGAAAAAGTTTGAGAACATCAAAAGTATGAAATAATTGCTTGGCTTGTCATCGGGGTTGTGCATGATTAAATACTTTGTGTGATGAAGATAGAGCATAGCCAGACTATATGATTTTGTAGGGATAGCTTTCTTTGGCCATGTTATTTTGAGAAGACATGATTACTTTGTTAGTATGCTTGAAGTATTATTATTTTTATGTCAATATTAAACTTTTGTCTTGAATCTTTCGGATCTGAACTTTCATGCCATAATAGAGAAGATTACATTGATAAATATGTTAGGTAGTATTCCACATCAAAAATTCTGTTTTTATTATTTACCTACTCGAGGACGAGCAGGAATTAAGCTTGGGGATGCTTGATACGTTTCCAATGTATCTATAATTTTTGATTGTTCCATGCTATTATATTATTTATTTTGAATGTTTAATTGGCTTTATTATACACTTTTATATTATTTTTGGGACTAACCTATTAACCGGAGGCCCAGTCCAAATTGCTGTTTTTTTGCCCATTTCAGTGTTTCACAGAAAAGGAATATCAAAGGGAGTCCAAACGGAATGAAACCTTCGGGAGAATCATTTTTGGAACAAACAAAATCCAGGAGACTTGGAGTGGACGTCAGGTAAGCAACGAGGTGGCCACGAGGGTCCAGGGCACGCCCCCCACCCTCATGGGCCCCTCGTTGCTCCCCTGACCGACTTCTTTCGCCTATATATACTCATATACCCCAAAAACATCCAGGAGCACCATAGATTGGGAGTTCAGCCACCGCAAGCCTCTGTAGCCACCAAAAACCAATCGGGACCCTATTCCGGCACCCTGTCGGAGGGGGATCCCTCACCGGTGGCCATCTTCATCATCCTGGCACTCTCCATGACGAGGAGGGAGTAGTTCCCCCTTGGGGATGAGGGTATGTACCAGTAGCTATGTGTTTGATCTCTCTCTCTCTCGCGCGCGCGCGCGTTCTTGACTTGGCACGATCTTGATGTACCGCGAGCTTTGCTACTATAGTTGGATCTTATGATGTTTCTCCCCCTCTACTCTCTTGTAATGGATTGAGTTTTCTCTTTGAAGTTATCTTATCGGATTGAGTCTTTAAGGATTTGAGAACACTTGATGTATGTATTGCATGTGCTTATTTATGGTGACAATGGGATATTCACGTGATCCACTTGATGTACGTTTTGATGATCAACTTGCGGGTTCAGTGACCTTGTGAACTTATGCATAGAGGTTGGCACACATTTTCGTCTTGACTCTCCGGTAGAAATTTTGGGGCACTCTTTGAAGTACTTTGTGTTGGTTGAATAGATGAATCTGAGATTGTGTGATGCATATCGTATACTCATGCCCATGGATACTTGAGGTGACATTAGGATTTTGGTTGATTTGTGTCTTAAGGTGTTATTCTAGTATGAACTCTATGATAGATCAAAGGGAAAGAATAGCTTCGTGTTATTTTACTACAAACTCTTGAATAGATCGATCAGAAAGGATAATTTTGAGGTGGTTTTGTATCCTACAATAATCTCTTCGTTTGTTCTCCGCTATTAGTGACTTTGGAGTGACTCTTTGTTGTATGTTGATGGATAGTTATGTGATCCAGTTATGTTATTATTGTTGAGAGAATTTGCACTAGTGAAAGTATGAACCCTATGCCTTATTTCCTAGTATTGCAATACCGTTTACGCTCACTTTTATCATTAGTTACCTTGCTGTTTTTATATTTTCAGATTACAAAAACCTATATCTACCATCCATATTGCATTTGTATCACCATCTCTTCGCCAAACTAGTGTACCTATACAATTTACCATTGTATTGGGTGTGTTGGGGACACAAGAGACTCTTTATTATTTGGTTGCAGGGTTGTTTGAGAGAGACCATCTTCAACCTACGCCTCCCACGGATTGATAAACCTTAGGCCATCCACTTGAGGGAAATTTGCTACTGTCCTACAAACCTCTGCATTTGGAGGCCCAACAACGTCTACAAGAAAAATGTTGCGTAGTAGACATCATCCCTCTTGGGAGCATCGTTGTGGTCCCCCGCTCCACGTCAAGGCTCTGGGTCAAAACCCTTGACCATTCTTTGGTCACGGCAACGAAAACGTGGAGCTCAGGTACCCTTCGGTCCTTTGGCATCATCGTGCAAGCTTGGATCCTACCTCAAGGCTACTTCAGCTCTGGTTTGGGGCGGTCCCGGTGGCTTCCTATCCTTTACACGTGACATCGTTGAATCGCTCGTCTGTAGGCTGGATCAGCGCTCCATGCTCGGAGCGAGAGGGCAGGGGTCCTCTTCGACGACAACTTGGTGTGCGTGGTACATTGATGTACGATGGTTTCTCTTGGAGGTGCGATCTTTCTTTTAGTTAGTACCCTCGCGTGCTTTTTGATAGGGTGTGGGCACTCGTAAGTGGTGGAGCTAGAAAATTTCTATTAAGGACCAAGTGCTCCTAAAACTAATTGGGAAGGGCCAACTCATTTAAAAATAGATTTTTAGCATCAAATCATCACTACGTTTGCACTGTTCGCTACCACTTACTCTTGTAATCTTATTTTTACCTTTGATCTGCTTGTAAGAGGAGTTCTCCTCTTGTTGTATCGATTCAGCCGCATTGCTTTTATATATAAAGCGGGATTAAAGCCTTTTCTAGGTTAAGAGCCTCCTTTCATGGTTTTGATCGAGTTGGCACGACGTTGCTAGATTTTCATTTGAGAGATTTTTTACGCTTGGAACTTACTCGGAGTACTTTTCTCAGTTTCTACTCCTTCCGTCCGAAAATACTTGTCATCAAAATGAATAAAAAGAGATGTATCTAGAGTTAAAATATATCTAGATACATCCCCTTTTATTCATTTTGATGATAAGTATTTCCGGACGGAGGGAGTACATAAAAGTAGGTGCTTCTATCTACGGATAAAAGCAGCCTGTAATTATAGATACTCCGTATGGCTTATCGTCAAGGCAGGAGACAACAACATTTCTCTGTGATTATCCCTTGTTGCTACGTCAGGTTCTCAAGTTGCCACCACATGGCAGACGTGATAAGCGACCCAGTTTTGCCAAAGAAAAAGGTTCTTAAGGTTGCTGCAAAGCATCCACCCACCGGCCAACGGGATTTGAAAAAGGAAACTCACCACCGAAACAGCTGCAGCGGCGCGCGGAGTCGTCAGACAAAACAAGCAAACGGCACCCAGTAATATACAAAACCGGCGACCGATCACCCACAACGGAGAGGCTTATCCGAACCAAGCAAAGCAATGAGCGCGCACCGAGAGCCATCCTGTTGCTATATAAGATGCACCCCACGGCCAAAGATCCATCCATCCACACTTCACGGCATCCATTCCAGAGCAACAGCAGGTTCAGTTTCAGTTTCCATCTGGTTCGAGTGGTTTTTCGGTCGCTTGCCAATGGCGGACATAGCGATGCTGGTGGCCGACGAGGCGTTCGAGAAGAGGCTGCAGCGAGGGGCGCCCTTCGCCGGCGCCGGCGAGGAGGCGTCCAAAGGACGGGAGAACTTCGGGGCCGTGGCCAAGGTGTGGGGCTCCTGGGCGTCGGGGGTCAAGGTGCGCGTCGCGCTGCTCGTCAAGGCCGACGTCGCCGAGCCGAAGACACCGGTCGCCATGGCAGCCTTTGACGGCTTATTCTCTGCTTAATTAGTCATCTCCTTCTTTCTGAAATGGAGTTAATTTGGAGGAGTTTTACCTGTATCCCCACTCCTCCTCCCCTGAGTCAATTTCAGTATTGACTCGTCACTTGTATATACCCATGATGTAGTTTACTGAATTGCAAACATTTGTACTGCGCTCATTTCTGAATTGGGGCACTTTTACTGTTCAATTTAATTACCTTCGAAATTTAGTCCAAACAAACAAACAACAAGACGGTCAACACCGCGATTGCTCAGCAGCTGATTTTTTTTTATCAAACGAGCAAGTGAGCTGCATGTACTCTACTTCATTAAAGAAGAGAACGAAGCAAGTTATATGGTACAGGGTAACAGGTCCATCTAAGGCCAACCAAAAACAACTGCAAACTGAAAGAGAAGGAACCGGAAGCTAAACGGTGACCAGAACCACGACCCTGCCGAACTGACAAAGGACAACCCTGCCTAAAGGTAGGTAGCATGCAGGCCAGCTCCATTGCGAGCAGTCAGATTTGAGCTTCTCAATCGTGGATTTCAAGGGAGATCGCTCAGTTCTTTTCAATTCTCTTGGAATAAGCGTTTGTCTCGCTTTCTAGATAACCCTTATGCTAAGCACATAAAAAAAAGGGAATCATTTGGGGAAGTGGAGGTTGCCACGGTGGGCTGCTCTGGTTTGAAGGACCGCTGGGAAAAAGGAAAACCTTAAGTTGGGACGATCGTGGGATGCTCATAAAAAAACAAATAGTGTGATTTTGCGGTATGTATGTTGCACAGTATGAACCTCGATTTGAATTCTTGTGGTAAAGTTATTCCGTCTTCTGGAATTGTGCAATGGACATAGGTATTATTTTCTAGTACAACCAAAAGATGGAAGTTTACCTTGCCATATTCAAAAATTATTATACTAGGTGTACTCGTTGGGATAATATAAGTAAATGCATCAAGGTTATTATATATCAAACTCCCAAGTTAAGGCAACCCTTGTTTGAATTCTGTAAGTCCTTGATGATCCCAAGTCAAGGAAAAATGGAAAAAATTATATGATTATGTGTGTACTTTTGAGTTTTCCTGAGTATTGCAATTTGGCATGACAGTTTATTTTCGGTAAAATAGGATGAGCAAAAAATTACAATCCTTATACATGTGCATCGACTCCACATTGCAACAAATTGATGGCACAATTGATTTTTTGATGATTATCGCCAAAGGACTTGTAGATGATATGAATTCTATGAATATGAAATCATAATTTCCGCAAAAGCGACATGTTACTTGAAAGAAAAAATGATGATGCAAATAATAATGAAAAGATTCTAGCAGTGGAGAAATTTGCTTGACAAACTTGAAGTCACTGGATGATGTTGAGCTATGTAAGTGATGCACTAAAATTGCTGAAACCTATTCTCATAATGGTTTATCCAATGTCTACTTCGATTTTTTTTTCTGAATTAAGAATATTGCAAATAGCCTTACTAGAGAGCCAATGTGCGCTATTAGATGTCTGGATTTATTAGAAATATAGTTTTTTTTACGCAACTACATTGCTTATCGAATTAAATTTATACCCATGATTGTAGTTTCAGTTGAAAACAGTTTCCCAAAATTGAAATTATTAAAACATTATTCAAGATCATCAGGGTCACAAGAAAAAAATATTATACGCACACTTTTGTGTATTCGAGAAAAAGAAGTCAGTGCCACAAGAAAGATTGAAACATTCTAGCTAAGTATGCATTGATAATAGATTAACTTGGTCTAAACGCTCTTATATTTATTTACAGAGGGAGTATTTTGTATAAGAAAATGTTAAAATAATTTGCTTCAAGTGACCAGTGCACTTGTTTGTTTTGGATCAAAGGGCCTCGCTTTGTTATCTTGCACCAGGGCCCAGTCTAGTCATATCAAGACCAGGTCTGAATGTACCTGGGCCATGCCCCCGGTAGACCCCTCAACTCTATTCAAGGATAATTTTGCCATTAGATTGAGAGAAATGGAAAAACTATATTCATTTCAACTAGCATCATTATAAATCAAGCAAAGCATAGCAACCAACATGTATCAAGACCAATCGTATAAGCAAAGCACACATAGCAACAAATTAAGCTGTGAGATCAAAGCTAGAGAACCGATGAGTTATTAAAGTGCTTGGGACTTAGGAGTCAGGTTTTTTTTTACCTAGTTGTTCCTGCTGGGAATGGCGGACGTAGCGTCAGTGGCGGAGGAGTTCAATCTTTTTCTTACAAAAAGTAACTGTTATCTTCTACTAATGCTGAAATGAAATTAATCCCCGGAGTCAAAGTCAGAGCTATTTGTACATGACCGTGTGCTTTACTGATTTGCAGCAAGAAGTCTATTGCACTACTCTTAAATTACTCAGCAAATCAAATTAAAGCAATTCCTTTTTTTCTGCTCTGCTCAAGGATGAAACAGGGCAACATGTTGCCCAAAACTGCTAGGCATCCTAATCCAACTTGCCAGTCGGTTTTATGGAGTATATAATTAACAAAGGCAAAAGAACAAGAAGAAGGCATGTCGACACTGCATCCGGTTCTACAACTTCATGGCCGTGACGTCGGCGAGTACTTGGGCCTTGTCTGACTCGAACACCCTATCCTCTGCATCGGTCAGCGCCATAGAAACACCTTTAGGATAACCACCTCCGGTTAATCATGGAGAGATGTAAGTAATTAAGGTGCAAACTAATTATTATTTTTACCTTTTTCCAGAGTGAAGGCGTTAAGGAACCTGATGATTTTGCTCTTGTTTGCCACCAGTATGCTGGTGATCTCACGAGGCTTATTTTTATTCGCAGTGAACAGCTAGATGCACACCCAAAGAACATGTTTAGTTTTATATATACATGCAAATTAAAGAAAATGGGCAGGTGGAAAAAAATGGGGAGTTGGGATTGTACCTTGAAAATATGAAATGCCTCTACTTGTATAGGTTGGCTTGGATCCTAATGATACGAACAATTGAACATTACAAGTTGAATAAACTATCTCATTTTTCAAAAGGCTAGTTAAGGGCATCTCCAACGCCGACCCTCAAACCGTCCACATACGTTCGGACCGCGTTGTCCGGAAGTATTGTGCCATCCAGCGCGGACTTGTGTCGGTGTTGTGTCATCCAACACGGGTCTGTATCAGTCCGCATGGCAGTACAGATGCACTTTCTCACC
>NC_041387.1:585176824-585187671 GCF_002162155.2 Triticum dicoccoides
GGGGGGGGGGCTTCGCGGATGTCCGGACCGCCTCCGCGTAGATGTCTGACCGCCCTGTCCCACTAAAACCCCCTAACTCGCCTACGCGCTCTTCCCGCCTGAAATGACCAGCGCCACTCCATAGCGTCAATGCCACATTCATGTCTGGCCAGAGCGGACACAACCTTGATTTACCGGCATTGAAGCGATGTGCCGGCCGAGAGAGCGCCGCGCGCGACGCTTCCCGGTGCACGCGACTGCTCTGTATTCAAACGACACCACGTCCGCCCGTCCGTCTCCTGCCCACATCATTGACACACTATTGTCGAACAACCTACTCCGGCGCCACCCGTCCATCCCTCTACCGCCTACCATTGCCATCCGCCCGCTATATAAACGGCAGCCCCGTTCATAGACACATTCATCCTCCTCCGGTACCTTTCTCCTCTTCTGCAGCACTCCCACCATGGTCTCCTTGCACACCAAAGCTCTCTCAGACAGACTGTCGCCGGAGCAGAAGAAGGAGATGGCCGCCATTGCTACCGGCTGGTAGGCAGCCGGAGGCCGACGACGCCCCAATGGAGGATACGGTTGCGGACGTGCCGGCCCCATCCTCGTCACCGTCGCCACCCTCAGCGGTGCATTGCACCATGATCATCGGCGAGGCCCATGCCCGTTACATGGACATAGTGCAGGAGGAGCTGGAGGAGAAGTTTTGGGAGGCGCGGGTCGACGCGGCCTACATCTAGCTCCTCCAAGAGCACCAGCAGGCGAAGGAGCGGCTCAACGCCGGCAGGCAGATCACTCCGGACGCGGACGTGGCGGAGTAGGCGGTGCTGCTCGAGTCCTACCACCCGCCAGATCCGCCTCGATCGATCGCGGTACCTCTAGTGTTAGGCAGAACTGGAGGCCACCTACAAGGAGCTCGATGAGGCGACAGACGACGTGACGGGGTAAGACCAACGACGACGAGGAGGACATCGCTAACTCCGCCTCGGCCGCGCCCGGCTGCCACGACCACGAAGCCGGCACATCCACGGGCGCCTCCGGTAGCGAGGAAGAGTAATGCATGGCAGGTCACCACCGCTCGGGTCCCAAGAAGGTCACCGCCCCTACCCTCCAGTTGCAGCCAAGCTTGGTGGACTGAACATCGTTGGCCGATTAGCAGACGTGGAGGCAGGCAACTTCACTTCCCGGGGCTCCGGAGGCAGAGCTAGAGCGCCGAGGTGAAACTAGAGAAGGCAAAGCTTCAGTTCTCAGGGCTCATGGCCGGGCATGGGGAATGAGCGCAAATGATCATTTAGATTAGGTATTATACCCCCAGAGTCGGATAAGCACAACTTTTAGTTCAAGTATGTCCGAAATGTAATGAATTCCATCATGTTTGTATGAAATCTGCCGTGTTTGCATGAATCTCTTTTGGTTTATATGAAATCCGTTCGTGTTTGCACGAATTTGGTCAGGTTAGTTCGGATAGTAGTTGAAATGTATGCGGGCAGCGTTGGATGACCGCCTCCCGCATCCGTGGCCAAAGACTGGTCCCCTTGTCCACGGACGGATCCGGGAGGAAATTTGTGGGTCGACGTTAGAGTTGCCCTAAGGAAACTTGTAGCAGCTATAAGCATGAGTTTCTATTCAAGCATCAAAATGGTAAAATAGCGTCTTACCCTTAAATGGTTCATTAGAACTATGAGGTTTTCCTTTGAGCTGACGTAACGCAGCATCACTGATGAATTTGTTCTCTCCAAAAGAATATCTCCTAATAGCTGAAAGAAATACCATGCAATACAAGTTTAAGAAAAAACCATTATCGCTTAGACGCGAGAAATCAAATTGTCGGTGTTAAAAGGTCAATAAGCATAAGCAAAACTATTGTCGATTAAATGTGATATAAAATGCCCCTCCTTCCTAAAATATAAGGCGCACATTGATTTTTTTGGTCTTCATTGCACAACTTTGACTATGATTTTCACTTCTGTATATAAATACCAACAACACCAACAACAAAGCCTTTAGTAACAAACTCTTTAGTCCCAAACAAGTTGGGATAGGCTAGAGGTGAAACCCATAAGATCTCGCAACCAACTCATGGTTTCACTTAGAGAAAAAAACGATGATATTATTGATACATGTTCAATATATGATTTCGGTATATATTAATGGTCAAACTCATGCATCAAAGATCATGCAAAGTCAAATGTGCCTTATATTTTGGGAAGGAGGGAGTAGAAAAGAAAAAATCGGAGAATCTGAAGCACAACTGTGGAAAAAAGTATACCTGTATAGACTGCCTTTTGGTGACATAGTTGGAAGAATGAAGCAATTTCGTGTGAAAATCTGAAAAGAACTAAAATATGATGTGTATAATTAGAATACATGCAGCTTCCCAAATGGAAATTCTCACATATCATGACTAATCATTGGGTCCCCTATCAAAGCTTGGTGATTTAGGACAAATTGCGTTTGAGATTGGCCTATGAATTCAAGCTTCTATTTATGTATTATAAACAAAGTTCATCTTTGTGTGTGAGTTCACTTGTGTGCAACCTCATGATAAACCACGTATCACTAGTAGTTTTTGTTTTTGTCAAATAAATGGTAGGCTAACAAAACGTATCACAAATATTGCAATCCCACTATTATTAGATCAAGTATTAAAGATGCATAAGTTGGTTCGTTGAGATTGTCAACAATAATCCGATTACTAGCATCATTTCAGTTTATGACAGGATATGATTATCAAATTAATTTTATAAAATGTTAAAAATCTATCAATCGGAAAACCTTACCCAATCATAGTTCTTGGTGAAGAATTCAGCTGCTGATGATTTATGCCTTGTCAGGAGTTCCTATTACATGTGTGATCAGAGCAATTGTTATAAAAAACACCACACAAACACTTGATTTGAGAATGCTACCTCGATGTTCAGATCCAAGTCTATAGATCAAATGTATAATTGTTCAGAAGACTCAGCGAAGAGACAATTCAAATGAGGATCTACCGAGAGTAAGGGGCTGCCTTTTGGGTTGTCTTGTAGAACAATCCCCTCTAATAGTAAAGATTAGGTTCCAAATTTACGTACTGACCTTAAATGTTTTGAAGGCTTCTGTTGATGGACTGAAGTCAGGAAACTGGATATAATCAAAGAATTTCTTCATATGCCCAGAATATAATACATACCTGTAAAATACTATTGAATATTTATTAATACAACAAACCCAAAAAATGAAATGAACTAACCTTCAAAATCAGTAGTAATAATAGTCATCAAAGCAAATCATGATGTTTGGATAACAAAAATAATAAGTGACATCAATGGAGATGACTGGATTATACATAACTTTGTTTGGCCATGAAAACGAGTTACTGTATAGATAGATTCCTTTCTCCGTAAGATAATTATATGTAAATCATGGCCATACCGTGCAGCCACTTGGTGGCGTACGCAATCCCTCAATATTGTACTATAATGTATCGCAATGTCCCTGTTACTAAACCTGCGCAAAGGATACAGAAATAGCATGTGTTCAGTTCAAACTTATTATAATTAACATCACAAGTAAGAATCAGACAAATATGATGAAAAATCACTTCTATGAATTATCAATAGTTGGTAACTAAGAGCAGATGGAAACAACTTTGACACACAATCAAGGTGCAAAAAAGGAAGCCGAATGGTTACTGACCCAGCCATTAATATATCCAAAAGATCTTGGTTAACTTCCAAGTAGTCAGAGGCAGGGATCCTTGAATCTACCTTTTGTCTTGCCAGATTTGCAAAAACTAGAGTTACTTCCTTTTGAGTCTGAGAAAAGAAACAAACTTCCATTTACAAATAGTTAGAAGTTTAAAAGCCAAATCTATATTAATAATGATAGGATCCAATGTTGTTCCTGATTGGAAAAACGAGGCTTCTATAGGTTGGAAAAAGACAAGGTGTCCATTAACTTACTTCCAGGTCCATATGTGGAACGCAAACAATTACTAGACGTAGTGTATTATCCTTGAAAAACTCCCTTGTCAATTGCGTGCATGCTTCGGCAACAGGATCACCGTCGCCATCGCCATAGAGAATGGATTTCATTGCCCTGACACTTATGCTTAGATCTGTAATCTGCATATTCAGTCGAATGTAGATTTAATCATTTGAGGTGTATCAAAGTGTCTACTACGAATAAGCTTACTCAAAGAACCAAATGTGATACTTATAACTGTAAATGCACTGTTCAAACATAACTCTCATCAAACACACATAAATACGTATATGTCTACATGCTGATCATAGAGTGAGCAGAGTCGACTGATTTCTAAAAGTTTTGCCAACACTGAACTACTGTGGTCCATATATATAGATAAACACCACCTATTTTGCATCTGCTGTTAACAATAAATTAACAACGGAGGAACATAGATTGAGCAGGCAAAGGCGCAGCACCTTTTGTTCGCGCTTGGCTTCTAGTTTGCCGCCGCAGGGTTCCGGATGGTCGGCGATGAAGCGGAGGAGGTCGCGCGTGTGTCCAACCAGCTCCGCCGGGCTCCTGGCCTTGGGCCCGAACAACCCCCCGCCCATCCCCGCCGTCATGGCATTGGCGCTGGACACGCACGGCCACAGGCACCCCGACATGGATCGATCTTGACCTGGACGACCGATGGAGGTAGCCACCACGGCTGCACGCCAGCCGGCTGGCCGCCCGCCGTCGCACAGATCGATCGCTTTCCACGATAGCTCTGCGGTGTCCACCCAGTGATTTTCTTGGCGCTGCCGCTGTTTCCCCTACCGGCGAGTGCGTGGGGATCGGATTGAGAATTAGGGCTCGGGCGAGACACTCCTGCACAGTGTGACTGCGCCACAGGTAATCCGTCGCCTCGCGGCAGTGGGCGCGGCGATCTGTAGTGGCCGGCCTGCGGCGGCGCGGGAAGGAGGAGGGCGAAGGGACTGGATGGGATGGGTAGTGAATCAAGACGGGAATGGAATGGAATGGGATGGGATGGAATCGGATCGGATCGTGTTCATTCCATTTCGTGGGAAGATTTACAACTGATCGCGTGAAATCTGGATGTTTATCGCGCGGCTGCCTGCGGGTTTCTCTGCATGCACATGCGCTGTCGCTCTGATTTTTATTTTCGTATGGCTATGGGGCCCAGAAAAAAGACGGGCCTTCGGCCGTAGTTTGAGCTCACGGAGTGGGCCCTTAATTCTCAACCCATACTATGTGCTAGCCCGGGCGGGATCTCCTCATAAATAAAAACTTGCCCACCCGTGAACAAAATAATTTTCTACACCGGGAGAAGAGAGGCGAAGCGAAAAAAAAGAGCCGAAGCAAAAAGGACATAGCCAGGTCAAAAAACACCCAGAAAAATTGAAAAGTTACAAAAAAAAAATACACAGAAAGATTAAAAGGTTACATCAAAGTCCATGTGATTCGTCTTCATCCCCCCGAATGGCCATTATGGCATTGGCATGATGGTATTCCACCGCATGTCGATCCATCACCGGAGCCTACGTGCTGACGGCCCTACTGGACTAGCACCCCGCAGAAGAAACCTTCGCCGTTGGAAGAGCTGCAGATCTAAAGACCAAACATCCATTATTTCCCAGTTGTCTCACACCGGTACTAAAGGTTGCACCAACATGACAAAAACATTGTGGGAGGGCCAAACTGCATAAAAGACCTAGTTGTTGGCAAGTTAATCTGTCAGCCCATCTAATCTTTGTGACCTACTATGCGTCAACAGGTGGGAATAACCACAAATGAAATGGTGACACTTTAGCGTCAAAGTATCAGCGGTGGCACGCAACACAAGAAATAGAAGTCTCACGGCTATGTGTCTGTCCTGGTTCGTCTGTTGTGGTCTACTCCATGCATAACCAAGAGATCATGTGGTCTATTGTTGATCTCATGAATCCAGTGGATTCTCATGTGATGCTTCAACCTGACTTGGTGATTGGTGGTATTGACGTTGATGCCATGATTGCTTTGGTTTGTAGTTCCCACGTTCCATCATTTTGTGCTTCTGATGGTGCGGCGACGAAGTAGTAATTCAACAAGCTTGCATTGCAAAGGGTGTGTCATTGGTCAAGCTGCATCCAGTGATGTCAAATTCTCGTATGTTGAGGTTGGTGTCTATCACTTGTTGAGGCGCGCAACTCTGTGTCTATTCAAGGCCTTTGATGTTAGTCAATCTAGTTCAATTCTAGTCTTCTCCAAAAGCATGGATGAAGTGTCCAAATATGTTGTGAAACTTAAATTTTTATCAGGCTTTTGTTGTTCGTGTTTGTTTCACCTTTTATGTGACCCAACAAAAAACTTTAGTTAATAAATAAAATCAGATTATTTACTATTTCTTCCCACTATTTCTTTTTTTTCGATCGAAGGGGCCACACGGCCCCATTTTCATTATGAAAATGGAGTTGTTTACAAGGCATCAAACCACCATTACATCACTGATCTAGAAGCCACATCAGGATGCTCCAGCCTATCCAGCCTAATCATCACACCACTGATATATCACCACATTAGGATGCTTCAAACTGTCCAAAACTAGCCATGGAAGGGCCTAGTGCGACGCTAGCTACAAAGGTATCAGCAGACTAAATGACAATAACCAAATTAACATAAATGCTTTGAAGCCAGCAAGCATTTCCAGCGGCTAGCTTCACAAAATCCTTCTCACATGCGGCGCCAAACCATGCCCTCCTCTGAAGATATCACGAGTCACCCTCACGATACGCCTAGACACCTGATGAAGCATGCTTTGCACCCCTCTTTTCTACAGATTTTTCCATGAGTCAAGTAGGGAACATACAAGAAAGATAATGTCAGTAGGATCTCTAGGCATAACACTTTGAAAACAGGATTTGTTCCTTGTTTTCCATATAGACCACAAGAGAGCAGCACTACCCAATAAAACAACTACTCTATCTTTGCCAGTATAGCTAGACAACCAGTTCTGGCATAAGTCAAAAAAAGACATTGGAGCTCTCTGGCTCCCTAGAGCACATCCCACAATATTCCACATGAACTTAGCCAAGGAACAAGAGAAAAATAAATGATTCACACTCTCTTCACAGTCACAAAATTCACAAAACTTAGCACCTTTCCAGCCTTTTTTATTCAGATTGTCCTTGGTCAGAATCCTATTTTTGACTACTAACCAAGAGAATGCCTTAACTTTAAGAGGCATCTTCATCCTCCATAGCTTTTTAAAAGGGAAAACGACTTGTCTAGCTATAAGATGGTGATACAGAGATTTAACGGAAAAGCTACCGGAGTTTGTATGTAGCCATTTAACTTTGTCAGGCTTATCCGACAAAATCACCTGACCACACATATCAAGTAACTTATTCCACATATCAAGAGTCTCCCCATGTAAACATCTTCTGAACCTAATGCAATTAAACATATCAATTGTTCCCACTATTTCCTTGGACAACAATTTTGAATTCAACATATGCACCACTTATATATGCACCCACATGAGTGCGCTTCAATCTCATACTAAAATATACAAATCATATATACCTAAATAGTTGATCTCCGACATATATATTTCTCTCGACACACATGCTAACTCACTGATATGTCTCAAACGTATCTATAATTTTTGATTGTTTCACGCTATTATTTTATCACTTTTATATGTTTTTATATCATTTTATATTATTTTTCTGGACTAACATATTAACTTAGTGCACAGTGCTAGTTCCTGTTTTTTTTTGCTTATTGTTGGTTTCGCAAAAAATAATTATCTAGGAAGGTACAAATATATATGATGCCAATTTTGACCATCTTTTCTTACCAGAAGGAACATTAGAAGCTTCAGAAGACATCGAGGGGACCCACGAGGAACCAACATGGCCACATGGTGCAGACAGGTGGTGGTCGCACCACCTATCCATGTGGGCCCCCTAAGCCTCCGCTTGACCTAATTCTTCTACCTATAAATCCTATAAATCTCGAAGCCATTCATGAGCCATCCAGAAAAGAAAATAGTGTCACCGTAAGCCTCTGTTCCGAAGCGATCCCATTTGGAGCCCTGTTCCGGAGCTCCGCCAGAGGGGGAACCATTGCCGGAGGCTTCTTCATTAACCTTGCTACCTTCATGATGACACGTATTGAATTGTTGCCACTAAGGATAAAATGACAGGGAATTATCTTATTGCTATATTTCTTTCTGTCTACATTATGTCATCTTGCTTATTGCGTTGCTCTATTTTTTATTAAACTTAATATGTTGGATGCAAGCTGGATAGCGGTTTTGAGGTGGAGTAATAGTAGTAGATGCAGTTGGATAACAGTCTACTTATCACGGACGTAATGCCTATACAAGATTATGACATGAATGATCATCATTATAAATTGCTGCTTTTTGTCTACTGCCCAACAGTAATTTGTCTACCACGCCACTACTTGCTTTAGAGAGAGATGTCACTAGTAAATCTATGCCCCCTAGGTCAATTCTCTATTAATGCTTACGTTTACACAATTGCGCTTTTATTATCTTTTATTATTTTTCCATTTTTCCATACCATTATCTATCACTGTTTGCTTCTAATCTTGCAACTAGCAAGATGTAGATGCTGCTTATCTTGTTAGTTTGTTAACTCCTATTGGTTCGATTAAACCTTGGTTCTTAACTAAGAGAAATACTTTCTGGTGTTGTGCTCTATCATATTTCTTTGGGGAAATTCAACAACTCCTATGGGAGTAGCACTCACCACACAAGCCATGTCAACAATTATTTAATGTTTCCTATTTTTTAGTTGCATGCTCCATCCCACTATCTACCTATTTTCATATCCATGCCACTCATCCACACCAGTAAGTCATGCATGTTTGCCATGACATCAATATGCCATATCATCATAGTTAATCATCACTATATGACATCAGACACGATGTGAAGATGGTGAAAATGTGAGATTTTGGGAAGATTGGTAGATAAGAGATAAACCTCTTATAACATACATTTTGATAAGAACATATCTTTAGTTGGATTCTTTTCTAAAGGACTTGGCCAAGTACAATTTAGAAGGACTCTATTTGGATTTATGGAACCACACCAGTGAAGTTTGTGATGGTGTGATCTCGACTGGTCAAAAATATTCTATCATTTGGACACTAGCTAAAAATGGGTTTTACTCTGTGAAATATGATTATAGTTTTTTGATAGAAAATGGGATGAAATACCCACACGCTTCTTTTGGAAAGCTAAAATGCCGCATAGAGTTAAGGTCTTTATGTAGTTAGTTCTTATGATATCATTTTGACCAAGCATAACATCATTAGAAGAGGATGAATTGAGGATACGAAATGTCCCTATTGTGAAAAAGATGAATCCATTTACCACTTGTTTTTGCAGCGCTCTATTTCAAAACTGATATGGAACGATTATGAAATGTGCTTTTGACGTTCATGATATACCTCATGATGTATATGATCTTTTAACCTTTGGATTACAAAGTTTAATAAGTTTGGTAAAATTTTGGTTATGGTCGGTATTTTTGCAATCTTCTGGACTATATAGAAATTTAGAAATAACATTGTTTTAAAAATAACAAGGTATCTAATCCTTGTATTCCTCTAAACCTGATAATAAAATGGTTGCATGATTGAAACAATTTTGTAAATAAACCCATAAAGACAAAGAACAATGAAGTGGGGCCTAAGAATGGTTGAGCTAATTGCAAGTGAGGTCTTCAAAGCAGCGCATGGATAGAGTTTTGGGGCCAGCAGAATCATGGTTGGCTGATGTTGAAGTCTTACTCCTTGGTCTATGTTGTTGCTAACTTGATATGGTGCCTTTTACTTTTGGTCCTGTTATTAGGCCCTTCCCAGTGCTCCACGGTGTACAGGTGCTAAGGATGCCACATAGGCAGAAAAATGATGTGGGAAAGAAATTAAAGAGGAGAGAGAGGATTATGGTGACCCCAACAAAAACCAATGCTAAGCACGTGAACCTAGACAAAAAGACTACCAACCAATACATGAATGAGTTTTATTACTAAACAATTAAATAGAGAAGGCTTAGCTACAAAACCTAAGCACCGATGCATTGGGGACAATAGTTGCTAAGCATTTTAATGCACTTAGCACCCCACTTTAGCACCAATGCATTGAGAGAGGTCTTATATGTACTATTGACTCTTAAAACACTCTCTTTAAGTAAGTGGTTGCTTTAGTTAGTCAATACTTGGAGATCTGGCTTTTAGACTCCCAGGGTTTGATGGAGTTGGTTGGTTGTTGGGTATTAATCTGCCTATTGATCCCTTGTGATCTTTGGGTATTGGTGGGAATTACTCCCTCTTTTGCCCCTACATCATACATCGTAGTTTGGTCCCATTATTTTCATGTCTAGTCGGTTCTATAGCTGTAAGAAAGACATTGCGGTTTCTAGCACGCCACGACTAGAGCACCTCTGGCCTTGGCACACCCGCCTCTGAGTATGCCACGACTAGAGAACCACTTGCCTTGGCCCACGCGCACCTGTGCGACACCTCATCTCTGACCATCGGAGTCGGAGCCGAGACCTACGACGATAGGAGACCCAAATCGGAATAGGACTGTCACAATAGGGGGAGAATCATGTGAGGACGGAGCATCACCATTATCGAGGAACCACTCCCTCACTGATCATGAAGGCCTCCCACGCAGATCGTGTTTTGTCATCTGTGTTGTGATATCAATTGTTCCGCATGACAGACACGTTTTGGCATGTTAGTTCTGTGAAGCTTTAGTGTTCCTGGGATCGATTCTATGTAGAGGCTAGTGGATATGGTTAGATCCATATTGTGTCGATCCCGGGGTGCTACAGCTTTGCTCTGGCAGATATGGCCGCTGGCGGCGGCGGCGGCAGGTGAGGAAGT
>NC_041387.1:585188074-585197474 GCF_002162155.2 Triticum dicoccoides
TAACTACTCTCGCATGTTGAGATTATAGCTTCATACTCAAAAGAGAAGCACCCATACCACAAGGTGACAAAATGAGAATAACACAGAAGCAGAAGAGTTGTAAAACAGGCACGATTGAGTTAACTCTCGGAAGCATGATAGATGGTGCAATGGATGAGTTGAGTATGGATAAACTGAGGACCAGATAGAAACAACAAAACAACAATTGATCAGTTACACTCAAATTCTCCAAATATTCTGATGCAAATCACGAAAGAAACAGGCTGCACTCAGGACACCCCAGCCGCACATTCATGCACCGATGCATGTACGCAGTCCCACGAGTGCACGATATATCGTCGAGCCTTACTTTGGCTTGAAGGACCGGAGCTCCCAGCGCATTGTCCCAAGGATGCCCCACACGACCGCGTCGTACTGCGGCGACTCGGCGCCGGAGCCCGTCACGGCGACCACCAGCTGGTAGATGAACCCGTCGCTCGACGGCTGGGTCCGGCAGCTGACGACTTTCACGAAGACCAGGTCTACCTCCACATGGAGGGCGTGGATGCGGACGGCGAACTGCCCGACCTGCTTGATCGACTGAACGTTCACGTTTGCCACGGGCGTCCACGCCGGCGGTGGAGGTGGTGGCGGGGACGCCTGCGGTGGAGGTGGCGGGGAGGACACGGGCGTCCACGCCGGTGGTGGAGGTGGCGGCGGGGACAGGGGCGTCAACGCCGGTGGCGGCGGCGTGGACACTGACGACCACTCCGGTGTTGGAGGTGGCGGTGGGAACACGGGTGTCCAAGCCGGCGTCGGATACGTAGCTAAGCTTGGTGACGGCACGGCGGCCGTGTCGGTTTCGGCATGGGCGATGGCAATGAAGGTGGCGAGTAGGAGCGGGAGGAGTACATGGAGTGACGGCGTCATGTCCATCGAGTATACTCTGTTTGGCACGGCTACGGCAGTGTGGATGCACACTGGCTGGCTAGAGCGCGTACCGTACTCGAGACAGAAAAAAGGCCTAGAATGGGACGTGCTGGAGTTGGAAAGATCACTTCACTTGTGCCCCATTTATAGCATGGGGCTACGTACGTTTTCACAAAATGGCTAGCTAGAACGTACTACGTACTCCACGTACGAATACCAGTGAGTGAACACGAGGACTTCGAGCGTCTCTGGCTGATCAAGTAGTAAGTTATTTTTGTTACAAACTTAATAATTAGCTTTTGGGCATCGATCTCTGATCTATCTCTGCAACTGGGGAGTTTTTGAGAAACGTACAGCGCCAGCTGGAAGTAAGACAAACGCGGTTGATCAATCGACATGCATACAACGAGAAGCCCCATGCACTGCGCGCGATAGTCTACGGCCGGGCTGAACTGCAGAGGTGGGATCGAGGCGATTGACCTGCTCCGCTCTGCTCAGTCAGGTCAGCGACCAATATTTTGCGAGAAATGCACTACCCCATATGCCACCACGCGCACATCACATATACTCCACTTGGGTATTATGCCCCGCCATGATAAAAAAAAGGAAGGAACTGCAAGGTGGCCAGCAACTTAGCCGGAGCGTGGTTAAGTTAGTACAAGTGTACATTGGCTCTCAGAAACTTGGGCAAGGCTAGATAGAGCTTGGATGTCCTGTCCAAGCAAGTCGTCTCCACTATCAAGGCCGGCCGGGGCAGAACACTACTCGTCCTAAGTTTCTCACCGTCGGTTGCAGTGAACAATGGATCTCGGTGTTATAACTGAGGCCACGTAGTAGGTAAGATCATTGACTTTGGCGTTAGACGCGGCGGTGCTCCACTTGAAGCTAAGCACGATTCACACGAGTAGGGAGGCACGTACGCAGGTTTTTTCAATTTTCATATCGAGGAAGCCATCACGAACGTACGTGGCCATGAGCCCATGGCATGGCATGACAGCTAAGTAACATTGGTCGAAGACAAAGTCTGTGAGTATTAACGAGTACATACACATATTCTGGTTCGTTAAGTTGGATCGTCTCGCGGGAAAAGCCATGCAACAATGTGCTACTAGAACGAACGGCGTGCATTCTCTGCTTATTTGCTCGCCGAGTTGACTCTCAGCAGTAGTTTTGCCTTCCCCCTCTCTTGGGCCGTGTTGCACATCAATGCGCTCAAGTGTTTCAACAGGCCTCCCCCTATCTCGAGTACTAATATATGGAATACAAGGTGTTCCAGCTCAAAAGTATGTTGTCGCGATCTGTGTACATGGACAAGTTTGAACAAGGTAAGCAAAAAGGAAAACGGAAAAGATGTGAGCAAGTCGTGGTCCTCAAAACAAGTTTCTAAAGGACGGTTTTGGACAAATGAGTCTTGGGGTCCGGCCTTTTTGATAGAAAGTGATTGAATGGTCCTCAACTTTCTTTTCGAGAGGGCCAATACCTCATATAAAAATTGTCCGAGCATTACAAAAACAAAACTTTAAACACGGGGTATGTCGATGTTGTCTTCCCCTGCACTCTGCGGCAGCGCACCGTGTGCAAAGCTCTATGTCATCTCTGGATCTCCAGAACACCCTCAAAGTGAGTGTAACGTCGTTGACACAAAGGCCGGAGACTCATTTTTTTTAAGGGAAGGCTAGCTTTATTATTTTCAAACCAAAATTACATCCAATGCTAGAGGTCTTAAAATAAAATCTGGAGGTACTTCTACCCAAAGATGAGGATTATTAGAACTCCCCCATCTAGCAAGCTCGTGTGCTACTACATTTGAATCCCTATTACAATGTTCAATCATAGCCTTCCCAAAATCTCTCAGTAACTCTCGACAATCTGCAAGGATAGGAGCCGCCATTATGGAATGGCCTTCATTGTTTGGCAGAGCTTCCACCACAATCAGATTGTCCATCCGGATAACAGCATTATTGCACAGTTTACTTCCAAAAGTGCCGCAGCCGCCTGGATAAAGTTTCCCCGATTATCGCGGATAACAGCACCACATGCCCCGGTATAGTCAATATCCGAAAAGGATGCATCGACATTCAGGATCAGCTCTCCCGCTAAACAAGGTATCCATTTGTTAGTTCGCTGGGGCAGTGTCACCTTACCTCGAGCCCGAACGAAATTCAGAGTTAAAGCATGCAAAGATAGAGCCGTCGTTCAGGATTTTGTTTTTTTAGAGAAAAGGCCAAAGCCCGACTTTATAAATAAAGCCACATGGCAGCGTCACGAATACCCAAGGTTCACACAGTCTGAGAAACACAAAGAGAAGTTAAATAGGCCCAAATTCCTAACGAAACAGGCAGCTGCCAAACACGGCACGCAGGCCGGGGAGAGAAGGAGACCTAATCCCGCAAACTACAGCACCAGGCTTATACGCCATGATTCGTCCCGGAGATCTGAGAGGCTGAAGCCCGAATTTTGGCGATGAGCAGGTCCAGGGCGTCCCGATCTGGCTCCTTAGTCAATAATCTCCACTGCTGCAAGAATATACATGATTTGAAAAGAACGTCAGCAGGCTTAGATGGGAAGGTAAGTTCAATAGTAAATTTGTTTCTAATGGTCCAAAGAGCCCAACATAAGGCTCCCAAGCCAACCCAGAATACCCTCTTGGTGACCCCTACCAGAGATTTGGCTAGGGTTCTAGTGTCTGCGAAAGAGGAGGGATCCCAGGAGACCCGAAGCCATGATCTTACGCAAGACCAAACTAATTTGGCAAGAACACAGTTGAAAAAGATGTGATTAGAGTTTTCCAAAGCCCCACACAAGTTACAGAATTCCGAGCCCGGCCCACTGCGTTTTTTGATCTGATCAGCAGAAGGAAGGCGACCTCGGAAGGCTTGCCAGAGGAAAATCTTAATCTTAGGAGGGACCTTAGATTTCCAAATACAAGAGAAGCGAGCCGAAGTAGTACCACCAATGAGTCTAGAATACAACGATTTGACCGAGAATAGCCCAGAGGCCGTAAGTGGCCAAACCACAGAGTCAGCCTCCTCCGAGAGCATAGGGAAGAGGGCAGAAAGACTTTGCCATTCTTCCAACTCTTCAGGAGACAGGGCCCGATGAAAAGCCAAGTCCCAATTGTTAGCAGCCACCTCCGCGATGGAGATTTGCGGATTGGGGCAATAAGAGAACAGAACCGGAAAGCTAACAGCCAGGGGAGCATCCCCGGACCACCAATCTAACCAAAAACGAACAGCAGACCCATTAGCCACACAAAACTTAACGTGCTCCAAAAAAATCGGCCGAACTTTAACAAGGGCTTTCCAAAACTGCGAACCACGCCGCGCAGGGGCAAACATAGGGTTGGAGTTAGGAAAATATTTAGCCTTAAGAATCGAAAACCACAGCACATCGGCCCCAACCGTCATAATTTTCCACCACCACTTAATGGGCAGACAAATATTCATCACCCGAGTATTAATAATGCCTAACCCCCCAAGGTTTTTAGGCTTGCACATAAGCTGCCACTTAACCAACCTATACTTCCTTTTGTTATCTGCAGAATTCCAATAAAAGCCACCCCTATGTTTGTCGAAGCCGGCATGCACACCATCCGTGAGACGGTAAAAGCCCATAAGGAACAACGAGAGAGAGGATAAGCAAGAATTGATTAGAGCCACTTTGCCAGCATTTGTATTATACCTACCCCTCCAAGGAAGCACCCTATTCCCCACTTTAGCAACCACCGGAGCGAAGTCTTTCGCGTGAAGCAGACCAGGAGAGATAGGAAGACCTAAATATTTGAAAGGAAAGGAACCTAAGGAGCAGTTGAGGAGTCTGGCCACCCGCAAGGCCTCCGCCCGGTCAACCCCCGTCACCATAACCTCACTCTTGGCGAAATTGATCTTAAGACCAGAAACAGCTTCGAAGCACAACAGAATAAATTTCAGATTGGCAATACAGGCATTGTCCAACTCTACCAAGATGATTGTGTCATCCGCATATTGCAAATGAGAGACCCCTTCCGGAAGTAGGTGAGAGACCACAGGAATAATGTGTCCACATCGAGCCGCTTTGGAGAGCATACAGGAGAAAGCGTCAGCCACAAAGTTGAAAAGAACAGGGGTGGCCGGATCCCCTTGGAGGAGGCCCCTCCCATTCGCAAAGAAGTTGCTAATAGCGCCATTTACGGCAACTGCAGTGTGGCCCCCCGAGACCAACTGCATGATACGATGAACATAGGCACCGTCGAACCCTTTGGCAAGAAGAATCTGCCTGAGAAAAGACCAGCTAACCGAGTCATACGCTTTTTCGAAGTCTAGTTTGAGAATGATAGCTTTGGATTTCCGCACATGGAGGTCATGAACTATCTCATGAAGGGAGAGAATGCCATCTAAAATAAAGCGCCCTTTGATAAAAGCAGATTGGAAGGGACTAATAACTCTGTGAGCTACCGGAGACAGCCGGTTCGCAAATCCTTTGGAAGGGAACTTGGCAAAGTTGTTAATCAACGCTATAGGCCGGAATTGGGAAATGACATCAGCACCCTTAACCTTAGGGATCAGGGATATAACAGCATAGTTCAGGCGAGAGATGTCGACAGTACCAAGACAAAAACCCTGAATAACGTTACACACCAACTGTTTCAACTGGGGCCAAAATTTCCGAAAGAAAGGGATGGAGAAGCCATCAGGCCCGGAAGCAGCATTAGTATTGGCAGAATTAACCACATCCCAGATTTCCTGATCGGAGAGCGGAATCATCAAGGAAGCATTCTCCTCAGGAGAAATTTTAAGACCAGAACTCCAGAGGTGGGGGGAGATGGACAAGCCCGATGGAGGTTTAGCCCCTAACAGAGACGAAAAGAAGTCCACCACGTGAGCCATAATCATAGATTGGTCTGTAGAGCGCATACCATTAATCAATAGGCTATTAATCTCACAACGCCTACGCCTACCATTTGCAATCGCAAAGAAATAAGCTGTAGGAGCGTCTCCTTTGAGAGTCCAATTAAGGGTGCCCCTCTAACGCCAGTAAATCTCAGCCTGAGAAGAGCGGCCTCCAGATTATAGCGAACAGCCCAACCATCATCCGAGAGCCCAATAGAGTCCGCAGTACGATCCAACTCCAGGATCTGATTTTCAAGGAAGGCTTTGGAGCGGCGATCCTCCGCCGCACGGTTACGCGACCAGCCTCTAAGAAATTTTCGTAAAGCATAGGCACATGACTGCCAATCATCCAGAGGGCCAAAAGAGCGGGGGTTGTGAGAGAGGGATTGGGAGATTTTCACCGCAACCATGTCAACAAAGCCATCAACAGACAACCAAGAAGCATCAAACTGAAATCTAGTCGGAGGTCTATTGCGAATGGAACCATCATCCAGAATCAAGGGGGTGTGGTCTGACCCCACAATACATTTAGCTACAAGAGAGGACCTAGGAAACAAGGCATCCCAACTGGGACATAGGAAGACACGATCAAGCACGGATCTGATAGGGTTCGCCTGATGATTAGACCAAGTAAAGCGGGCTCCCCCCCGAGGAAGCTCCCGAATGGCGTTGACACTAATAAAGTCGTTAAAAGCATTGGCTAAAGACCAGGAAAAATTATCATTATTCTTGTCAAGAGGGCATCGCAGAAGATTAAAGTCTCCCCCAATCACCGTCGGGAGAGAACAGGACTCAAGCTTGATCGAAAGTTCATCAAGGAAAAGGTGCGAAAAGGAGTGATCCGCGGGCCCATAAACAACTATAAATTCACAGAGGGCATTCATAGATCTATGCGAGAGAACAACACTAGCCCAATAAAACCCATGATCAAAAGCAACAAAGTCAAAAATATCCTTATTAGAACCGATCAGAATCCCACCAGAGTGGCCCGAAGCCGGTAAAGATTGCCACTGAAATCTATCCATACCCACGATAGCAGAAAGCTCACTGGGGGTAAAGGAATCCTTAAACGTTTCAACCAGCCCCACAAAGTCAATAGAGTTAAAACGAACCAAATCTTTCAGTTGGTCATGGCGCCCCTAGCACCGAACCCTCTAATATTCCAGAATAAGGCCCTCATTTATACGAAAGGTTCTTGATACGGAGGCTCGACCTGCTGGGGGCCACACAGGATTTAGATCGTTTATTAGTACCCCTCTTAGCAAGGCAGGATGAGGATGAGGGCTGGCCACTACCAGCACCCAAAGCCTCCCCCACAACACAACCAGCATCCGCCACCCGCGAGGCAACAGCCTCTTTGGCTTTCGCAATGGTAGCTTGGGCCATTTCATTAGCCCAAATAATAGCAAGGAGCGAACTGGGAGAGCCAACAGAAGTATCAACCACCAAACCCACGCCCGACATAATGTTTAAAAGATGATCATCAGACATCGAAGGTAAAACCACCCGAACCGGAGAAACAGCGACCGATGGGGATGGGGAGGTACCTGGGGGAGGGAGGTCCTTCGCCGCAGCCCGCTTCTCCGCCCTTTCCAGAATCGAGCCACCAGAATGTGAAACCCGCCTACCTTTGCGGGCCGTGGACACCGGGGAGCGGATAGCAGGCGAACGCGCAGCAGGAGAGCCAGCGTGGGGGCCCGAGCGGGACATGGAGCCCAGATCATGATCAAGACGCCGACAGATCCCTGTCATAGATTGCTTCGAGCCCAAGGAGGTCCGGCTCTTAGCCGAGTACTTGCGAACTGAGGATTTCTTCTTCGAGGGGTGTTGTGATTTCATCATATCACGAGCAGGAGAGCCAGGGAGATCTTCAATACCCGAACGAGTGGGGGAGATAGGGCGAGCCGGGAGGTTGGAGCATGCAGCAGACACAGGAGTAGCCGAGCAGGGCGGAGCTTTAGGCAGATCAGCAACAGCAAAGGGGGCCATATGGACTGAAGGGGGAATCACTACATCTTCACGAGGAGCATCACCAGCAGGCGCTTGAGAATGAAACATCTCACATTCTGAGTCTGCCAGGCTATCCCATTCAGATTGAGTGAAGCGGAGATTAGACCCAAAACTCTGATTGGGGCCACCAAAAGACCCATCCCCTTCCTTGTCATGTTTATCCGAAGGGTTAGCAGGAGGAGGGGGGGAAGGTGGAGCAGCCGCCGTCGCCCCCTCCACCCGCACCCGCAACCTGATGCCATTGGGAGAGGGATAGACATCAATGAAGCCATGCACCCGATCCGGATCAACACACCAGACCTTCAACCGAGCAGGACCAACCTTGTTCAAAGACTCCTCATCCACCTCGATGGGTTTCCCAATCAAAACCCCAAAGGACATGAGGAAAACAGACGAGCGCAGACTAGCAGGTAGATCTTCAATCAACACCCACACTTGAGACAAAGGACCAACAGCAGTACCGTTGGATGCAGCCGCTTTGACAGAAACCACCAGTTGATTAAGAGGTAAGGTGAAGCTGGTGCAGGAAGCAATCATTCGCAGGCAATCTTTGGAGGGGAACACCACAGAGAAGTCAAACTCTGACAGTTGCACAACTTGCCAGTCCCAACTAGCCACATCCCAGATGCGAAGCCCTTCCAGCAGAGTTTGGGGGGAGATCTTTTGGTCTTTGACAGAGACAATAGCCGCATTGGACAGCGTAGGAGCCACCTCCCGAACAGGCAGGTCACCATCAAAAGCGAAGAAGGAGCAGCCAGGAAGACCCGGATCAAACTGGATGACCGCGGGAGGTTTCTGTCTATCCATGCAATTGACCGTGAGGTGACCATCAGAGCGACAAATCAAGCAGAATGGTGGATTGGTGCAGCGAGACTGAAAGTGGCCCGGTCTGTGGCAAGCGAAGCAGGTAAGCGCCGAGGGGTTGATGTGGGAAGAGGGAGAGGGGCGGGATTGCTGCTGCAATTGGGGAGGGGGAAGGATCCCATCCCCAGAAGCCGAACCGGGCGGCCGACGCGCCGGCCCCGCGAAGGATCGAGGCGGCGGACGAAAACCAGATCCAGCCCCAAACGAGCGAGGAGGAGGGGGAGGTAGGGGCCGAGACGGGGCCGACGGAGGGAAGCCGAGGACGAAGACATCCCACCGCTAGAAGCCACCGCCGCCTCCCACGGGTCCACCACCGGGGAAGGAGAGGGACCAGACCCAGAGCCCTGCAAGCCAGATCCAGTCACACCCTCCTTCACCCGCTCCGGACCCGGAGCCCAGGCCTCGCGGGCACGAGCCGCCTGCTCGCGCGCCGCTTGCTCTGACTCCAGCTTGGAGCGGAGCGAAGCCTCAAGCTCCAGCTCCACCGCGGAGGCGGGAGAATCCTCGCGGCGCCGTTTGCAACCAGAAAGCGCCTCACAGGAAGAACCCCTAGATTTGTCCATGGAGATCACCGCAGCAAAAGGAAGGAGGGGTGGAGGTGGGGGGGATCTGATGATGCGACGGATGGGAAGACGATAGCGGCGCAAGTCAGCGGCGGACGCAGTAAACCCTAGCAGGGGGGGTATCGAGCCGCGAGGGATCCATAAATAGCCCGAGCGAGCCGTGCCCCCTGGGCCCGGCTCGCCAAG